>NC_086229.1:4722000-5071500 GCF_036321145.2 Pelmatolapia mariae | reverse complement strand
TGAGAATAAGAAAGAAAAGTATGTCTTTGTTCCCCCCTTTTCCCTGTTAAAGCCCTGTTGGCCCCCCTGGCTAAACTTTGCTAGATCCGCCCCTGCACAGTTACCAGCCGTCAGCTACGTAGAAAAGGATCCTGGTGTAGAAAGTAATATTAAATAAATTCTAAAAAAAGTTTATCAAGGTTAAACGTGCTGCTGTTGTTCAGCCGCTGGTTTCCTCTTTCTGGTGCTAAGTGGGCCAAAAACAAAGAAGAGAGACGGACTCGTGACAGAAAAGCCGATCAGCTGATCATTAAACAGTTTCACGATTGAAGTAGCAGCGGGAATGGGAGGGAGAGAGAGAGAAGAGGCAGTCGCTCCATATATCGGTTGTTAAGCTTAACGTGGGCATGCTTTACAAACATTCAGAGATGAACTTACACACTTGCTTTACTTCTCTCTGGGATAACTTCCTTGGAGATGAAATGCTGATTTGGTAGCGAGGCTACAAATACACACAGCCGCTCTAACACGTGAGCACACTGCTCCGACTGCTACGGTGATGAGCCGAGTTACGCCGTGTTGCAAGTTTTGAGGCGCTTTTTGATATTTAATGGATCGGATTACATTTTTTATTTCTCTCCGATATCCGATCCAGTAATTTACGTCAGTATCGGACCGATACCGATACCTAATATCGGATCGGTCCATCTCTAGTTTTAATGCTTTGTGTCTTGTTCTATTTAAACTCAACAATCCCCTAAAAACAGTCAGTGATCACTGTCAGCCTCTCTTGGTTTTTATTACCATTGTTCATTTTAAACCTCAGTTTTTAAACCTTATGATGTAACCTAGAGGAAAAACCCAACAATTGTTTGACCACCTTTGAGCAAGCTCTTTGGCAACAGTGTGAAGGAAAAAATTCTTTATAACAGGAAGAAACCTCCGGCAGAACCAGGCTCAAGGGGGGCGGGGCCATCTGTTGCGACCGTTTGGGGTGAGAGGAGGAAAACAGGACAAAGACAAGTGCAAAAAGAGAAAACGCCAAATGACATTGCCACCTAAAGGAGAGGAAAATAACTGGTGGCTAGCAAAGGTGAACAGCCCTCCGTAAGGTAGTCAAGGATTCCATAATGTGGAGGGCATGGGCTCGGACAATTAGGAAGTAATGGCGGGAGAAGAGATCACAGGAAATTGCGAACACTTGAAATCGATCAACTTTGAACTGAAGCACTGACAGAAATGTACGCCCATTTTAAGATTTGAGCAAATGGCTTGACGGCTTGTAAAAGTTTGAGCTTCTCTTTGAGTAGAAGATGGAAAGACATCCTTTTTTGTTTTCAGAATAGCATTGAGGAAAATAACTGGGAATTGGCCTGACACCCCTCTATTTCCGACCCCACTGTAACTACAGGGGTCCAACAAAGAATGGCCACGCATCATACTGATGTCTTAGGAAATTTATTTCTCTCTCTCTCTCTCACTCTTATTGTCTTCAGACACAGTGAAAACTGAAGAAACACAAAGTTTACAACATAAATGTTTTGAGCTTGTCAGTCTCTCATATCAGTGTGCATAAACAGTCTTGTGCAAGCAGAACAGAAAAAATGCAAAATAATGGATATCACTAAAATGTCCTCTCATTACCAGTGTAGAACACGTATGCAGCATTATACAAACAATATAAATGAAACCATACCGTGTGCGCCTCTTGGACCACATGCAGAATGACATTAACGTTGAGGCTATAGACGCATCTGTAGCCATGTATCCATGCTAGCTCCACCATGCCATGGTTGTGCTCTCAACCAAACTCTGGTCATGCGACAATTACAAACTCCACCTCATATGAACTTTACAGCACTTTACATATTCAACAAACCCATATTTTATAATCACACATTTTAGACATGTTTCCTAATCAATGTTACACTTTTATCATCTTATCTTATAAATAAATAAACTAAATTAAGCATGAATCTATCACAGAAACATGAAATAAACAACTTTATTTTAACTGTCTCAGGGACAGTTACACCCACCATTGCATATACGAGTTTTGAAAATGTGCGACCAGGTCAGGGTCATCATCTGGAATGTAAAAGAAGGAGTGGATAAACCACTCATTGCAGAGTACAATAAGCTGGCAGCCATCACTGATGGGGAGATGATAATAAAAAAAACAATATTTGAGGAGTTCTCCTCAGACGTCCATGAGGGGGTGTCAATTATGATGAGGGGGCATGAAGTGAGCTCCACCTTATGTCATAAATGTGACTGCAAGGACCCAGTTTTTTAGGGCACCTGTCCTTCCAGTTGCAGAAAATCTGTTTGCAGAAGTGGAGGAAAAAATAATATTCTGTTGTTTTTTGGGTTTTTTAAATCTTACTATGCAATATTGTTAGCTCCCAGCTCCTCTCCTGTGAGTGTGAAGTGTCTGACAAAGGACATAAATCTTACTGAGAGCGAGGATCACAAACAGCCGGTGATGGGAATAACGGCGTTACAAGTAACGGCGTTACTAACGCCGTTACTTTTTTCAGTAACGAATAATCTAACTAATTACTACTCCTATCGTTACGACGCTCTTACAGTTACTAACAAGAAAATGCGGTTCATTACTATTTTTCAACAAACAGACGGTTGAATCTGTGTACCCTCGCAGACAGTAATCATAATCACTGTCTTAGGACACCGCAGCAAGACCTCTCTGCTTATGATGTCGACCATGTCGATAATCAAAAAATTATATGGTGACATGACGTTTGGTTGTTTAGAAAGAGTGGGAAATTTTAGGAGTGATGGCAAGAGAGAGAGAGAGACAGAGTTTTGAGATGTGTGAGATTTGTGACGTTTAGCGTGTTTGGAGTGTGTAGTTAATGTGCTGTCTTGTGTAGTTAGTGTGTAGTGTTGTGGATAGTTTTGTGTTGTGTGTCAGAGCAATGAGGTGACTGCTGTCTCCAGGTAGAAACAGGAGTGATACACCTGCTGCTGTCAGACCTGCAGGTATCAGGCTGTGATGTTCTCCTTTATAGTGAACAGAAATTACTTTTTTTTGGAGTGGCACAAATAATTTGTGTGGCATCTTATTGAATGCAGAGCAGCTCATTCTCCAAAAGTTGATTCTGTTCATCTGGACGTAGCGTTTTGTGGGAGAAATGTTTCATCACTCATGCAAGTGACTTCTTCAGTCTCAGACTGAAGAAGCGTTTCTCCCACAAAATGCTACGTGAAGATGAACATAGTTTGAAATGTTTATTGAAAAATCAAGGTAAAAGGTAAATGGCTGCAAATAACTTTGTTGTTTGCAAAACTTGTGCATAGGATTTTAAAATTGACAATTAATATTTGCATTTAAAGTTATGAAATATGATTCGTTAAACATGTTTGTGGTTGTTACAGTAAAAAATATCACTTTTTCTACTCTGGTTTTGTGTTTTTTGTCTGATTATAGATCAATTCTGGTTATACAGTATGTCAAAATGAAAACATAACTGTAAATTCAGACATGTGAGGTTGTGCTGAAAAGAATGATACCAAACAAGGCAAAGTAAATAGTTTTTAAAGGTGAAATGTGGAGAAAATCAAAAGTACTTAAAAATGGCCAATTATACCCTGGACCCCAGAGGATTAGACTTTTTTTTTTAAAGTAACGCAATAGTTACTTTTCAAGTAATTAATTACTTTTAGAATATTGTAACTCAGTTACTAACTCAGTTACTTTTTTTGAAGAAGTAACTAGTAACTATAATTACTTTTTCAAAGTAACTTGCCCAACACTGCAAGCAGCACACACATCTTCATCTTCATCATGAAGGAAATCCCGCTGATCCCCTTTAATTTCACTGAACTAACCCACAGGACAAACCGCGCTCCTCCGACTCTCCGCTGACCTACAAACTCAAGTCCTCTTTCGGTTTACACCGGAAGTAAGTCGGAACCATCAGGACGTCAGATCACACTTTCAAAATAAAAGATTTTTATTTTATGAAAATTAGAATGATGTCAGTGGCTTAAATTTTGAAGTAGCTGATCAATAGGCAGTAGATGATAGTAGATAGTAGTAAACATGCTAATCTATATGTTCTTATGTTAAACCATGCAAATGAATAGGACCTGTGTATGTAGCCATGTAAAATGAGAAGTTCTTGTGACTTCAAGTATTTTACAGTAGAAAGAGAATGAGCAGCTGAGTTAGTTACAAATATACTGTATTATCATTTGATGTAATTGTGAAGTCTAATTGTTGAATGTTGTCATTGTGGTTCTTAAATTTGTAAGTCTGAGTTCAATCTATAGGATCAAGACATTCCTTTGTCTCTGACCACTCTGTGCTGGGGGAGGTTTTATTGCAGATATATCCTATCTGACAGCTCTGTATCTTGTGATGTTGCTTCCTACTTTTATGACCCTTTTGGTGAGCAGGAAGTCATGCATACAGAGAGACACACACACATTCTCACACACACGCACACACACACACACACACACGTTTTTATATGTCAATAAATAGCTACAGGGACAGCTGCTCTTTGAAGGATTTGGGGCTGGAGACAGGTTAAGAGCATGAGAAGATGTTCTGTTATGTCTTGTTTTCTTCATGATGAATAAGTCTCTAAACTAGCGGGGCTTGTGGAAACACAAACCCAACAGTAATCAGCTCAAGCTTGAGCTCTGGATAGTCAATAGTTGTTCTCCATGATTTGTTTCCTATGTCATGTTTGTGTAATCAAAGGCTGTCATGCTGCCTTTATCTGTTTTTTACTGCACTGCAAATGTCTTCAGTTATGTTTCAAAGAACTGAAGTGTTTTTCCCTCTCAGTATATTTGTGTAAATATCAGTGTGCACAGAAGACCACTAGATGGCAGAAGAGTCTGAGCAGCTCGTATGTTTCTGTGCTACTTTTACTGTGTTGGTTGTGCTCAGTCACTTGTATTCCCCGAATGCAGTAAAAAGTCTTGTTCTGTACTCTAAGTGTGTTAAACTGTAAACAAATACACACAAACACAACAAGCTCATATATTTGACATATTAGTAAACAAACCCAAACAGAGCGAGCATCCTTTTCATCATCTGGATGATATTTTGCAGCAGAAGTCAAATCCAGGTTAATTCTACCTGATCCAGCTCTCCAGATTCTTCTTCTCCTATCTTCTTGTCTATCTCTGGACTCCTCTCCTCTCTATCACATTCTCTCTTTAAAGAAGTGGCACATCGCCTACAAAATGAATCCCAGCTACTGATTTATATTTCACCACAATAAACATGTGATGAAGCCATGAAAGGACACACGGCTGCAGCGTTTTGAACCCTCTGACTTTTTGAAGTAATGAAGAAATACACGCAAGCTCCAAACACTTTTACAGAACTGCAACCAGCTGATATGTAAGTGTCACTCAATGTGTCAGAGCTCTGTCTCCATGTCCAAGGCGTGGGTATAACCCCTATGAGGAGTGTGTGTGGTGGGGTGGTGTCCAAATCGCCTGTGTGGGTTAGGAAGGTGGATCCAGAACAAAAGGAGTCTCTCAGTCTCTCAGTGGGTGTGTGATGAAGGCACACAAATAAAAAGCCAGCCATATATGTCAGTAAGATATAGAAGAATACATGAAAATATTAGCCCCCCATTTTATTTTTATGCTTAAAGTCACCATCTTTTGGAAAAACTACTGTTAATGTCTATTTTGCTGTAATATACGTTTGTCCAGCAGAGGGAGCTCTGTGCTTTACTCATCAGTAGCTGACACCTTGCTAGAAGAAGTGTAGTCAGCACCGAGTAGCTCCTGTTAACCTGCTGTTTCTCTGTTCTTGCAGTTTGTGCACAAATAATCTGTTGCGCGGGAGATGAGTTGGCTCATCATTTTCTACAGTGTAACAAACACGATGCAGGCTCATGGACTAACAGCTGCTAACTTCCATCCAAACACACATCCAGTTCACTTCATGATGAGTCGCGTCCCCACCAACATTGTTAACAACACACACACAAACAATGGCATTGACTGCTTTGCACATGTAAACAAACAAGACATGGTGCTACAAAATGGCAGCTGGGTAGTGTAGTGGTAAGGCGACACACCTTTGGAGCGGGACGTGCAAGTTTGATTCCTATCCAGTAAGGGTCCTGGCTAGACCCCCCATGATAAAAAAAAAACAAAACAAGCCCTGAAATGGCACGACTTGTAGCATGGACTCACAAACATTTCACATCATGTTGTACTCTGTATGATACTGTATGTGACAAATAATACCTCGTCTCAAATCTGCTCCCTGGAAAAAGAGAAAAAAAAGTAGAAATGTGTTTATAAAATCAAACAAAAGCAGCTATATTTCATAATTTTATTCCTAACATGTGTCTAATCTGACTATTTGAAGACTGAAAACCAATTGTTGACACAATGTTTGTTTTGAACAGGTTTCACATTTATATCCACCATGTTATTATGAATGACACAGAATGATGATGTGGGAAAAGCTAAAAATATACATCCGTCAATTCTCTCCTGCAGGGGTCGCAGGAGCCTATCACAGGGGTTATATTAGAGGAGCCGTGGTGCGCCCTAGACAGGTGTCCCGTGTGTCACAGCGCTAACACAGAAAGACAAACAACCATTC
This sequence comes from Pelmatolapia mariae, assembly GCF_036321145.2. Classification (NCBI taxonomy): domain Eukaryota; kingdom Metazoa; phylum Chordata; class Actinopteri; order Cichliformes; family Cichlidae; genus Pelmatolapia; species Pelmatolapia mariae. The sequence continues at coordinate 5,064,911 of NC_086229.1, read as the reverse complement.
AACCCCACAGACAACTTAAAATGACCAGTTAAGCTAACCCCACTAACTGCATGTCTTTGGACTGAAGCTGGGGTACGTGTTCGATTCAAACTTCTTGGTGTGAGGCAACAGTGCTAACCACCATGCTGCCCTCAGGTAATAGTTAAAAAATCTTTATTGACAAAAAAAGCCATTCTAGAGAAAAATTAGAAACAGCGAGCAGACACAACAATACAACCCTGTCACATATCTTCAGCTCAGATCCACAGGCAGCAGAGATTCAAGACCCCTAAAGGACTTGGTGTGGGTGTGATGTGTGGTCACCCACGGTTGTAGTGAATCATTTGAGTCATGTACAGGGTTGTACTTCCATCAGGACGTGTTGACTTTATTTTATAGTACCCTTTCGTGGTACACTATAATATAACAAAAAGGACACCTGCATCATACATGATAAATATTAAAATAAGATCATGTGCAGATATCACTCGTCAGTCTTTAGGCAACATCCTCTGTGTGAACATCGTCAACAACAAGTAATGCTGTTAGACCTGTTTCATTGGCCTCACAGTGGTATGTCTTTGGAAAGAAAATGTTTTTCAAAAAAGCTGAAGATTATTGTTTTACTTTTCCCAGAACAAGTGTTTTAATTCATTTCAATTCAATTTTATTTATATAGCGCCAAATCACAACAAAAGTTGCCTCAAGGCTCTTTATATTGTACAGTCGATCGCACAATAATAGATACAGAGAAAAACCCAACAATCATATGACCCCCTATGAGCAAGCACTTTGGCGACAGTGGGAAGGAAAAACTCCCTTTTAACAGGAAGAAACCTCCAGCAGAACCAGGCTCAGGGAGGGGCGGAGCCATCTGCTGCGACCGGTTGGGGTGAAAGAAGGAAAACACGATAAAGACATGCTGTGGAAGAGAGACAGAGATTAATAACAGATATGATTCGATGCAGAGAGGTCTATTAACACATAGTGAGTGAGAAAGGTGACTGGAAAGGAAAAACTCAATGCATCATGGGAATCCCCGGCAGCCTACGTCTATTGCAGCATAACTAAGGGAGGATTCAGGGTCACCTGGTCCAGCCCTAACTATATGCTTTAGCAAAAAGGAAAGTTTGAAGCCTAATCTTGAAAGTAGAGATAGTGTCTGTCTCCTGAATCCAAACTGGAAGCTGGTTCCACAGAAAAGGGGCCTGAAAACTGAAGGCTCTGCCTCCCATTCTACTTTTAAATACTCTAGGAACAACAAGTTGGCCTGCAGAGCGAGAGCGAAGTGCTCTAATAGGGTGATATGGCACTACAAGGTCATTAAGATAAGATGGGGCCTGATTATTTAAGACCTTGTATGTGAGCAGCAGGATTTTGAATTCAATTCTGGATTTAACAGGAAGCCAATGAAAGGAAGCCAAAACAGGAGAAATATGCTCTCTCTTTCTAGTCCCTGTCAGGACTCTTGCTGCAGCATTTTGGATTAGCTGAAGACTTTTCAGGGAGTTTTTAGGACATCCTGATAATAATGAATTACAGTAGTCCAGCCTGGAAGTAATGAAGGCATGAACTAGTTTTTCAGCATCACTCTGAGACAGGATATTTCTAATTTTAGAGATGTTGCGCAAATGGAAGAAAGCAGTCTTACATATTTGTTTAATATGTGCGTTGAAGGACATGTCCTGGTCAAAAATGACTCCAAAACACAAACTCTTGGACACAATTCACACAAATCTTATATTGGAAGTCAGACGTTGGTCTTTTGGGGGCCTGTCTTCAGCCAAAAAACACTGCTTACTGACCATAGGTGTTGGAGGAGAAAGTTAGTAACTCTGCAGGGACATGGTGGACAAAGGTGATAACCCACATTAAAGAAGAGAACTGGATGCATTTATAGAGAAAACTGATTAACACAATATGTATGTGATAAGTATGAAGGGGGGTTATTGCAAAAAAAATATGCATTCGTCATACTTTAAGAAGTGAATTTGATAAAAAAAAAAAAAAAAAACGGTGTGGCTTAACATCACATGCAGTAACACTGATAAAATCTGCTCTGTGTGAAACACAGCAATCTGTGTGCTTCAACACAAAATGACCGTTGTTGTTTCACTGTTACCAGAATTAATGCTTTAAAATACAAATTTCTGTATATGAATTTGAAGTGATTACAACATGATCCTGTGCAGATGTGAACCACCACCCACTGTTTCCTGTGTGGATAAGTAACGTATGTGTGGCACTGAATTCAAATTCATCACACAGTCATTTAAGAGACAACAAAATGAAGCTCTGTTTAGCACCTCATGCTATAAAGAAGTCTTAGAAACTAAGAAAACCATCTTGAATAGCAGATCTACAGTTTGATGGTACAACATCTTCAATGAATGTGTAAAAACAGAAGTTACCTTGGCATCTATTAAGTCTTGTGAAAGGGGAAACAGGGACTTTAGACTTATATACAGAAGGTCTACAGTGTGACTGAAGTGCATCTACATTTAGGTGCATGCGTCTGAAACCTGAACCTCCCTCTTCTCCCCGTGTTTTATGCTGGCCTGGAGAGATTTTCTTCTAATAAGGAGCATTTCCTCTGTTATTCTCTCATGTGTCCTTAACAGTGTGACATGCTGGAGCTGCTCCTCATCTTCTAAATTTCCCTGGGGCTCCAAAGCCTCTCTAAACCACCAAGATGAGAAGCATGCGTCATATATTTAAGAATTCAGAGAATTTTTTAAAAAAGGAAAGTGCAGAACCAGTCACTCCAGATATTTGTCAGAGGTGCAGAGGTGCATGCGTTTGGCTCTGGTGGACCTGCTGAGTGTGTCCTGTGGTGTGTGATGCTGGGTGTTGGCAGTGGGTTTGGGTCACAGTTTTAAACTTCAATGAAAGAGTGCAGTGGTCAGTGCCTTCCGCTCGGCCTTGGTACATGTGACAAAAAATGGCAACTGCGTCCGAAATTTGATGACATTAGCACTAAATAAATATGAACCGTGGCTTTTTGAGCAACTTTCTGCTTTGAGTCAGTCATTCTAGAGCAGGGTTCTCAACTTTGCCCCCGTCACTCCTGTTTGGGTGCAGTGCTTTAAATTGTTTAACACAAAGACAATCCGAGCAGAGAGCACAAACATGCTGAGAGACTGAATAGAATAGAATAGAATAGAATAATCCTTTAATTGTCCCACAAGGGGAAATTTGGTTGTAACAGCAGCCAAAAAGATACATATACAAACAAACAGGACACAGAACAGAACAGAAACATACACAATTTCTTCTTACATATTTACAATTTTACAATGGACAATGGTTACTATAAACAGAGTATTGTACAGTTTTTAACTGGATGTGTTAATTCAGTGAGAGAGTCACACACTAATCTATACACTTATGTCTGCAGTTTAACTGCACTCAAGAAAAGCACAAAGACCAACGAGCCTGACTAGATTCTTTAGTGGGGCCCTGATGACTGTGTTGGAGGTGGAGCAGAACCAAAAATTTAGATACTTAAAGTCTAAGATGATCTGAAACAGGTGCAGTTAACAATGGCTCTCCAACGGTTTGTGTGCCGCTTCACTGTGGTGATCATTTTCTTCTGCAAAGGTAAGAAAAGTGATTTTTCCTCAGATATTTTCTGATTACTGAGGTTATATCAGGGGCCGAAGAAATACGAGATAAATTAGAGCTACAAATGCTCACTGTTCTAAATACATCTTCTGCAGAAGTGTGAACAGTCCGTGTTGAGGGATGTGGGGTCTTTGAGGATGGAGGCAGCTCTCCTTTGGACTTTGTGATGGTAGATGCTCTGCAGAGAGGGCAGCGGAGTCCTGATCATCTTCTCCGCAGTTGCAGTTGTTATCACTCTCTGCAGGCGTTTGCGGTCCATAGCAGTAGTGCTGCAGTACCATGTAGTGATGCAGCTGGTCAGTGTGCTCTCCACAGGGCAGCTGTAGAAGCTGCTGAGGATCTTGGCTGACATACCAAATTTCCTCAGCCTCCTCAGGAAATACTGCCACTGTTGAGTCTTCTTGACCAGCTGTGTGGTGTTCAGTGACCAGGTGAGGTCCTCAGTGATGTAGACGCTCACTTACCTAAAGCTGCTCACCCTCTCCACTTCAAGCCTCTGGATAAATAGCGTTCCATGAGGCCTCCTCTTCTTCCTCATATCCACTATCATCTCCTTTGTCTTATCAGTGTTGAGGTTGTTGTCCTCACACCATGACCAGACCGTCCACCTCTATCCTATAAGGCGCTTCATCCCCACCAGTGATGATACCGATCACTGCAGTGTCATCCGCCAACTTCAGTATGATGTTCTCTTTGTAGGAGGCAACACAGTCGTGGGGGAACAGGGTGTAGGGGATTGGGTCTGAGGACACAACCCTGCATAAATGAGTGAGGGTGTGTGTTTTCAGAAAGGGTCCCCAGGCTAGGCTTCCCCAAGCTACCTAATGCAAAGATGCAGATTGTCTTTTAAGATGTTTTAAACATAAAGACTTAAGACTAAGTGGGTGGATTTTGATAGAAGAGGTAAAAATAACTGTGATTAGATCTTCAAGTTGGAAGAAAAAGTCAATGCTTCCTTTCACATGTTGTTTTTGAACACGTTTGTCTCTGTTTTCTCACTTTCAGGTTGTCATTCAGAGCAGCCCGGTAAGCATCCAAAACCTTTGAACCTTTTCTTCCTTCTGTCAGCTGAACAGTAATGAGACCAAATACACAGTAATCTCCACATTTGTTTCAATGACAGTGTGCTGACTTGTGTGTTTTTCTTTAAACTGTGAAATTATTTTGTTCCAGTCTTTCCACTTTTCTGACTAAGAGGAGGAACCATCTGTTTATCACATATATACCACAATGTTCAGATGCTTTTCAAAATAACATAAATGTCAGTGCTCAGGATCTCCCCGAAAAGCGTTGCATTAAACCATTTTATCTGTCACCTCTGGGTGGTTTTAATGTGGTGGCTGATCTGTCTACTCACTGTTTAACTGTGATCTCTTTTTTGGCAGACTGTGGCATCAGGGCTGTGAACAGCAGCAACATCACAGGAGCTCACGATGCAGCACCAGGAAGCTGGCCCTGGTTTGCTAATGTACACTTTGTTGATGGAGGGTCTGTGATAGACGAGGCTTATTGTGCAGGTTCTCTGATCACCGACCAGTGGGTGCTGACAAGAGGATTTCTACCACAGTGAGTCACTGCTGCAAGTTTACAGTTCGTTGAGGAGTAATATGATGATGATGTAGTGTAATATTTGTGCAGTAAATGACTACTAGAGATGTTTTTACGGACCTAATACCACAGACTATACTCAGGGGAATCTACACAAAGTCTGTATGGTTTACCCAAGATACAAAAATCAGGCTGTACCTTTAAGATGATCATTGATTGCTTTGCTCTGTGATAATGATCAACATGAGGCACAATAAAAATATCTGTTGTGTTTAAAGGGATTTCAGAACACTGGTGGTCTATCTGGGCCGCAACAGCCGGTCAGATTCAAACCCAAATGAAGTGTATCGGACGCTGGAAAACATCATCTGCGATCCAAGTGACACAATTTGTCTTCTGAAGCTGTCGGCTCCAGTGAATTTCACAAACTACATTCGGCCAACCTGCTTAGCCTCAGAAAACAGCACTTTCAACAATGAGACCAGCAGCTGGGCCATCGGTTACATGAGTAAATCATAAAATATTTGATTTTATTTTACTTTGCAGTATTGTGTTGGAGTCTTTAGAAAAGCCTGATGTTTAACTTCTTTCCAAACAGGTGGAGTCAGCAATAACCTGAAGGAGGCAAGTGTATCAATATTGGGAAACAATGAGTGCACAGCCAGCTATCCAGAGCTCAGAGACAGCATCGTCTGTACGAGAGCGTCGGATTTATGTTGGGTGAGCACAACTTTTATTTATTATGTAATCTGTTGTTGACTGTCACTGAGATAATCTCACCTTTAGTGGACAGACTGACATCCATGAAGTTTTACTGACTGTCTTATACTGTGATGATCAAGTGTTCCCTTAATTTATTTCAGCAGTTTGTAACAAAAACTACAGACAAAGTTAAAACTTTAGCAGGAGGAAAAAGGTCGACCTCTAAGAGTTACACATCTGTCTTACTGACTTTTATCAATGTCTTTCCACAGGATACTTTTGGGGCACCACTCATGACTCAGAGTGAATCTGTCTGGCTCCAGAGTGGACTTTTGAAGGTCATTAAATGTGGTGAATCTCCTTTTGTATACACTGCTTTGTCCCAGTACCAGAAATGGATCAGCGAAACAGTCACAGGGACGCCACCAGGCTTTGTTACCTTCCCCTCCCCACACAGTTCATTACAAACCACTGCTCCTCCCACTGCTCCTCCCACTGCCCCTCCCACCGCCCCTACCACCACATCTCCCACTGCTCCTCCTACTGCTCCTCCCACCGCCCCTTCCACCACATCTCCCACTGCCCCTCCCATCATCCCGACATGTGTCGGTGTGTTTTGCAGTGGTGAAAACCTGATCCACTTCACTTACTCCACATCACTGTGTGTTCTTGTTGTGTTGCTTCATGTGTTTGCTGGAACTGTTGGAAACTAGATCAACACATTTACTCAAGTTCAAGTACAAACATGAAGAACTTTACCTGACATGTTACTTTACAACTTTAGGAGCCTTTGATTCCAGGAGGGTTTTTTTTAATAAAGGTATTATTTTTATTAGATTTTTTTTCCCTCTATACATCTGTTTGTATTTGCTGTCTAAAAACTGGTTGTCATTAAGAAATGAAGCCTTCTTAAATAATTCTGAGTGAAATGTTAACATGTTGTTATCACACATTCACTAATTTCTGTTGTTTGCTCAAAATCTTAAAGTAATCAATTAAAATCCTTTGAAATCTTCTTTTGTGGTTGAATTTCTTCTGTGTCCACATAATTAATACGTATGTAATTAAATATGTATGGTGTTTTATTTTTTTTCACCTCCAAACATTAACATATGAGGTCATCTTTCTAACAGCGAGCAGGAGGTGACTGTGATTCTGAAGCAGACAATGGCACTGCTGATGATTTGTTCCATGACCAGTTTTTGGTTTGTATATTTCAACATTTTATTTAATACAACATGATGTATTCTTTTAAGACATGATCCACTGAAGAGCCAGAAAGGATGATCATCAGGCTCAATTCTACCTGGTGATTTACAAATCACTGTCCTTCATATGTCACATCACAGCAAGCAACTGAAGCAACTACGAAGGAGAGGGCAAATACATTAGAGGATTACCATGGCAACAGTGGTCACTGGTCACCAACCCATCAGCAACAAAGCACAGACTGCTCTGGATTAAAAACTGGATTAAAGGACACTTAGTGAAACAGGAAAATTCAGAATTCCAATTACAGGAGTTTGTCAAGAACCAAGATTCACACGCACAGTGAGGACCCAGCAGAAAACTCAACACGAAATTCACAGGAACTCTGTACAGATTTATTTCACATAGATAAATGATCAGGAACAACCAACAGAATGAGAATAGAACTCAAGCCAAGGAAACCAGGAACTGAAATGCCCTGGGAAGCCATGATTGAGACTGTGGGAAGCTGCAACCAAAAAGGGAACAATTACTTGTGAAAGCGAGTTGAGTTGGAAAGCGGAGGGTGAAAAATAAGATCTAGAATGCTACAATCAGACTCAGACCAAGGAGAGACAGATGTAACCCAGTGTTAAAAACTGGATTAAAAACATCAATGCTATTTTTGTTAGATACACTGGGCAACCAATCACTGACTGGTCTGACCCTCTCCCAATCTGTGTGCCTTTGTGTACCAGTCAGTAGTGATGTGCGATACCACTTATTTCCTTTCCGATCCAATACCAAGTAAAATTCAGGGTGGTATCGACGATACTGATTCGATACCGATACTTTGTACAAAAACTTGTTTTATTTATTGTATCTCAAATTTAAGTGTCATAATGATTACAGGACATCCGATTGCTTGTTCTTATCACTTAGTAATGCAGAGTTCATAGAAAGAAAAGAACTTAAGGTGTGCGCTATTTGAACACCTTGTCTGCCTGCAGCACTAAAGGACTCAGTGAGAGGCGTCTGTCTCACCCTAGCAGCACCTGTCCCTCTCCTCCTCTTCAGTTCACCTCAACATACGCTCGTCATATTCTGTGATATGATTTACTCTGAGGTGTTTGACAAGGTCAGTGGTGTTGCGGCAACACTTCACTTTTTTTGCCACATGTATCGCAAACCAAGTCTCCGCTGTTTGTGGAAGGTAAAATAAGTCCGCACATGACTCCAATTATGCTCAGCCATTGTTGTGAGTGCGCACGCCAAGGAGCTGCGAGACATTTATTTCGCACATGACTATGAAAGGCGAAGTAGTTCCTTCGAATGTTGACAATCTGAATGATATAATTACTTTCCACTGTCTTCATGTTAATGATAAACTACAAATTTACCCTAAATTACTAAAATAGCGATATTTTAATGTGAGAATCGATTCTAGAACCTAAATGACTGTATCGGAGGAATCGATATTTCAGTATCGATCCGCACATCACTACCAGTCAGATACACCACAGACACAGACGAGGAGAGATCAGTTGCTTGTGTGTTGAAGAAGCTAACGGGGTAGTAGCAGTCTTTTTCGGTGAAAATAGTCAGAGTGATAGTGAATTCCAAAGGCCGCCGCCACTGGTGCAAATGAAATTCTGTGGCCTGTTGTGTACACAAAGCTTGATTTTGGGGAGAGGCATGTTGCCTGCGGCAAACTTAAAAGTTGTCATAATGGTGAATAAAATGAGTAAGAGTGCCTCAGAAGGGGATGGAATAGATTGAAAAGTATTCACCGAGCAGCACTTAGTACGCAAATCATTGAAGAAAGGAAAGAACAGAAGTAAAATTGTGTACTAAGCAGATGAAAAAGTGAGTGTGAATGTGCCTGACGTCACTGTGTGTGTGCGCGTTCCAGAGGAGTGTGGAAGTGTGTGTGTGAAGCAGTCTCCAGCTGGGGCAGAGATGATTCTGCAGGTCACCAGCTACCCTAGTGGACACAAAAGAAATAAAATCGTTGTGTTGTTGATGAAAACATTAAATAATGATAATAATATGCAGTGGGTTTTATGTTTCTCAGCCTAAACAACTACAATCTCACTTTCTGTTGTTAAGACAGGAGAATTAACCATTGATGAGAATGATGAAATATGTCAGTGTGTCACTTGCAGGTGAAGAGCATACCTGGATTTTCTACATGCAGCCATCGGAAGAAAATTACAGGTTAACACCACTAGAAATGCTCAGGCCGGGTTTTTGGCTGAATTGTTTTTACAGCTTCACTTCCATTGGTTCCTCATCCTGAAAAGAAAGGTCCAAGGAAGTTAACTTCTCCCTGAAGACAAGAAATGTCAACATGGCAGTCCAAGAGACAACAGTGTCCTGAGCAGAGAGACCCAGCAGCAGCAGTATGTGTAAAACGGCATCAGAGAGAAAGAAAACCCATCAACTTGACTGAATGGAGATGCGTTTCCAGCAAGCTGCAACTTCACTGTGTGTGAAGGACTTTTGACGAGACTGTCTGAGTTGACATTTGACACCTTTGGAGTGGAATGGCAATGAAGGACAGGGATTGCACAGGGCAAAGCTGGACAGAAGAATGGGCACTGGACTGCTGCTGTTTAAAGTGGGAGAGGAGACCAAGGTGGAAGAAGGAGCAGGTGAGGACACAGAGGAATGCTGTTGTTTGGCGTGGGAAATCAAATTTGGGTTAGTGAATCTGAGGAAAAAATTGACTGCTTAAAGTGGGAAAACTGGGGAGTCTGGAGCACCACAAAATGAGAAAGGTACACAACATCGCACACACAAACAGAAAATGCATTAACCCTGCTAACACATACATACAAATACAATGAAGCTCATGAAGATCAGACAGCATCTTAAGCATGTGTTTCTGTTTATCATCTTGTCCAGTTCACTTAGTAAGAGGAAAAGTGATACATAGACTAGTGGACTAGTATTATAATAGGACTGATGATTGCATTATAGATGGGGGAAACAGGATGCTGATGAGGGGTCTTGAATGAGTGAGACTAATAGATTGTTGAGTCTCCTGTTTCAAGTGTGTGTAGGAAGGTTTTAACATGGCACACATCTGGTTACATGGGAAAAAACTCATGTAATAAGACATTAGGGTTATGTTGTGTGGCTGATGGATGAATATTTGATTAATCTAGCTGATGTTTTCCTTTTGTTGCAAAGTTGAACCTGCAAATTAGAATAGAATAGAATTCAACTTTATTGTCATTGCACATGTCACAAGTACAGGCAATGAAATGCAGTTTGCATCCATCCAGAAAGTGCTTTAGCCGTGATATAGATATATTACAAAATATATATATTTAGCAATAATATAGATATATAGACTTATTAAACAAATGGGTGTGTTATAGGTATGAGGTAGGGTACAAAATATGGGTCTATTATGGGTATGTTACAATGTACACTTTATGCAGGTAGGTTATGACTATGCTATAACTTTAAGTATGTCCAGGCTGTAGTGAGTGTACAAGCTATGTACAGGATATAAATTTGAAAGCATACAGAAATATGAACTATGCAAGTTATAAACAGTTGTAAACAGTTGTAGAATTAAAATTATCGTATTGTACAGTATGATTGTCTATACAGCATTTACAATAGTGCAGTTAAGATAAGTGTAATATGTGGATAATTTCCTGTTGGAGTCAAATTGTTGAATGTGTTGTCAAGTAGTAGGATGAAAGACATTCCTTTGTCTCTGACCATCTGGGGGGGGGGGGGGGGGGGGGGGGGTGTATTAGGCATATTCTATCTGAAAGATCTGTTTCTTTTGTTGTAAGCTTCCTGCTTTTATGACCTTTTGGTGAGCAGGAGATCACACACACACACACACACTATGTGTGTGTGTGTGTGTGTGATCTACGAGGAGGGCTGCTCTTTGAAGGAGTTGGGCTGGAGACAGGTTCCGACCCAGCCTTCCCTCATTAGCAAGTAAAAGACCGGTTGAAGATGTTCTGTCTTGTTTCCGTCCTTCAGGAGAATAAGTTTCTAAAACTAGCGGAGCCTGTGGAAGCGCAGGCTCAACAGTTCCCATACCAGACTGTTATACAGTTGGTCAGGATGTTCTCGATGGTGTAGTGATAGAAGTTCACCAGGATGTCTGAAAACAGGTGGGTCTTCCTCACAGTCCTCAGGAAGAAGAGGCGCTGGTGAGCCTTTTTGACCAGCTTGGAGCAGTTGGTTGTCCAGATGGGATCCTCGGGGATGTGGACTCCCAGGAACTTGAAGCTGCACACACAATCAACAGCCGTCCCTGTAGATGGATGGATGTGGGTCAGCATTCCTTCTGTAGTCTACGATGAGCTCCTTGGTCTTCTCAGTGTTGAGCAGCAGGTTGAGCAGCAGGTTGTTGATGTTGTTGATGTTGCACCACTCAGCCAGACAATCTATGTGGTACATAGCCGATTATTAGAGATAGGTTGATCATATTTAAAATTGAAGAATTAATTAATGGCAGGACTTCTTTGAGCAGTTTTGTAGGAATGGGGGCTAAAAGACACGTTGATGGTTTGGAGGAAGTAATTATTGAAGTTAACTCAGAAAGATCAATTGGAGAAAAAGAGTCTAAATGAATATCAATGGTACTAAAAGTAGCTGTAGATACTATTACATCTGTGGGATGATTATTGGTAATTTTTTCTCTAATGATAAAAATTTTATTTGTGAAGAAGTTCATGAAGTCATTACTAGTTAACGTTAAAGGGATGGTTGGCTCAGTAGAGCTCTGACTTTTTGTCAGCCTGGCTACAGTGCTGAAGAGAAACCTGGGGTTGTTCTTATTTTCTTCAATCAGTGACGAATAGTAAGATGTTCTGGCTTTGCGGAGGGCTTTCTTATAAAGCAGCAAACTATTTCTCCAGGCTAAATGATGATCCTCTAAATTTGTGACACGCCATTTCCTCTCCAGCTTACGAGTTATCTGCTTTAGGCTACGTGTTTGAGAATTATACCATGGAGTCTGGGACTTCTGATTTGAGGCCTTAGTTTTCACTGGAGCTACAGTATCCAGAGTCGTACGTAGTGAGGAGGTAAAATTATTAACAAGATAATCGACCTGTGTTGGAGTAGCGTTCAGATAGCTGCTCTGCTCTATGTTGGTACAGGGCATTGAAGATGATAACAGTGGGTGGATTATATTCTTAAACTTAGTTACAGTGTAGCTGAGATATAATATACTGAGTGTGAACATTCTCAAAACTGTATTGTATGTATTTTATTTTTTTATTGTGTAAATTCAATTTTTGTAAAACTGAGGTTCCACATGTCACTGTTGAAGTAGGGCATTAATCAGTGTGACACCACTTGTAAACATGCTGCATGTGTGGGGTTTCTCAGCCAGAGCTGCATGGACTCCACACTGGTAAGGCACACTTTCTGTAGCTCCTCTCCCTGTATTAAATTATACGCTCAAATTTGGTGTATTTTTCTTTAATAAGTATTAGTTCTTTTGGCTAAAAGCTCCCAAAGTGTTTTTGATTACTTTGAACGAGGAAAATAGTAATTGGAACTGCCTTTTATCCGTTACACCATCCGTTTATGTGTTCCTTACTTGTGCTAAACAGGGATGAGCAGAGGTGTGCTGTTGCTGTGTGACACTGATTTTGCTGCTCCACTTTGTGTTTTAGGTATGTGTGAATGTATATTTTTTGTTTTCTGTGTATAATGAGTTCATGATCTGAGGCTGCACACTGAATAGTATTTTCAGCCATGTTGGTAAAAGTTAAAGTTGTTTGAATATGTATTGTGTAATTGATCCATCTTTGAATTTGGAATTTGAATATTATAAGTTATTATTAGTGGCTTATTTTTGACTGCACCTTGCTTCATATTTGTCTGTTTTACGCCACTGTAATGTTTGATTTAAATGTGGCTGTTGAGAAAAACCACACCGTTGTTTTGATAGATTGTATTTTCTTTTATATATTGTAAAAGTGCTGCATGTGTGGGGTTTCTCAGCCAGAGCTGCATGGACTCCACACTGGGATGAGCAGAGGTGTGCTGTTGCTGTGTGACACTGATTTTGCTGCTCCACTTTGTGTTTTAGAAATAAATCCAGTTTCCAGCCAGTCTGTGTCTGTCGTCACAACGCAGTCAACCGTTTGAAATCTGCTACAACAGCACTTTCAGAAAGACATCTACTGTGATAAAGTCTACTCTCCACTGCTGTGTAATCAATTATTGTAAATGTAAATGTTATCAGGAAATGATCAGACAGCAGAGGGTTTTCAGGAAACACTGTTAAATGTTCAGTTTCTATGCCATATGTTAACACAAGATCTAGAGTGTGATTAAAGTGGTGGGTGGGTTCTTTTACATTTTGAGAGAAGCCAATTGAGTCTAATAACAGATTAAATGCGATGTTGAGGCTGTCATTTTTAGCATCTACATGGATGTTAAAATCACCCACAATAATTATTTTATCTGAGCTGAGCACTAAATCAGATAAAAAGTCTGAGAAATCAGAGAGAAACTCTGTGTAAGGCCCAGGTGGACGATAGATGATAACAAGTAAGACTGGTTTCTGAGTTTTACAGCTGGGGCGGACGAGGCTAAGCATCAGGCTTTCAAATGAATTAAACGTCTGTCTTGGTCTTTCGTTAATTAATAGGCTGGTGTGAAAAATTGCTGCCACACCGCCCCCTCGGCCTGTGCTTCGAGGTTTCTGGTAGTTAGAATGACTCGGGGGTGTTGATTCATTTAAACTAACATAATCATCCTGCTGCAACCAGGTTTCTGTAAGGCAGAGTAAATCGATTTGTTGGTCAATTATTAAGTCATGTACTAACAGAGACTTGGAGGAGAGAGACCTAATAGGTGCTGCCAACGCTCTTAACGTAGACGTGTGGAGCATCCACAACATGCATCACTTCACCCACTGAGGACTCTGTGGGCCTGCTCCAGAATGATTGATTATTAATTATCGATCAGTATATATTTATGTGTAGATATGAATTTACAGTGCAGGCGTTAAGGTCAATGATTGTTCATCAGTCCTTTCACTGATCTGATAAACACCTTCTGTTAGGTGTAAGCTTTTTACAGATAATGAGATTCTTTATCTTTCCTTTCAACTTCCAAACAGGAAGTTAACATCAGTGACATCATCATTATCATCATCACCAGCTGTCTAACTCATATCAGTGGTATTCTTCATACCCATTGTTTGATGCATGTGGCTGAGAGACTTAGAGCTGTTGTTTTATAAATCCAGACCAACTTTACAAGGCACACTGATAGTAAATCCACAGCAGTTATGGCGCCCTCTGGTGGTAGATTTCAGCATGGTCACTGCCGGCTACACAGACAGTCTTATGAATGAAAGAAATCAAAATGGTAGCAGTTCAGCTGGACACAAATCAGTCTCCATCTATTGATTCTAGTGATTTTCTATCAGGTTTTAAAACACTCTGATATCCTGCTGCTGATGAGTGCATGTAACAGCGGTGGGTGACGTAATGAAGGCGAGGAAGTTAAATCAGATAACTGAACTGAAGTGTGACACACAGAGCTAAAATTTGTTGAACTATGAATCTGGTAGACATCAAAACTGCTACACAACTGTCCTTACTTTAATATATAAGTAAGTAAACACAGTTCATGCTCTGTTCAGTGGACACTAAGAGAGAACAGATCTCTGACTGCAGGTTTAGGCTTTGTCAAACCAGCTAACTCACAGAAAGCCTGCATGCAGGAAGTAAACTCTCAGGAAGCACACAGGATGAAGGTGTTTTCAGAATAAACTGTGAGGACAAAAACACAAAGGGCTTAGACAGGGAACTTGAGGGAACACTAGAAATATAAGAAGGAAACAAAACAGAAGAGAAGAAGCTGTGACACAGCTGTATCCTTCACATCACAGATGAAACACAGCACATCACAGCAGGAAGCATTTAACATGTCTTCTTCAGGAAGCAGAAGACATTCATCCACAGAAATTAAGAATGAACACGCTATGAGATATAATCATTCGTTTATTTGGGTGCTGTTTATAAATGCACAGGTTCTGTTTTATTTTATGTTGGTTAGAAGTTAGACAACATTACAGCTTCATAAATGGATCAAACCACAGAGCTCACTGACGTGTCTGGCTCCTCCTGTCAGAGCTCTGAGCAAACACCAGGCTAACAGGTGTCACAGGTACACTCACCTCCACCCTTCCCACGATAAAGAGTGTGTATGTTCTCATTTTAAAAATTTGAAACAACAACTTTTTCTTCCAGTTTTGTTGTACTGTTGTAGTAGGTATGACTGTGCAATGACAACAAAGAGTTCTCTCTAATAAAGGTAGCGCTCCATGTACTGTAGCTGGGCTTTCCTGCAGTGTCTGTGTTGCACTTCCTGTCCCGCCTCTCTGAATGATGAGAACAAGGAACTGGGAGGAGGATCAGCTGGTTCACACAAACACTCTCTAACTGGACTCTGAGAATGAAGCTGAGGCTGCTGTTTGTGGTCCTCCTGCATGGTAGGAACACACACACGAACACACACTTGTTACTCTGTAATGAGTGTGTTTGAAGTCGAGCTCATGTTTTCAGATTTATACTTTGTTGAAATGTTTCTGCTTTTACGTGTGTGATTGTGCATGTCCATGTGTGTTTGTTTGTGTGTTAGAAGAAGAGGTGTGTTGAGTGTAAAGGCTGCACATCTGAGCAGTCGGTCTGGAGTCACTACTCACAGTTTAGAGCAGAGAACTCTATTTTTTATTTTATTGATTTTTGATTTTTATTTAATTTGATTAAATTCTGGTGATTCGTCACTCTTGAGGATGAACTTTAACTTTGGGACAGCTGTCAGAGGACAGACTGAAGTCACATGACACGTATTAGATGGTAAGAATCGATTCTTGTGTAGGCGATTGTGGTCATCATCATCTGTGCGCACACATGTAGAGACAAACATGATTAAGTCCTGCCCACCTGTGCTGATGGATGGGCGCGTGTCAGTGAGTGCCAGTTCTGCTGTGAATGGAGACGTTTCTCTCTATGAACACAACAACGAGTGCTGTTTGTGTGGAGCTTTGTTCTGTCCTGCTGGATGAATGTGTGCTCTGTGAGCGCTCGACCCGCTGGAGCTCTGCTCTCCACACACCACTGACTCTCACAGAGCTTCTTTGTCCTGCATCTGTGGGAAAGACAGGTCCACAAGTTATTCACTGATGATAGTAATCATCACTGCAGAGGTTATCAGCTGTCTCTGTGAGCTCTGTTAATGTCCACTGAACAGAGCATGAACTGTGTTTACTTATTTATATATTAAAGGAAGGACAGTTGTGTAGCAGTTTTGATGTCTACCAGATTCATAGTTCAACAAATTTTAGCTCTGTGTCACACTTTAGTTCAGTTATCTGATTTAACTTCCTCGCCTTCATTACGTCACCCACCGCTGTTACATGCACTAAACAGCAGCAGGATATCAGAGTGCTTTAAAACCTGATAGAAAATCACTAGAATCAATAGATGGAGACTGATTTGTGTCCAGCTGAACTGCTGCCACTTTGATTTCTTTCATTCATAAGACTGTCTGTGTAGCCAGCAGCGACCATGCTGAACGCCACCACCAGAGGGCGCCATAATTCCTCTGGATTGTTGACGTAGTGTTTTCAGTGGGATAAACGTTTCGTCACTCATCCAAGTGACTTCTTCAGTCTCAGTTGACTGCAGGTTTCCCCAATCTTATAAACAGTACATTTGCACTATGT
Source organism: Pelmatolapia mariae (assembly GCF_036321145.2). Lineage (NCBI taxonomy): Eukaryota > Metazoa > Chordata > Actinopteri > Cichliformes > Cichlidae > Pelmatolapia > Pelmatolapia mariae. The sequence continues at coordinate 5,048,137 of NC_086229.1, read as the reverse complement.
TTGAAACCAGCCCACTGAAGGAACAATGGGCTGAGAGGTCACTTTATGATCATTAATATGCAAATTCTCATGACCATTGATCAACAACCACTGATCAGTGTCCATGAGTACCATTCACAGAGAGTTGGGGAATGGCTGCAATTACAGCATTGTAAAAGGGTGACAGATGTACCCTTAGGCCTCCTCCTCGATTCAGAGATGGTCTTTCCCTTTTCACGTAAATGGCCTCCTTGACTCTGCGCTCAAACCAGCCTCCCTGTCAAAGAGGAACAAGGAGGAACATCACTGAAAGAGTGTCCACTGGCCTGTAGGTGTAAATAGACTGCAGAGTCCTGGCCTGACGAGGTGTCTCTTCTGTGTTGTGCTATCCTCTTAGCCAGAGGTTGTTTGGTTTCCCAGATGTATAAATCCTGGGAATCCTCCTGGCACTTAAAAGCGTACACTATGTTACTCTGGGGTGGAGAATTTTTGGGGTTTAAAAGCCACAGAGACACGGTGTTTAGAAAAAATGCGTCTCAGCTGTTCCAATACTCCTGACACATACGGGGTCACTACAGGTTTTTAATGTCTTTGATCAATGGGCTGTGATCAGTGGTTGCTGATCAATGATCATGACAATCTGCAATTTGTGGTGTGTGTCAGTTAGATGCACAGCCTTTTTATTTGAATTTTGAGGTGTATGTGATTATTTTTTGTTATGTTGGTGTTATGTACTACAGCTCCAGCCAACCCTGGAGATGTCTCAGGTAGGGGGGTGGGAGTAAGTGGGGAGCTGTGTGCACTCCGCACGAAGAGAGAGAGGAGAGATGAGCAACAGTGTTGAGTGGACGCAGAGTTCATAGACAGGCGACAAACTTTTATTTTCAGATTGACGGTCAGTTAGCTTGAGTTTAATAGCTGCTGTACCCTACCACGAGGGAAATTTGCATCTGTAAATTTTGTTTGACACGTGTGTCTTAAGTTACAGTGTAAAACGGGCAAACGGCGATTAGCCACTAGCTTAGCTGCTAGTGTAGCCGTTAGCATATTTGTTTAGCTCATGTCCTGCTCTGTTCTAATCTATTAAGCTAATGCTAATATTGCTGAGAAAATATGTAATGGCATGTGGTGGACTATGGTGGAGTTACTTTGCGTGTGTGTGTGTGTGTGTGTGTGTGTGTGTGTGTGTGTGTGTGTGTTTATAAGTAGTTTTAAACCTTGTGATCCACAAAACAGCATAAGAGTAAAAGAAGAACTGCCTGCGTTACAGCACCCACTGCTTGTTGAGAGTAAAAGCGATACGCGCTTTCACGTCTTTTTTTAGTGACTTTCTTTAGAAAAAAAGTCTGAAAACTCGCTAAATATAGCGACAAAGTCGCTAAGTTGGCAACACTGTGTTGAACTTATGTGTTAACGTGGGAACACGTGGATACGGCAACTGTGAGTGCTGCTGCCGTGCTCTGCAGGTGGCCTTGACCCAGTTTCCCCCGCTATCCCCTTGAACTGACTGGAAGCGTGAGTGCTATTGTTTGGATGTGCTTTTTATTTTACTGCTTGGCAACAAGTGAAGCAGCCATGTTGTTTTAAGTCCCTATAGGGCTTTGGAGTTGACGTCATGCCGCAGTGCATTGTGGGATTGCGGCGCCATGTCAGACGGCCACAAATCAAAACAAACACACTGTGTTGGAAGCAGGACTGCTGACACCATGCTTAAAATCAGCGCAAAAGACAAAGGGCTGTATCACGACCGATTGCGTCCAGACGCCAAGAGACGGTACTTTGAAAAAATAGCGTGCATCGGTAATGTGGACCCGTATGAAAAAAGGCAGTGGAGCGGAAACCCAGACAGCCTACCGCCGTTGTCCTATCCCGATATCTTTGCGTACCCTGTCTGTGGAGTCAGCGCATACACGGCGAATCATTTTCGTAATTATAAATTCCTGGAGGCGCACATCTAATTCACAAACGGTTGGGTACAAGATTTGGCCATTTTTAAGCCTCCAATTTGTGAGTACGTTGACCATATGACCAAGATACAGCCAGAGGTTGCCAGCTGTGCGTTGCCATGTAAATAGTTTGCATTTCATGTGTATGTCCTTGCTAAGTACATGTGAACAGATCTTGAATAAAAAAAATGTACATACAAACATACTTTTCTTTTCTGTTTCATATTTCATATGCTGGTTTGCCTGCAATAATGCCAAATAATAAGCTCTTCCGTCAACATGACGTGGTTCTGCAGCATCACACATTACGATGTTTTATCTAATTATCTATGACCTAAGCGCATTCAAAATAACACGAAAAGCCTATTAAGAGAGATATGAATTTATTTAGAACTCACCAGAAAGAAAATGCCGCGAGCAAACCAACAAAAAATTGGGGATGGCAGAGAAGTCGATATCCGCTCATCTGACCGCTGCAATCCAAGCCTGACGTCTTTGTTTAGTAATATCGGATACATGAGATCCCTCCCGTTGCCTCCAGGAGGGGAAACGATGAAAAGAGAGCCCATTTTCCAGCTTCTTGGCTTCCCTATCGTGTGATCTAATGTTGCAACACAGCACGTACGAACCATAGCTGACGCTTCCGTGTGCTTTCTTTGGCTCACTGTCATGGCGGGAGGGGGCGTGGCCCCGCTCCCGTGACATCACGCTCCAAAGCCCTATACCTGAGCCACTACCCAGGCCTGCATGCAACGAGGTGTTTGTTCACACAGAAAGACTGTTGCAGTTAAGGTGTGTGTGTGTCGGTGAGAGCGTGTGTGGGCCCAAAATATTATTTAATTATTTGGTTTCAGTTGATACTAGATACTTTACCATTGCTCGACAAACTTTATTAATGTCAATTATTTTTCTTTTGTGTTTTTGGAAATAATCATCACTAAAGTGGAGTTACATTTATAATTGACCTGCTTGCGTGTTGTTTATCTCCATATGGTCTATTTTAATGCACATTTCATATCACAAGCATCAAAAAGGGAGCATCAGTAATAAGTAACAACAAGAACCCAGGGCCCCTCTCAAAAGAATGTGGGACGTGTCACATGATCATAAACTGACCTCCCGCCCCATTGTTCATTCAGTGGTGCTAGTTTCAGTTGTTATACAAATGTACTGTTTATAAGGTTGGAAATCTGCAGTCAGCTGAGAAGAAGTCACTTGGATGAGTGACGAAATGTTTCTCCCACGGAAAACGATGCGCAGAATAGACTTTCTGGAATCACCCGTTTCATGTTTTTGTCCTCAGTTTCCCAGCATACCTCAGGTGTGGAGGTGAAAGAGGGGGTGGATTCTGTCCTGCTGCCCTGTCAGGTAGCAAAGGATGTTTCCAGCGACGCCACAGCAGCAGTGTGGGACCGTGATGAGTTTGGCAACCCAACAGTTCACGTGCTTCGACAGGAAGGAGATGATCTTAAAGAACAAAACAAACGTTACACCAACCGAACATCAATGAGAGCTGACGCTCTGCAGACTGGAGACCTCAGCCTCATTCTGAGGAACCCTACAGTCTCTGACAGTGGTAACTACACCTGCATCGCCCGGAAATATGGACAAAAACTGAGCCGTTCAAAAGTACAGCTGAGGGTCAAAGGTCAGTGCTATCAAAAGTCAGAGCAGAAGTGAACTCTAATGTGAATCATGTTAGATGATGGTGTGGTTGTTTGTGTTGTTTACAGAACCTCCACTCTGGCCCTGGGTCCTTGCAGGTGCCCTGTTTATCCTGGTTTCCCTGGCTGTTGCCTTTGGTGTCTCAGTGTATCGTGAATATAAAAGGCTTAAGGACTTAGAAGGTAAGTAAGTGTGTTATAATGTGTGTGTATGGTTTACAATGAGCTGAGATTCAGTGGCTTCGCTCTGCTGTTTGGTGCAGTAAAGAAATGCTGCTGAAGTTATTAGGTGATGTTTTAGTTCCTTTTTCCTTCATGTTTCGTCCAAGTGTTGCTCAGAGTTGACCTTTCGCCTCTGAAGGTAGTGAGATCTGGTTGTCCTCACCCACCTCTGTTGATCACTGACACAATCAGAGGGAGACATGAAGCTGTAAGTTTGCTGCTTCTCTAACAGAGCCTCATGTAGCTAAGGGGGAAATTCATTAGAAGGAACTTTCACAGGTAAATACATGAAGAGAAGAAGGATGAGAAGGAAAAGCATGTGAAGAGTTACACCAAGTAACTCTAGGACAGCTTGTTCGGGGGGAGCTGCTCATTCCTGCTGCACAGGGAACCAGACCTGCAGAAGTACTGGACATCACTGGGCTGCAGCATGATCCATACCTACAGGTTAAAGAGGCTGACTGCACTCCATGAGTGTCTGGCAGCACAAATGAACCAGCCGCTAACGGATGAGACACACCTGGAATAACTGACTGAAGGCTGGACAGTCCTGATTCCCAAGGATCCCTTGAAGGGACCGGTCCCATCCCACTACCAGCCGATAACCTGCCTCAGTACCACATGGAAGCTCCTGTCAGACATCATAGACATAGGTTCATGTGAGGCTGTGTGGCAGTCAGGAAGCGGACCTAAATGCAGACACTTGTGCACAGAAAATAAACTCAGAACGGAAGCTTTATTTGCTGGAAAAACATCCTTTATAACATAAGCTCACAGGAAAAACAAATCTAAAAACTTGATTATAAAACTAAGATGAAAACACTGGGAAACTAGAAACACAGAACTAAAACTGAAACCAGAAACACAGAGAGGTTTACAGCACATGGGGAGGTATGACGTGGCTAAAATACACAAGGGAGTAACGAGGGGATGAAACACCGCAGGACAGCACAGTTGGGAGTTATCAAACATAACAAGACACATAGGAAGCTAAAACTGAAAACACTAAGAGTAGCACACAAGACTTTCAAAGTAAAACAGGAGACATTCACAAAGACGCAGACTTGACACTGAGACATAGAGACATGACTGACTGGGGAGACAGAGCAAACACGGTAAAAAAGTAACAAAGACCTAAATCCTGGCAACTAAGAATATAACACAAGCAGAACACAATAAAGAGAACCAAACCATAAATAACACCAATCAAAAAATATAAGTGAACCAACAAACACAAAACCCTGAGTCACAGAGCTGTGACAAAGATGAACAGCCACATGGCTCAATACATGAGCACAGAAGGTAAATGGCAGGAATACCAGAGGGTAAAAAACCCCATCAGCCACTGGTAGACAGACTCACAACTGTAAGGCAAAGCCGTGACTCACACCCCCACACATGGATCCTGGAATACTTAGAACTGTATCAACAGGACCCTTAGAGCCTTCATCAGGAGTCTCCAGCACAGCAGCATTTACTATAGCCAGCAGCATGTATCTACTGGGGTACAAAGTGTGTGTATAATCAGTACATGTTTAATCTGGGGTCATTAGTATTCTAATGACCCCAGATATACGTGATATAGGACATAAGGCACATAGTGGAATTTGTGCTCTCACTGGTGTTAGATTATGCTCTGAAATTGATCTGTAAGTGTTGAACTGGTAACTAATGGCTCTTAAAGACTTTCTTCTTCATGTCTCTCCCTGATAACATCTCTGATCTTTAAATCATGTGAGGGAATCAAAGCTTTGTGTGTCTGGGTCATGTGACGTTACGTGTTTGTCTTCATCAGCTCAACTTCTTAGTGAGCGATTGCTGAGACGTCTTCACGTGCTGTTTGGAAAAAGATGACTCCTTTCCTTTGATGGAAAATTGCACAGTTTGATGGGGCTGTTGGTCCGAATGAAGAACAAGGAGCTGATGGATGAGGAGAAGACGATGAAGCTCACACCTCCGCCCTGACAAGATCATGTATATTTCTGCTGCTCAGTGAAGCTCGGTGACGGTCTGAGAACACGAGCTTGAAGATGTCTGTTCTTCTTTTACTAACTGCTAACTAATGAGCCTCAGAGAGATGTTCTACCTGGAACATGTTCCACACGGCAGGTTCCCTGTAACGTTATGTCTGCAGAATGAGATTAAGCACAGAGGACAGAGTGTGAGAGGAAGAGGTTCACCAGTGTGACAGTAAAGATTCATTCAAACATTCACACCAGGCTCAGACTCTTTCTCTAACCTTATAACCTCATAATCATGATGATCCAGAGCGTGTTGTTCCTCAGACCAAAGCTGCTGTCAGGAACCATCAGAGAAGATCAGCTTGCAGAGAAGAATATTATGTCTGTCATGATTAAATAGGAAGTCGTCCCAAAGGACAGCAGACTGAAACTTGATTAATATAAACTGACTTGTATTTATGCAGCAGCAAATCCAAAACATAGAGGGAAAACAGAAAATCAAAAATCCAAACTACAGCAGCAAGAAACAAAAGAATCAGACCAAACAGCTTAGCCTGACAAAGATTTAACAGGAAAATGTGACACAGGTGAGAAGGCTCAAACTAATGAGACAGAGGGAAACTAAACACAATGCACAAACTACACAGTCTACGAAGTCAAACAGGAGGAAAGAGAACACAGGGACGCTGAGACAGAAGAGCAAACTACCAAAGACTGACTTCACCTGTGACACTAAAGGATCAAACATAGACGAGACAGGGACAGATATGGAGACACAGAGGCAAGAAAAATATATAAAATATGTATAAAAATATAATGAAATCAGAAAATGCAACAAAAAGACAAATGTGAAAACGCTGGGTCAACAATTCAGGAACCATGACAGTGTCAGTACTGCTCCGTGGACCGGCTCACTTTATTGTCTGCTTCATCTCCACATGAAACCTATGTGCTCATGAATTGTGCTTTTTAATTCTTCCATTGGATATTTTTGACGAAGCTGATGGTGTCTGAGCTGTTTCTCTTCTTCATCTTAATAAGAACAGATTATCTGAGGGCTTCAGGTCAGGAGAGCTGGCCAACCGACCAAACGCTGTAATAAGCTTTTGCTTTAGTGTGTCTGTGAGCAGCTTTTTAATAAAGACTGAATGAAAAGTGGAGTCAGTTTGATTTGTGCACACGAACATCACAGACCCCCATCTGGGCTCAGAACGTCCAATCAGAGCACGAGAAACGTTCATTCACATTAAAGTTTTATTTAATATTATTTACATCCATGTCTGCAGTTAGTTTTCATGGCTGCATAATATTTGGGACACAGCAGTGATGTATTTCACACATGAATAGTTTTCTTGAAACCAGAATAAACTGGTTTCCAACTATAATCTGTAAAAACATTGCACTGCAAACACTGCTGCCAAATGTTTATGGGACAGCTTTCTTGTGCATTATGGTATTCCAGAACGTTTACACAGTGACCAAAGCCCTGACTTTGAATCCAGAATCATCCGAGAGCTTTGTGAAATGGCTGGGATCCACAAAATAAGAACCACTCCATACCATCCAAGAAGCAATCCTGTAGAACGGTTTAACCGAACATTACTGGACATGCTAGGAACACTAACAGCTCAACAGAAATCTCACTGGAAAGATTTCGTAAAGCCCCTGGTGCATGCATACAATTGCACAAGAAAGGATGTTACAGGTTTCTCACCTCGCTTACCGGTGGACTTAGCCTTTGGACCTGCAAGAAAGTTACAAGCTGACCATCGAAAACTCAGAAAAGGTGATGAAACGTAACAAAACCAGATTTGATAAGAATGTCACTGCGTCACAGCTGAATGTTGGAGACAGAGTTCTTGTCAGTACACCCATCATGATGACTTTTTACTATGCCTTCCTGTAAAGCATCATGACCTTCTCCATCACCTGCTGGTTCCACTCCCTCAGCCTTCATACAGAAACAGACTGCAGCACACTGCATCAATGTGCTCTCCAGTCGCACCACTGTATAGAAGTCCTTAAACCATGTCGTGCGCTCTTCGAGGTTTAGAGGGTAAGGATTTAATCTCCAGTTTTCAAGCCCTCTGGTAGCAATAAGACTTTCCCTGTCTTCACATACACTGAGAAAATTAAAATTGTCAGAGCTGCAATTGAAACGATCAGCCTCAGCACACACTACAGTGTGAAAGAGCTTCCCGTTTTTAGTAGACATGACGTGTGGTTCCCCCCACTGAACTCTGGCCATCTCCTGTAAAATCAACCATGCTTCGACCAGAAGATTACCAGCTGACCTCTTAAAATGTGTTACCCAACACTATATCTGCTAAAACACTTTGATACTGTGATATATAGCCTTTGTTTCTATATAGTATATCAGCCTTCCATTAATGTCTCCATTATGTTGCAAACATCAGAAGTTAAAGCAGTTGGTCTGTAATGTTCTGGTTTTGTATCATCTTTGTCTGGCTTGTGTATCTGGATCAGGGAGGTTAGCCACTGTCCAGACATGGACAGGTCTATTATGCTTAAATGTTCAGATTTTTGAACTTAACAGATGAATGAATTAAATGGATCAAACACTTTTAGTGGCAGAGGGCCCTCAGCAGTAAAGGCCCTCCATCGGGACCTGGGTGGTGTAAAACCACATGTCCTTTGTTTCTCAGTTTAAATGCTGAGGTGTCTGGTCGTTTTAGGATTTCAGTTTAAAAAACAGTTTAAATGAGGTGACAGCTGCAGGTTGTTTTTATTTCTTCCTTTCAGTTTAAGACACAGTAAGAAGTCTTTGTTCCTGTTTTTCTCTGTGGTCACTTCTCAGAGTTGAAGAGATAAAACTGTGCAAACAATGAATTTATTCACACTAAAGAAAAGCAGATGCGCTGTGAGGGACAGTTTGACACCTCAGCTTTGATTGAGCTGTTTTCACAGTAAAAACAGAAGTGACAGTCATGATAAGATCAGCTCTGTCTGTGAGGACGTCTTTCTTGGAGGTGTGATGTTTGTCTTTATTCTGTTTGTTCCTGTTTCCATTGCAGCTTGGTGGTGTTAGCACTCTCAGGCTAACCTCATCAGCATACAGTAAGCCATAATAAATAAATAATCTTCTCATCAGCCATAGTTCAAGTCAAGTGGCTTTTATTGTCATTTCAACCATGTACAGTGGAACAGTACACAGCAAAACAACACAGCGTTCCTCTGAGACCCTGGTGCTACATAGGACACATAACAGACGAACACAGGACAACATAAAGTGCAAAGTGCAAAAATTGCGAAAAAAAAAAAAAAACAAGACAAGAGAGTGCAACACTAGACAGAACAGCACGACACAAACACAAGGGTGCAATGGAAATATGCAAATTACTGAGTACTGTGCAAAAAGTAACTTGGTGTATGAAATTGTGTGTGTGTGTATAGAAAAGTAAAGACCCAACAATCATATGACCAGAGATTAATCATAACTAATAATTATATGCAGAGAGGTGTATAAACACATAGTGACTGAAGAAGAAACACTTAATACATCATGGGAATCCCCCAGCAGCCTACACCCAGAAGCAGTTTTTGATATGGGCGACCTGTGTGATTGCTCAGGGTGGCATCATGGTGGGGCCGGCATCATAGCATCGGCAAAAAAAATTGCATGGGCACCATGTTCTATTGCTTATTTGCGGGGAGTAAAGGCACTCTCCGTTTGCGAGGTGCGCCTCCTGCTTGCCACACAGGGAGGAGAGGGCGGTATGGCGGGGGATTATCTGGCTGTCTGGAGCAGCATCTAATAACCAGATCACAAAATAAAAACAAGCCAACATACTAGGGCTGTCAATGTTAACGCTGTCATCTCAATTAATGCAATTAAAATTGATCTATCTGGAGCGCAGAATTACTCAAAATCCCTCAAATGTCTCTGTCAACACATTTTGGGCAGTTTGTCCAAAGTTTGTCCATTCTGGGCTCCAGATGGGTTGATTGCGTTAACATTTTTAATCACGTTAATCATGATGACGCCGTTAATGCTTTAATGTTGACAGCCCTACAAACACAAAAACTGAAGACATTATGATACACCTATAATTTGCACTGATGTGTTTTCTAAATTCTATCACACACATATACACGAAAAGTAAGCGAGAGGGCCCTCGGTGCGTCTGCTGCTGCTGTTGCTCACTCACAACCTGTCGAAAGGGGAGGGGGCGGGCTGCCTCCAAATAGTGCACATTTCATTCATAATATTGTCAGTCCAAGCCCATTATGTATTAATTATTTTTCCTGGGTTGTGTAAAAACCCAGAAAAAAAACCTGTACAAGGTGTAGGTCTATTTGTCTATGTTGTGGGGTTGGGTGTTAATACTGGAGTGCAAAATTACTGATGAAAAATGGATAAGAAAAGGTCAAAGCCATCAGGTCTTCAGTTTAGAAAAAAACAGAAAAGAAGAGGAGAAACGAGCAAAAGGCAAGCAGATGTGTCTTTGGATAATTGTCACGGCTGCCGAGGCAAGTGGAGGACTTAGCCCGAGCACAGGTGTCACAGGCGGAAACGAATTCACGGACGTCCCGAGTCATGGAGGGCCACCAGAAGGCACGACGGAGGAGCTGGAGGGTCCTGTCAGGCCCCGGGTGACCAGAGAGCGGGGAGGAGTGAGCCCAGAGCAAGGCCTCCTGACGGCACCGGGATGGTACATAGAGTCTCCCAGCAGGCGTGTCAGGCGGAGGTGGTTCGGCGGTCAGGGCATCCCGGATAGAGTCCTCCAGGGGCCACCGAAGGGGGGCAGCGAAGCAATGAGAAGGTAGGATAGGTTCAGGGTCTGACGTGAGGTCGTCCTGGGCGAACTGTCTGGAGAGAGCGTCTGCCTTAGCGTTCTTGGAACCAGGGCGGTAGGCGAGGTGGAAGTTGTAAGGCTCAAAGAATAAGGCCTAACGGGCCTGCCTTGGGTTGAGCTGCTTGGCAGAATTAATATGGATGAGGTTCTGATGATCAGTCCAGATCAGAAAAGGGTCTTTCGCTCCCAGGAGCCAATGCCGCCACTCTTCTAAGGCCCACTTAATGGCCAGGAGTTCTCGGTCTCCGACACCATACCGTTGCTGCGTGGGAGAAAATTTCCTTGAGAAATAGCAGCATGGGTGAAGTTTTCCATCCGGGCCGTGTTGAGAACTGTGGCGTGTCCAGCGGGGTGGCCTGGGGGGGCACAGGCCACCCCCCCAACCAGACTGGCCACCCCAGGTGCCACCCCGAAGCTAAAACAATAAAATTCAATGAAATATCAAATGTACGATTATGTTTTCACAGTGAAGCTCAGATATCCGAGTGTAAGTGAATGCAGCATCGGCTTCTGCGCTATGAGCGTCATGTTAGCAAAGGTAGGAGAGCCAAGCACGAAAGACAGCGGCGCAGAAAACAGTTTTTCTGCGAAAGATTAACAGGTTAACATAGCTGGACTGGCCATCGAGCATACCGGGCAAATGGGCTGATGACTTATTTATTTATTTTCTTTGTAATGAACAATGAGAGGTGGTGTATTGGCCAGATGCTGGCCGATGTGTAAAAATAACTCAGTTGTTTGGTGGTCGCTATGGCGGAGCTTCCACAGCGGCCAGCAGGTGGATGAGAGAAGGGGAGGCAGGAGGAGGAGAGACCCGAGGCGGCCGCCGGTCCGAGTGTCAGGTGAACTGAACTTCAGGTAAGAAGTTATGACCTGCAGCCTATCTGGGTCAGATATAAACCAAGTTTAGGTGGAGTTTATTTTCGTTGTGCTGATTTTCTTTTTACCGTCAGTTACAATAACTCTGCGTACTAGCCAGCATGAAGGAGTTTCTATACACCTGGGTGGGTGCTATGATGTTACTGATAGTGAACTTTATTTTATTCATAAGGTTAGTTAGTAGAGTTGCCAACGGCTCCTTAAAATATGGAATGGTCCCTCATTCAGAGACAATATTACACGTTTGGTATTGAGCTGAGAAGAGACGCAGTTTGTCCCGGACTTTAGCTAGAATGAAAAAAAGACACAAAGCTGGAGTTATTCTGTCTTTACGCTGCACAGCTGTCTCTTCTCCTCTCATTCTCTCCCCCTCTCTCTCCTGTTCCTACTTCAATCATGAAACTGATCAATGATCAGCTGATCGGCTTTTCTCTCTTTTTTGTTTATCGCCCACTTTGCGCCAGAAAGAGGAAACCAGCGGATGTCGCGCTAAACAACAGCAGCACGTTTAAGCTTGATCAGCTGTTGTTAGAATTTATTTAATATTAATTTCTAGTATCAGCTGATGTTTGCTGGAGCCACAGCTGTAAAAGCTGCTGGTCATGATGGAAACATGCAGATGAAACCAGGAGATGTCCTTACTGAATCATCAGAGCTGAACAGGTGATGGAGAAACAGGTTTACCTTTTAGGTGACATGGATGAGTTGAAGTTATGAACTGTTTCTGAGAGACAAATAACACGAGGATCCTTTTCTATGTAGCTGACGTATGGTAACTGTGCAGGGGCGGGTCTAGCAAAGTTTTGCCAGGGGGCCAGGTAGAGCATTAACAGGGAAAGGGGGACACAAAGAAATACTTTTCTTTCTTATTCTCATTTAAAATATCTAGCTTTTATTAAATAATTATCTGAATCTTGTGAACAAAGTTTTTATCTGACGTAAAATGTATAGAGATCATACATATACCAACAAGACAGTGTACATCACTGTCACAGCAGTGTTTGTTTTCATTCAAAGGCTTTATGGCTTTAATACCTGGTGGGCCGGTCTCTGGTCAAAATGCCCAATTTTTTGTCCCAGTCCAGCCCTGCAGGTTAATACTGGCAGTGTCACCATGCCAGCTGACTGTATTTCATCATCAGCCAGTGTTGTTCTTTATACATCAATATTACCAAAGTTTACCATAAGGCAGCACAGAAAGTATTTACTTGCTTTCAGGTTTCATTCAAATGTTAGTCTTTTCAGTTGTTTCCCCACTTTTTTCCTGTTTCAAAATCAAACACCAGTTTGCAATAAGATTATCTTCTTTTTTTAATAGGCAGATAAAGTTTTGCATTGGCATTGGCTAATTTGACAGTTGTATGTTAAAAATGTTCATATTTTAATATTCAAAAATGTTTTTGCCCAAAACACATGTGCACTATATGTCAGTAAAAATACTATGCAAATATTGCTGTCCTTGAATGCTGAGTAAACACTGACAGAGCACTGATTGTATCTCTTGTACTTTATTAACGCAGTATTTAAAAACTTTGCACCGTAGTGGTTAAAATCTCATTCTAATAAGAGTTAAAAGCTAATTCAGTTATTAGGTTTACAGGGTTATTGAATTATGGTTAACGGTTGGTAGAATTGTTTTTTAACATTATCTGCCAATTACATCTGCCACCCTTCTCCAAATCTGTGCCCCTACCTGGCCCCCCCAACAAAAATTTTCTAGACACGCCACTGGTTGAGAAAGGATGGCGCCAGCGCCAACATCGGAGGCATCCACCTCCACCACAAAGTCTCTGGCAGGATCAGGGTGGAGCAGGACGGGGGCCGTAGTGAACCGGTGGATAAGGTCTCGGAATGCCTGTTTTGCACCCGGGGAGAGGCAGAAGGGCTTAGGCAGGTTAGCTGATTTGGTGAGGGATGTCAGTGGGGTGACAACAGTGCTGAAATTACGGATAAAACGCCGATAGAAATTGGCAAAGCCCAGGAAGCTCTGTAGCTGCTTAAGGCTGGAGGGCTGAGGCCACTGGGTCACCGCTTGGACCTTTTGCCGATCCATGGTCAGGCCATCGGAGGAGATGGTGAAGCCCAGGAAGGTGGTGGACTGCTGATGGAAAGCACACTTCTCCAGTTTGCAGAACAGCTGGTACTCGAGCAGCCTGCTCAGCACGGCCCTCACATGGCGAACATGGTCCACTTCGGTGCGGGAGTAGATCAAGATGTCGTCGAGATAAGCAAACACCCACCGGCCTAGCATATCCCGCAAGACATCGTTGATCAGATGTTGGAAGACAGCAGGGCTGTTGCAGAGGCCGAAGGGCATCACCAGGTACTCCCAGTTCCCGTTAGGGGTGATGAAGGCCGTCTTCCATTCATCCCCTTCCCTAATGCGCACCAAATTATAGGCGCTGCGTAGGTCTAGTTTGATGAAGATGCAGGCCTGGGAGAGGGAATCGAGTGCAGTGGATAGCAGAGGAAGAGGATGGCGGTTCTTGATAGTGACTTTATTCAAGCCCCGATAGTCTATACAGGGGCGGAGCCCACCGTCTTTCTTCTTGACAAAGAAGAATCCAGCAGCAGCAGGAGAGGTAGAGGGGCGAATAAAGCCCTGTTGGAGAGCCTCAGCAACGTACTCCTCCATGGCCTTATTCTCTGCGGGAGACAGAGAAAACAGGCGACCACGAGGAGGGACCGCTCCCGGGAGGAGCTCAATGGCCATGTCGTAGGAGCGATGAGGAGGTAGAGTAGAGGCTCGCCTCTTACTAAAGACCTCAGATAGGTCGTGGTAAGCTGGAGGGATCTTATCCAGATCAATGGGCTCCGGGGGAGAGGCCTCTTCTGACTTTGAGTTCTCTTGGGTCCGAGAGAGAAGGCAGCGGCGTGGACACTGGGGACCCCAACCCAGGATTTGGCAGGAAGACCAGGAGATGTGGGGGCCGTGTTGACGGAACCAGGGGTATCCAAGGATGAGAGGTGAGGAAGTGGCCGAGACTACTAGAAACCGGATCTCCTCCTGATGATCCCCGATAGACACGCGAACCGGCTGGGTCTGGAACTGGATCGGGTAGGGTTGGAGGGGTCGCCCATCTACTGAGGTCACCGGGAGGAATCGATCCACAGGAGTTAGCGGAATGCGAAGTCGAGAGGCTAGTTTTTGGTCGATGAAGTTCTCAGCGGCTCCGGTGTCCAGGAGGGCTTCAGATGAGAACTGTTGGCGTTTCAGGTGAAATATTACTGGTAACAGAAAGCGAGAGGGGTCAGAGGAGTGCGAAAGGCCAGGTGGGACACCCCCGCAGTCTACCTGGCGTCGTCGTTTCCCGGACGTAGCGGGCACTGGGGACGACGGTGTCGAGCTGATCCGCAGTAGGCGCAGAGACCCTCACGCCAGCATCTCTCTCTCTCCTCTTTGGAGAGTCTGCCCAGCTGCATGGGCTCCTCGCTGGATGTACTGCTTGGGCTAGCAGCGGCTCCTTCAGAGGGGGGAGGAGGCTGCGAAGACGTGGCCCTCTGAGGCTGGAAGGGTTTGAAGGCCCGAGGGGTGTGGCGAGGCCGCGACATCACTCGTTGGTCCATCTTCAGGGCGAGGTCCACGGCCTCATCCAGGGTTTTAGGGGCCTCACGGCCGGTCATCTCATCTCGGATGTAATCAGCCAGTCCCTCCAGAAAAATGGAGCGTAGAGAAGCATCTCCCCACTTTAGCTTAGCGGCCAGGGTACGAAATTGGGAGGCAAAGTGACAGACGGGTCGACTGCCCTGGCGTAAATGAAGCAGCTGTGACTCCACCTCCACTTCACTGCTCGGGGGAACAAATGTCTTTTTTAATTCCTCCACAAACAGGGCATAGTCATTGCAAGCTGCAGATTTATTGTTGTAAAGAGCCGCGGCCCATTCCTGAGCCTGGCCAGACAAGAGAGAGGTTAGCATTGCAACTTTTGCACGGGCGGTGGCGTATTTAGTGGGCTGACATTCAAATAGCATGTCTAAAGTGGCGAGCAAACCATCAGGCCGGCCATCAACTCCGTTCCACATATGTGGTAGTCCGATCCGGGGCTCCGCACTCACCGGCGCCGGCTGACGTTGCAGCGAGGTGACGGAAGTGGAAAGTTGGAGGACAGTTTCGGTGAGAGACTCCATCTTTGTGCTCATCTGATCTACCACACCGCGAAGATATAGTACTTCGGCTTTCAGCCGTTTGAATTCCGCTGGGTCTATACGTGGCTCAGACATCCTGTCACGATCGGGCGAATTACACACAGTAATTCGGCGTGCCCGTGTGGCGTGCTGGCTAGACCCAAACGCGGCGAAGGCTAGCGGTGGGTTGGAACAGACACGCAGTTATTCTAGTAACGATCAGTGCACGAAGCGTGGCTTCGGAACTGGCGTTACAGACGGAGAGCGAGCAGAGCCGGGATGAGAAAAAGAATCGAGAGGAAAAACACTCACAGTTGCTGAATCAGGCGGAGGCTGACGTCGGCAAGGTTTCGGAGCTCCTGACATGAAGAGAACGATGTCTGAGCGGTGAACAGGTGGGTGGCGTCTCTCTTTTAAACCCGGCCCCGTGATCAGCTGATCACCAGCTGACAATAAACAGTGTCAGTTTTTGATATAGGCGACATGGGCGGTTGCCCAGGCATCATGAGATCGGCAAAAAAAAGTTGATCACACCCATGCTGCCCCAACATCGTGCAAATGCATTTTGGGGATGGCATAGGCACCGATTGGTTTTCTATTGCCCATTTGCAAGGAGTAAGGGTGCCCTCCATTTACGAGGTGAGCCTGCTGCTTGGTGCAATTAATGCAATTAATCCATTTGGAACACAGAATGACTCAAAATCCCTGAAATGACTTTGTCAACGCATTTTGAGCAGTTTGTCCATTCTGTGCTCCAGATGGTTTGATTGTGTTAAAAATTTTAATTACGTTAATCGTTGTTGACAGCGTTAACGCGTTAATTTTGACAGCCCTAAAACAAACAAAAAAACTGAAGACGTCATGATATATACTTAGAATTTGCATCGATGTGTTTTCTAAATTCTATCACACACACATACGTGAAAAGTGAGCACAAGGGCCCTCGGTGCGTCTGCTGCTGCTGTGCACACAACCTGTAGAAAGGGGAGGAGGGGGCTGCTTCTAAATAGTGCACATTTCATCCATAATGTTGTCAGTCCAAGCCCATTATGTTATAATTGTTTTTCCTGAAGTGTGTGAAGGCTTAGGGTTAGGGGACCATCAGGTCCTCAGTTTAGAAAAAAAGAGAGAAAAGAAGACGAGAAATAAGCAACAGACCCTGGTAAGCAGATGAGTCATTGGTTAATGGCAGGTATTTTGTACGACATGTATCCTGAAACAAGATAACATTCATTAGTAGGGATTGGGAAAACTTCTGTTTACCCTTGTTAGCAACTTGGCTATGATAGTAAACAGTAGACACTGATGTGGACTGTTGTCACATAATACTCATTAGCCACTCATTGGAAGAGGTGAATTGTTGATTTGTCTGCTATTCTCAATGTATGATGAGTTATAATGACTGTTTGTTAGTCCCTGACTGTTCCCACCACTTGCTCTGACTCAAACACGACCCTGTATCCAGTCTTTAACTAATGACGTACGAACTCTGCTTCCGGATCCAAACGACTCAGCGTTTATTAATGCTGTTGTGTTTTTAACATGTTTTAATACTTTGTGTCTTGTTCTATTTAAACTCAACAACCCCCTAAAAACAGTCAGTGATCACTGTCAGCCTCTCTTGGTTTTTATTACCACTGTTCATTTTAAACCTCAGTTTTTAAACCTTACAATGTAACTACAGCCCAGCCCATGCAGCAGTATATTCACTAGCTGCACCCACGTTCTGATTTTAGGTTTGGCAGCGTTTAAGTACATAAAGGTGAATGGCTCGAATGTGAACTGAGCTGCGGTTTGGGGAAGGCCTTGAAGGGAACTGGCGGTGGCTCCAGGGCCTAGCAGATCCTCAAAGAAGGTATCCCCTAGAAGCAGTAATAACTGTGTGTTATGAAGGTCGTAAACCTCTGCGGTAATAATTCGATTTTTAATTCAACTTATTTGTACACCGCCAACTCACAGCGACAGTCGCATCAAGACCCGGCAATAATACCTAGAGGAAAAACCCAACAAAAACCCCTATGAGCAAGCACTTTGGAAACAGTGGGAAGGAAAAACTTCCTTATAACAGGAAGAAATCTCTGGCAGAACTAAGCTCAGGGAGGGGCGGGGCCATCTGCCGCGACTGGTTGGGGTGAGAGAAGGAAAACAGGATAAAGACAAGACAGAAAACGCCAAGTGACATTGCCACCCAAAGGAGAGGAAAATAACTGGTGGCTAGCGATGGTTAGGAATGGTTAGGGATTTAAAACAGTGTGGCTCAGTTTGCTTTCAACGAAAATTAGCTGCACAGTCCGAGGTTTCGAATGGAACGTCCAAATTCTCCCGTGGTCCTCCTTAGTCCTTCTCTGGTTTATCTGCTCCTCCTCTCCCTCGCCGCTTGTTGTTGTTGTCTTGGATTCTCATTGAAGGTGTTATGCATCTAAGTTTGCTGTGCTATAGCCTGCTGTGTGCTCCTTTAGGAATTAATCTAAAAAAAGGAAAAAGAACAATTTCGAACAATATAAACCTAAATCTGTCTGTCTCTGTACAGGGAGTGCAGAATTATTAGGCAAGTTGTATTTTTGAGGAATAATTTTATTATTGAACAACAACCATGTTCTCAATGAACCCAAAAAACTCATTAATATCAAAGCTGAATGTTTTTGGAAGTAGTTTTTAGTTTGTTTTTAGTTTTAGCTATTTTAGGGGGATATCTGTGTGTGCAGGTGACTATTACTGTGCATAATTATTAGGCAACTTAACAAAAAACAAATATATACCCATTTCAATTATTTATTTTTACCAGTGAAACCAATATAACATCTCCACATTCACAAATATACATTTCTGACATTCAAAAACAAAACAAAAACAAATCAGCGACCAATATAGCCACCTTTCTTTGCAAGGACACTCAAAAGCCTGCCATCCATGGATTCTGTCAGTGTTTTGATCTGTTCACCATCAACATTGCGTGCAGCAGCAACCACAGCCTCCCAGACACTGTTCAGAGAGGTGTACTGTTTTCCCTCCTTGTAAATCTCACATTTGATGATGGACCACAGGTTCTCAATGGGGTTCAGATCAGGTGAACAAGGAGGCCATGTCATTAGTTTTTCTTCTTTTATACCCTTTCTTGCCAGCCACGCTGTGGAGTACTTGGACGCGTGTGATGGAGCATTGTCCTGCATGAAAATCATGTTTTTCTTGAAGGATGCAGACTTCTTCCTGTACCACTGCTTGAAGAAGGTGTCTTCCAGAAACTGGCAGTAGGACTGGGAGTTGAGCTTGACTCCATCCTCAACCCGAAAAGGCCCCACAAGCTCATCTTTGATGATACCAGCCCAAACCAGTACTCCACCTCCACCTTGCTGGCGTCTGAGTGGGACTGGAGCTCTCTGCCCTTTACCAATCCAGCCACGGGCCCATCCATCTGGCAAATCAAGACTCACTTGCATTTCATCAGTCCATAAAACCTTAGAAAAATCAGTCTTGAGATATTTCTTGGCCCAGTCTTGACGTTTCAGCTTGTGTGTCTTGTTCAGTGGTGGTCGTCTTTCAGCCTTTCTTACCTTGGCCATGTCTCTGAGTATTGCACACCTTGTGCTTTTGGGCACTCCAGTGATGTTGCAGCTCTGAAATATGGCCAAACTGGTGGCAAGTGGCATCTTGGCAGCTGCACGCTTGACTTTTCTCAGTTCATGGGCAGTTATTTTGCGCCTTGGTTTTTCCACACGCTTCTTGCGACCCTGTTGACTATTTTGAATGAAACGCTTGATTGTTTGATGATCACGCTTCAGAAGCTTTGCAATTTTAAGACTGCTGCATCCCTCTGCAAGATATCTCACTATTTTTGACTTTTCTGAGCCTGTCAAATCCTTCTTTTGGCCCATTTTGCCAAAGGAAAGGAAGTTGCCTAATAATTATGCACACCTGATATAGGGTGTTGATGTCATTAGACCACACCCCTTCTCATTACAGAGATGCACATCACCTAATATGCTTAATTGGTAGTAGGCTTTCGAGCCTATACAGCTTGGAGTAAGACAACATGCATGAAGAGGATGATGTGGACAAAATACTCATTTGCCTAATAATTCTGCACTCCCTGTACTATTATGTTGTTTATCCAAGTAATAGCTTCCTATATATAAAATTATATATTACTAACTTTTTTTAGTTACCCAACACTTCTATGGAGGGAATATGGCCTCCAGAGGATAGCAATTTTTATCATTCCTTGTTTTTATCCTTTTCCAAAAGGGAGAATACATTCTCAGATCATGAAATTCTTAGTATATGACATCAAATTAAACAATTCCGTCTCTCAATTAGAGTTCCAATAAAAGTTCAATAAAAAAACGTATAGGAGATTTATTACAGGCCTGATTTTTTTTTTTTGGGTGGGGTGGGGGGGCTGGCTTTATTGTTCAGTTGTTAACATAGGAGCATTGACACAATGTTCCTCTTAGCTCCTTGTCGTCTCTCGTGCAGTACCCCACCGATGGGCCGGAATAGGCTGTCATTTGGTAACAAAAAACAATCCAAGGTCTCTATTTGCTAAAATACCCTCGTAATAAAGAAAAACTCTACAAAAAAAGCCCTGAAAATTACCAGGTTATCTGTGGTGAGGCGTGTTCGACGGTACCGCTGCAGGATAGGCGAACGCACCTGCAGGGCATCCGCAATCACGCCTCGCCAGCTTAAAGGACTGAATTGGGTCCTGTCATGTTGTTGTTGGTATGTGGAGCTGGTAGCAGGAGAGCTGCAGTTGTGTGTTAGAATGCCAACCGTGAGTGATTGTGTAAATAAAGTTAATGCTGAAAAGCTTAAGCCTGTGGTCGGGTCCTTCTCTAATGCCACCGTATCATAGCAGGCTTTTCATTTTATTTCTCTCTTTTCACAGTCCTCTTAGTCCACGGTCCTTCTATCTCTGTACCAGAAAAATGGAGAACTCCCTCTTCCTTTTCCGCTGACTGTCAGACCCTCCCCGGATGGCCTGCAACTCGTGATGACGGGAGCCCCCTCCAAATGACCCTTAAAGTTGGTGGCTACTAGTGATGGAAATTCCGTCTCTTTTTGGAGAACCGGCTATTTCGGCTCAGCTCACTAAAAAGAGCCGGCTCTTCCAGCTCCCAACCGGCTCTTCAGGTTGTTTTGTTGCTTTAATGAATTTGTCCATATTTCTAGAAATGAGAGCTGCTCCATCCAAAGTGGGATGGATTTCGTCTCTCCTAACAAGATAAGGTTTCCTCCAGGTTTCCCCAATAATCTATGAAGCCCACATCGTTTTTTGGACACCACTCAGACAGCCAGCAATTTAAGGAGAACATGCGGCTAAACATTTCACTCCTGGTCTGATTGGGGAGGGGACCAGAGAAAACTACAGAGTCCGATGTTGTTTTGGCAAAGTTACACACCAATTCAATATTGACTTTAGTGACCTCCGATTGGCGTAACTGCTGATGTGAATTATGATTTTACTGCATTTGCCTTTACCCTTAGCCAGCAGTTTTAAATTTCCCTCAATGTCACCTGTTCTGGCCCCTGGAAGACAATTGACTATGGTTGCCGGTGTCTCTAGCATCACATGTCTCAGAACAGAATTGCCAAATACCAGAGTTTTACCCCCGGCGGGTGTGTTGCCGAGTGGGGAAAAATGGTTAGACACATGAATAGGTTGGCGGTGTACCTGGGGCTTCTGTTTAAGTCTGTGCTTCCTCCACACTGTCACCCAGCCACCCTCTTTCCCCAGCTGCTGGGCGTCTGCCGGGAACAGCTAGCGGGGCCTACGCTATCTTCGGCTGCACCAGCTACAGGGGCCTAGCTAGCTAGCTACGCGTGAATGAAGGGTGTGAAGCCGAGTCTCCAATTCAGTAATCCTGGCCTCCAGGATATGCTACATTTGTTACAAGTATCACTACTGCTAAAGGAGGCAGAGGAGTAACTGAACATCTGACACAATGAGCAGGAAAGTGCAGGAGGGACAGGTGAAGTAGCCATGGTGGTATCTAAAAGTTTTTAATTAAATTGCTAAGCAGATAAGATACTCAAAAACACCACTGTGTGTTGAGCAGGAACAGGAAGTGATACTCTACCGCAGAGAGAGTGAATACCAAGTGACAGTGTCACCAAGAGGATGAGTTGGTCTGGGTTTGAACTATGCAGGTTATAAACAGTTGTAAACAGTTGTAGAATTAAAATTATTGTATTGTACAGAATGATTATCTAAACAGCATTTACAGTAGTGCAGTTAAGATAAGTGCAATATGTGGATGATTTCTATAGTGGTTATATAAAGTGCTTGTGGTAAAGTGGTTGTGAGTGGTGGCTCAGTCCATGTTATTATAGAGATTGACAGACCACGTGACTTTCGCGCATTGCATTGTGGGTACAAGTGGCAACAAAATCAAAACACTGCATCAAGCACTAGCATTTCCAGCACTGGTAATCATTAATTCTGCGGTTTTAATCCCTACTTTCATTTGATTTGCCCCGAAAACAGTTATGTACAAAACGACAGAGAAGACAGACTTGACGAAAAGGCCAAAAAAAACGTACGAGGTTAAAAAATCACAGGAGTGAAAAGGTTAGACCCATACGAGCATACACAGAGAAGTAAGGACATGCTGTAAGTAAGGAGTAAGGCGTGCTGCCCAACTTTCATCACGCACATATTATTATATGGTCCTAAGTGTGAGTGCATACACTCACAAAATGTTTAGTAATTTCAGATCCCCGCAACAAGCCCAGGTCCAGTTTACTTTGGTGATTTGGACTATTCCATTTCACAGCTGTTGTTAAATTTTTTTTTCTTTATCTCCTGTACAGGCCAACGCAATCTATTTGTCGTTTCAGGTTGTAGTATTACACAACATTTTCAGATCTAATAGAAATAAAATGAGTGTTTCATAATTCAATCAATTTATTGTCTTTATTTATATCTGGCATTATTGTTTCATTCTATTATAGCATCTTACAAGAAAGAGGCAAAATTGTATTCCATTATGCTTTATTAGCTGCTTTGGTGAATAACAAATCAACAATGCAAAAAAAAAGCCCAACAAAAAAAAAACATTGCAAAACAACATACTGGAATAGAGGTATTCATCACTTGATTGCTTCAATACAACACTTTGGCACATATACGTGTGACTTTCCGTGGCTGTTTTGATCTGCTCTCTCTCTTAACTGATCAAATCTCGCAGCTTTAAACTCGCTATGACCCAGTTTGATAGAGGGTGCCCGGTCTGGATCCATTCCAGCATTTTGTAGGCTGGTTTTCCTACAAAACACAACAAACATTAGCCTGCAAAGCCACAGTGAACAAAGCAGCATAGTGCAATGAATTCAATTCAAATCAATATAAGACTTATTTGTAACATACATCAACAATTATGTTATGAAAAATTACGTAATAACTACAACAGAAGACTGACCTTTGTGGAAATGCTTGGAGCAGACTAACATGTGAGCTGGAGTGTTCTGAAACATTATATTTGGTCTTCGAATGGCTGCAATCCAGGTCATCTGTCGGCTCTTTGTTACTTCGAAACATGGCTTGAACAATTTCTCTTCCACGACGGAATCCGATAAAAACTGATTTCTTTACCCGTCGGCTTCCCGTGGCTGTCATGCGACCGGCTATTGCAGTTAATAATACAACAGCTTCTTGCCATTCTTTGTGTTTCTTTTTATCGCCATGTGACTGTTTTCTTGTGAAAGCCTGCGTGCACTACTACCGCTTGCCACTCGTACCTAAAATCCTTTGCGGTTTTACCCCGGACATGACATCACATTTATAATCTCTATTGTGTGTATGAGGGTACAGTTGTCCATTTGTTTGTTTTTGTCCATTGTGTGTGTGTGTTCAGTTATGGTTGTGGGTGTGTGCATGTTCAGTCCATGAGTTTAATGTGGGTCAGATGTCAGGAGGCAGAGATCAGGAGTTCAGTCTGACAGCTGTAGGGAAGAAGCTGTTTCTGTACCTGATGGTCTTAGTCCGGAGGCTCCTGTAGCGCCCCAGAAGGCAGGAGGGTGAAGAGTCCGTGTGCTGGGTGACTGGGGTCTTTGATGATTTTCCCAGCCCTTTTCAGACACCACTTCCAACATCTACCACTGTGAGAGCAGGCTTTCTAATAGTGTTTTTTCGGAGTTGTGTGACTGGTTTCACATCAGCCTGGACTGTAACAGCTGTATGGTCTCTCAGGCTCATTGGTTCTCATCAGTATGTCCTCCACATTATCTTCTCCACATATCAGTTCCACCCATGCTGTCACAGACATGTTCTAATTTGGTTGGTGTTTGGTTTCTGCTGTCTTGGTTCTATGGTAAAGAATACATGTTGCTGTTTCTTGTTAAAGCTGTATTTATTAACAGTTAGACTGTGATTAACACCAACCAACAGATGAATCACTGACATCACTGCATTGTAGAACAGCTTCTCCTGCTGATCTGCTGGTACCAACACAAAGCTTCATCTGTGAACCACACCCACTCCTCCAAAGTGTCACATGCTTCTGAAGCACTATATAAAAACATTTGTTTGGTTTCATTATAAGAAAAACACTTTGCTCTGAAGGTATAACACACACACTCTGCTAACACACAACCAGATTCCCATGATGCACTGGGTGTTTCTTCTTCACTCACTATGTGTTAATAACCTTTCTGCACTGAATCATACCTGTTATTAATCTCTGGCTCTCTTCCACAGCATGTCTTTATCCGGTTTTCCTTCTCTCACCCCAACCGGTCACAGCAGATGGCCCCGCCCCTCCCTGAGCCTGGTTCTGCTGGAGGTTTCTTCCTGTTAAAAGGGAGTTTTTCCTTCCCACTGTCGCCAAAGTGCTTGCTCATAGGGGGTCATATGATTGTTGGGTTTTTCTCTGTATCTATTATTGTAGGATCTACTGTACAATATAAAGCACCTTGAGCCGACTGTTGTTGTGATTTGGTGCTGTATAAATAAAACTGAATTGATTTGAATTGAGTGAGGAAGTCACTGATTGTCCATTTACGATGTGTTTATGAAAGCAAAGTACCAACCAGCATGCTCGATTATTAAATCATTCAGAACTACAGGAATCAGTTCTGTCTCAGACACATCAGGACCTCACAGTGACTGACTGGTACAGGCAGTCAGATTGACAGACACAGACACATCTGGGATGTTTTAAACAAACTTTTATTAAACACAGGTCCTTCCTTTAATACATATATGTAACATGGTAGACTAATGTGCCTGTGTTGATTCAGGTTGTGTGTGTGTGTGTGTGTGTGTGTGTCACATTTTTGGTGAGCCAATGGCTGGAATAGGGTTGGACTAATTAGAGGCAGGTGTACTTGATTGCACTGATACACTGGTCTACTTATAGCCCACACTACAAACACTGCTGTGTCATTTTGTCTCTCTGTGCAGGTATTTAATGTGATGAAAACAGATATGTTTGGGATGGATGGGTTTTGTGCTATGAGTTCTATAGTGAAAGTGTCATTTGGTTTCTCTGTGCAGGCCAGGGCCTATTATATGCCACAGCCTAAAGGCAGCAGAGTCTCAGAGGCTGGAGTGACCACTGGCTATATGCTTGCAGGGTGGTGGGTCTCAGAGGACAACTTCTAACCCTGTTAAAGGCAACACGTGGAGTGCAACTGGCAGTGTGGCATAGCTGGCTCTGGCCTTGGGACTGTGTGTTTTTACTGGATTCATAAATGGGACACTGGACTGTTTTATCTTTTATCTCTTGATTTTTTTGTCAATAAATTATCTTTTAGAATTTTATTGACTGTCATCTTTTTGCCCACGACTGAGACGGTTGGTCAGACCTAGAATCTTTTTATTGGGTGTGTTACATACATATGAATCCTTTAAAGTCATTTTCAAGTTTGTGTAACATAGTTAAATAGAGTCGACGTTAAATCCCGCTAAATGGTACATTGGCACCACCTACTGTTGAAAAAGTCATCCTGCAACATTTACAAAGGGCAAGGGATTCTGGATAATCCTCAGAATAATGGAGGATTGCTGCGAGGTAAGGAATGCGCAGATGTCGTGGGGAAGAAAAATCATATTGCAGGTTGTTAAAGTAATATAATCTGACCCGATCATTTTTGTTGTTTATACATCATTTGTTGCGGGTCATTTCTCCAGTCTTTATGTTGAATTGAGTGCACGTTTATGTGAGATATCTTTATTGGGAAGAGAGGGAAAAAAATGGGAGCATAGTTAGCTAACTCTGTTGTTGCTTTCCCATTTAGATCTTGCACTGATTTCCCACGACATTAAAGGAAAGCATTCTAACCATTGCCTTTTTGTTGTGAATGCAGACCAGAGAAGACACTACACAGAGGTCACATTTGCACATGAATGAAAACAGCTAAAACTAATACTTAAAGTAGAACCGTTCTCCTCCATGATCAATACTGACTAATGAAGATTCAGAAATAACTGATGAAGCCTCAGCAGGCTCTGAAAGAGGAGCAGAGTGAAGGATGAAGGTCGTCCATCAGACCGAGTGTGTTCTCAGCTTCCTGTTCAGATACAAACATCACTGATGTCAGCTGTTCACCTCTGACCTTTAATTAAATACACCTGTATGTAAATGTTACCTGCTCTCACTGATGAGTACACAGCATATGGATCAGGTGACTGTTCTGAAACACACACACACACACACACACACACACACACACACACACACACACACACACACACACGGTTAGAGTATCGCACACCTGTATGTGTGTTTCACATGTTTATATCTTCCAGCATAGCTCAGTGGTGCTCCTCGCTCCCCCTACAGGCCTCTGCAGAAATTACAGTGTACAAAAAAAACAGGGATTCATGGATACTCTGCTTCTATTACACACACCTCTGAGTCAGTGCTGATCATTATGTATCCCAAAGTAAAAGCAGCTGCTGACACTAACATTCACAATATTAAACAAATTTCTGACCTTTTTGATCCCCATGAAAAATGTGCCAGTGTTTATGGCATTGCTGCAGCAAGAGTACTGACAGGGAATAGAAAGAGAGAGCAGATTTCTCCTATTCAATTTTTCAATTCAATTCAATTCAATTTTATTTATATAGGGCCAAATCACAACAAAAGTCGCCTCAATGCGCTTTATATTGTACAGTATATCCTATAATAATAGATACAGAGAAAAACCCAACATCCATATGACTCCCTATGAGCAAGCACTTTGGCGACTGTTAGATTTGTATTGTGATTGTCATTTATGCTTAGAAATATTTACTCATATATGCTTAGAAGTATATAATCATTTGTAGATTGAAAGAATGTCTCATCCTAGGAGGTCTGTAACAACTCTGTGTAGCATGAAGAGGGGAGTGCGTTCACTCCTCTTCAGAGTGTTCTGGCATAGATCACACACCTCCTAGGAGAGGTCGTATCTTCTCCTGCTGATATATGGTATAGCAAACACCCGTATATCTGTTTGAGTCTAAGAGCCTTTTGTTCAGATGTACCGCTAGACTCCTGGCACCAGCTTTGGGGAGTCTTCCTGGGGTTACATCTTGACCCCATACACACATAGATACACACACACGCACACACTCAGGGTATTCTTTGTTCACATGCATACCTATATAAGATGTCATATGTTAATGAACCTATGCATATTCATGTAACCACAATAAAAGAGCAGTGTTACGGGAGAGCGGACGAGAGCAACTGGGGTCAAGCGAAGGAACGGCGCCTGTCCAGTTCTCTCCCGTGCACGTAAAGAATGTTGCCTACTTCGTGTCTTGCTTGCTGTGTAATCACATTGCCTTCAACGTTCCAGCGAATAGGTTCAAGCTACAAACCTATCAGCGACAGTGGGAAGGAAAAACTCCCTTTTAACAGGAAGAAACGTCCGGGAGAACCAGGCTCAGGGAGGGGCGGGGCCATCTGCTGTGATTGGTTGGGGTGAGAATTGTATGTATGGCTTCCCTTCATTGGCTTCCTGTTAAATCCAGAATTGAATTCAAAATCCTGCTCCTCACATACAAGGTCTTAAATAATCAGGCCCCATCTTATCTTAATGACCTTGTAGTACCATATCACCCTATTAGAGCACTTCGCTCTCGCTCTGCAGGCTTACTTGCTGTTCCTAGAGTATTTAAAAGTAGAATGGGAGGCAGAGCCTTCAGTTTTCAGGCCCCTCTTCTGTGGAACCAGCTTCCAGTTTGGATTCGGGAGACAGACACTATCTCTACTTTTAAGATTAGGCTTAAAACTTTCCTTTTTGCTAAAGCATATAGTTAGGGCTGGACCAGGTGACCCTGAATCCTCCCTTAGTTATGCTACAATAGGTGTAAACTGCTGGGGGATTCCCATGATGCACTGGGTGTTTCTTCTTCACTCACTATGTGTTAATAGACCTCTCTGCATTGAATTATACTTGTTATTAATCTCTGTCTCTCTTCCACAGCATGTCTTTATCCTGTCTTCCTTCTCTCTCCCCAACCGGTCACAGCAGATGGCCCCGCCCCTCCCTGAGCCTGGTTCTGCCGGAGATTTCTTCCTGTTAAAAGGGAGTTTTTCCTTCCCACTGTCACCAAAGTGCTTGCTCATAGGGGGTCATATGATTGTTGGGTTTTTCTCTGTATTTATTATTGTAGGGTCTACCTTACAATATAAAGCGCCTTGAGGCGACTGTTGTTGTGATTTGGCGCTATATGAATCAAATTAAATTGAACTGAGTGAGTGCCAAGGCGTGTCGGTGTAGTGGTTACTATGGTTACCTGTTCTCTTGCCAGCTTTTTTCTTGCTTTTGATGACAACCTGACCGTAAGCGACCTCCTGAGGATCTGAAGACAGAGAGGTGGATGGAGTGACTGCAGACAGAGTTCAGTCACAGCTGATATCTCCAGACTAACTTACAGGGAGTGCAGAATTATTAGGCAAGTTGTATTTTTGAGGAATAATTTTATTATTGAACAACAACCATGTTCTCAATGAACCCAAAAAACTCATTAATATCAAAGCTGAATGTTTTTGGAAGTAGTTTTTAGTTTGTTTTTAGTTTTAGCTATTTTAGGGGGATATCTGTGTGTGCAGGTGACTATTACTGTGCATAATTATTAGGCAACTTAACAAAAAACAAATATATACCCATTTCAATTATTTATTTTTACCAGTGAAACCAATATAACATCTCCACATTCACAAATATACATTTCTGACATTCAAAAACAAAACAAAAACAAATCAGCGACCAATATAGCCACCTCTCTTTGCAAGGACACTCAAAAGCCTGCCATCCATGGATTCTGTCAGTGTTTTGATCTGTTCACCATCAACATTGCGTGCAGCAGCAAACACAGCCTCCCAGACACTGTTCAGAGAGGTGTACTGTTTTCCCTCCTTGTAAATCTCACATTTGATGATGGACCACAGGTTCTCAATGGGGTTCAGATCAGGTGAACAAGGAGGCCATGTCATTAGTTTTTCTTCTTTTATACCCTTTCTTGCCAGCCACGCTGTGGAGTACTTGGACGCGTGTGATGGAGCATTGTCCTGCATGAAAATCATGTTTTTCTTGAAGGATGCAGACTTCTTCCTGTACCACTGCTTGAAGAAGGTGTCTTCCAGAAACTGGCAGTAGGACTGGGAGTTGAGCTTGACTCCATCCTCAACCCGAAAAGGCCCCACAAGCTCATCTTTGATGATACCAGCCCAAACCAGTACTCCACCTCCACCTTGCTGGCGTCTGAGTCGGACTGGAGCTCTCTGCCCTTTACCAATCCAGCCACAGGCCCATCCATCTGGCAAATCAAGACTCACTCGCATTTCATCAGTCCATAAAACCTTAGAAAAATCAGTCTTGAGATATTTCTTGGCCCAGTCTTGACGTTTCAGCTTGTGTGTCTTGTTCAGTGGTGGTCGTCTTTCAGCCTTTCTTACCTTGGCCATGTCTCTGAGTATTGCACACCTTGTGCTTTTGGGCACTCCAGTGATGTTGCAGCTCTGAAATATGGCCAAACTGGTGGCAAGTGGCATCTTGGCAGCTGCACGCTTGACTTTTCTCAGTTCATGGGCAGTTATTTTGCGCCTTGGTTTTTCCACACGCTTCTTGCGACCCTGTTGACTATTTTGAATGAAACACTTGATTGTTCGATGATCACGCTTCAGAAGCTTTGCAATTTTAAGACTGCTGCATCCCTCTGCAAGATATCTCACTATTTTTGACTTTTCTGAGCCTGTCAAGTCCTTCTTTTGACCCATTTTGCCAAAGGAAAGGCAGTTGCCTAATAATTATGCACACCTGATATAGGGTGTTGATGTCATTAGACCACACCCCTTCTCATTACAGAGATGCACATCACCTAATATGCTTAATTGGTAGTAGGCTTTCGAGCCTATACAGCTTGGAGTAAGACAACATGCATGAAGAGGATGATGTGGACAAAATACTCATTTGCCTAATAATTCTGCACTCCCTGTATACTTAACTAATACATTTACAACAGGCTGCTCTGTGAGGATTTTCAGTCCTCCAGGTCATGATTTGTTTTTAAGTTTTACAGTTTCCCTTTTGGAGGGAAACTGTAAAATCATCCTGATCCTTCTGGCTACACCATGGCACAAGACACTTTAACACCCCACTCACACAATGTACATTCTCAGATTTCCAACTGTAAATTTCCAGATTGTTTTATTTGATTTTATTTATATATGTATGCAATTCACTCATTTACTGCACATAATGTCCTCTTTGTATATATTCATTCACTGTTTATAATATTCTCTCTGTTGCACAGTCGGGGAGCGTATCAGGACACATTTCACTGCGTGTTGTACTTGTATAACTATGCACATGACAAATAAAGAATCTTGAATGTTGGAGCATTTTTAATGACATTATAGATTTTGCTTGGATGTTACTGGGTATAAGACCCACTAATGTGTCATTATATTTATGTGAATTAATGCATACTCTTGGTGCATTTGCTGGAAATGTAGATTATTTAATCTCAGAGTTTCAAATGATTTCTAAACAATGATAATGTAGCTGTTATGGCGCCTTTCTATCAACAGGTTACGGTATTAGACTGGTGGTTTAACCTGTTGTTGTTGTTTTTAATAATTATCATCATCTTTTAGGCACATAAGATATAATCAGTTGCCAGAGGGAACAGTGATTAAAAGAACAATGTAACAATAGAAAAATAAGCAATGAATATGGACATCTACACAAATGTAAGCATACTAACAGGATGTAATACTAAATTAAACACAGCATATTTGAAGACAGAAGGAAAAAAACACAACAAAAAAAGGGGATATATATTTTATCTATCTCCTTTAAGCAAATTTTAAGATTTATATATAATTTAAATTATTTAAAAAATAATATTTGGGGGATGATTTTGTATTCCCCGGGAAGTTGTTTCCAGCTGGCACCGTTGTTACTTGGCCAACGGTGAGGGTATTCGACGTCAGGTGGAGAGATACATCGGTCGATTCATTTCTTGGTCGCATCAAAATGGCAAGACCGTCTCAAAATTTGGAGCCTTGGGCGTCCCCTGGAGGCGACGTGCAGCATCCTCACCCAAGCACCGTGACAAGTGGGCAAGGGCTACCTGCCCTCGGACAAGGCAGGCCAAAGAAGCGAGTCTAACCCCTATGACTGGGTGCCATCAACATCGGTATGATCACTGGACGAAGCCGAGAATTAGCCGACGCCCTCAAGATCCACAGCATTGACATTGCGTGCATTCAGGAAACCAAGTGGACAGGAGCCAAGGCAAGGGATATCGGTGATGGTTTCAAGCTTTTCTAGAATAAAGCCCAGAATGGAGTTGGAATAGTGGTCAGCCAAGCGCTACGAGATAACGTGGTTGAAGTGACGTGAATTTCAGACCGGCTAATGTCACTCAATATCGACACTGGTGCTGTTGCCCTGTGAGTGGTCTCATGCTATGCTCTCCAGACGAACTGCTCCGACACAGAGAAAGAAGAGTTTTGGGCCAGCCTCGACACCCACCTACAATCCTTCGAACTAGAAGAATATGTCGTTATTGGTGGTGATCTCAATGGTCACGTTGGACAAGAGAGGAGTGGCAATGAGAGGTTTCATGGTGGCCAAGGATTTGGGAGCCGAAACTAGGATGGAGAGCGCGCCCTCGACTGTGCTGAGGCATACGACCTCACTATAACCAACTCCTTCCTCAAGAAGAGACTGGCGCACCTAGTCATATACTCCAGTGGACGAAGAGACACCCAGATCGATTACTGGCTCATCTGGAGGCAACACCTAAATTTGGTGACTGACACGAAGGTCATCCCATCCACGAACATGGGCCCCCAACATCGGCTCCTCGTCATAGACCTCAGACTCGATGTTGGCAAACGGTGACTGGCGAGAACCACCACCGACGAGAAGATCAAGTGGTTACATGTGCCCGAATGCAAGCGGGACCTCACAGTGGCACTGGGTGCAACCGCTCTTGACATTGACCCAAACCAGCCAGTGGAGGCCACCTGGAACAATGTAGCCGACCAAATCCGAGAAGCAGCAACCAGCGTCCTGGGGAAGACAAAGCCGGGAAAGTGCTTTAATGACAAGCAAATATGGTGGTGGAACCCAGAAGTCCAAATTGCCATGAAAGAGAAGAAGTCTGCGCTGAAGAAGGGTGCCAGTCCAGACATGACGAGGACTACAAAGGGTACAAGAACCTGAAGGTGAAAGCGAAGAAAGCAGTGGCAGTGGCGAAGGCGGCGGATTACGACCAGGTGTACCACGACCTTGACACCCCTGGAGGAGCGAATAAAATTTATCATCTGGCCAACATCCAGGAAGGCAAATCCCCAACGGCCTGGAGCACCAGCATCACAGTCCCAATCTGGAAAGCCAAAGGCGATGTGGCCGACTGCACAAACTACCGCCCAATATGCCTCCTGTGCCATGCATATATATATATTTATATATATATATATATATATATATATATATATATATATATATACACATATATATACATATATACACACATATATAATATATATATATATATATATATATATATATATATATATATATATATATATATATATATATATATATATATATATATATATATATATATAAAACACCCATCTCGCCCCTGCGGGCGGTTTATCCTTCAAGCTCGGGTCCTCTACCAGAGGCCTGGGAGCTTGAGGGTCCTGCGCAGTATCTTAGCTGTTCCCAGGACTGCGCTCTTCTGGACAGAGATCTCCGATGTTGTTCCCGGGATCTGCTGGAGCCACTCGCCTAGCTTGGGAGTCACCGCACCTAGTGATCCGATTACCACGGGGACCACCGTCACCTTCACCCTCCACATCCTCTCGAGCTCTTCTCTGAGCCCTTGGTATTTCTCCAGGGTCTCGTGTTCCTTCTTCCTGATATTGCTGTCATTCGGAACCGCTACATCGATCACTACAGCTGTCTTCTTCTGTTTGTCTACCACCACTATGTCCGGTTGGTTAGCCACCACCATTTTGTCCGTCTGTATCTGGAAATCCCACAGGATCTTAGCTCGGTCATTCTCCATCACCCTTGGGGGCATCTCCCATTTTGACCTTGGGACTTCCAGGTTATACTCGGCACAGATGTTCCTGTACACTATGCCGGCCACTTGGTTATGGCGTTCCATGTATGCCTTGCCTGCAAGCATCTTGCAACCTGCTGTTATGTGCTGGATTGTCTCTGGGGCATCTTTACACAGCCTGCACCTGGGGTCTTGCCTGGTGTGATAGACCCCAGCCTCTATGGATCTTGTACTCAGAGCTTGTTCTTGTGCTGCCATGATTAGTGCCTCTGTGCTGTCTTTCAGTCCAGCTTTGTCCAGCCACTGGTAGGATTTCTGGATATCAGCCACCTCCTCTATCTGCCGGTGGTACATACCGTGCAGGGGCCTGTCCTTCCATGATGGTTCCTCGTCTCCCTCCTCTTTCTTGGGTTTCTGCTGCCTGAGGTATTCACTGAGCACTCGGTCAGTTGGGGCCATCTTCCCAATGTATTCTTGGATGTTCGTTGTCTCATCCTGGACTGTGGTGCTGACACTCACCAGTCCCCGGTCCCCTTCCTTCCGCTCAGTGTACAGCCTCAGGGTGCTGGACTTGGGGTGAAACCCTCCATGCATGGTAAGGAGCTTTCTTGTCTTTATGTCAGTGGCTTCTATCTCCTCCTTTGGCCAACTTATTATACCAGCTGGGTACCTGATGACGGGCAGGGCGTAGGTGTTGATAGCCTGGATCTTGTTCTTACCATTCAGCTGACTCCTCAGGACTTGCCTGACCCTCTGCAGGTACTTGGTGGTTGCAGCTTTCCTAGCGGCCTCTTCATGGTTCCCATTCGCCTGCGGGATCCCCAGGTACTTGTAACTGTCCTCTATGTCTGCAATGTTGCCTTCTGGTAGTTCAATCCCCTCAGTTCTGACTACCTTCCTTCTCTTTGTCACCATCCAACTACACTTCTCCAGTCCGAATGACATTCCAATGTCATTGCTGTATAGCCTGGTAGTGTGTATCAGTGAATCGATGTCTCGTTCACTCTTGGCATACAGCTTGATGTCATCCATGTACAGGAGGTGGCTGACAACCGCTCCGTTCCGTAGACGGTATCCGTAGCCAGTCTTGTTAATGATCTCACTGAGGGGGTTCAGGCCTATGCAGAACAGCAGTGGGGACAGAGCATCTCCTTGGTAGATCCCGCACTTGATGGTGACTTGTGCTATGGGCTTGGAGTTGGCCTCTAGTGTTGTACGCCACATCCCCATTGAGTTCCTGATGAAGGCTCTTAGGGTCCTGTTGATCTTGTACAATTCTAGGCATTCCAGTATCCAGCTGTGGGGCATTGAGTCATAGGACTTCTTGTAATCAATCCAGGCTGTGCACAGGTTGGTCAGTCTGGTCTTGCAGTCTCGGCTGACTGTTCTGTCTACCAGTAGCTGGTGTTTTGCGCCTCTGGTATTCTTGCCAATCCCTTTCTGTGCCCCGCTCATGTATTGACCCATGTGCCTGTTCATCTTAGCCGATATGATGCCTGACAGGAGCTTCCATGTAGTACTGAGGCAGGTTATTGGTCAGTAGTTGGATGGGACCGGTCCCTTCTTGGGGTCCTTGGGGATCAGGACCGTCCGATCTTCGGTTAGCCATTCCGGGTGTCTCTCGTTAACTAGCAGCTGGTTCATTTGTGCTGCCAGACGCTCGTGGAGTGCAGTCAGCTTCTTCAGCCAGTAGGCGTGAACCATGTCGGGCCCTGGTGCTGTCCAACTCTTCATACTGGAGACCCTTTGTTGGATATC
The DNA here is from genome assembly GCF_036321145.2 of Pelmatolapia mariae. Lineage (NCBI taxonomy): Eukaryota > Metazoa > Chordata > Actinopteri > Cichliformes > Cichlidae > Pelmatolapia > Pelmatolapia mariae. The sequence goes on along the minus strand of NC_086229.1, from coordinate 5,013,265 downwards.
TGCCACTGTGATGGTTACTGGACCCTGTTCAGGGAGGTCGCTATGGTCTGCCCTCAGATTCACTAGCCACTGAGCATTGCCGTTATGGGTTGCGCCCTTCTCCCATATGCTCTTCCAGTATTGCTCCGTCTCCAGCCTTGGTGGTGCTGTTCTCTTATTGTTCCCTTGCCACTGAGAGTACACCTTTGCTGGTTCTGTGGAGAACAGCTGGTTTATTCTCCTGCCTTCTATCTCTCTGGTGTACCTCCTCAAGCGGCTGGCCAAGGCTGTGAGTCTTTGCTTGGCAGTTTCCAAGGCCTCAGGTATGGACAGCTTGCTGTATTTCTTATGCACCTTCTTTGTCGCGCCTTTCTGCAACTCTGTTAGTTGGCTAACCTCCCTCCATGCTACTTTGATCTTGCTCTCTAGCCTCCTTCTCCATGGAGGGTACTGCCCCTTGTGGCTGTTCAACTTATAGCCAAGCATCTCACTGATCACTGCTGCCGTATTGTAGATCAGCTTGTTAGTGTCAGTAATCGTGGTTGTAGGTATCATCCGTAGTGCTGCATTAACATCATCTAGCAGACCTTCACGTAATCTTGGTAACCGGCTACGGGGGATCCAGGTTTCAAGCTTGGCCATGATCCTATTTTTCAGGTCAGTTCCTCTCGCACTCAACGATCCTTCTCCTATCGCACTTGGTGCTATGTACCCAATCTCGGGTGAGGGTGATGATATCTCCCCCCTGGTCTGGCATCCTGACTCCTCCTTGCCGTAGCATTTATGTTGTACCTCGTCAATCTCTAGCTGTGAGAGCAGTCCCTTCTTTCCAATGTTGGAACACTGAGCTACTAGTTGTTTCGCTGTCATTGTGGATGTTGGGTATCGAAGAATCCATAGGTCGCTCATCCTACTCATGTAGCCCCTTCCGCCAGGGTTACTTGCATAGTAGTATTCCAACAACGCCGTGTTTTCGTCTCTTGCCCACCGATGCCTTCTTGTTCCAGTAGCCCACTTGTCGTCAGGGTGCCCTGGTTCCTCAACACCTGACGCGGACCTTGTTGATTCGGGCGACGTACGAGCCATCATGCCGTCATATTTATCTGTCTCGCTCATGTTTATACATCTGTATATATATATATATTATATATATATATATATATATATATATATATATATATATATATATATATATATATATATATATATATATATATATATATATATATATATATTATAGGGGTGGAGCCAAACCCAAATACGGTATTCGGAAAGGCACAAATAACGTGTTTTTTATGAATACTTCGAAATATGAATACTTATTTCGAACATTATATCAAAAAGGTGACTTTCCTAATGAGACAGCAACGCATGACCGGAAGAGTGAGTGACATGTAAAAGAGGTGACTGACACGGGCTGCTCCACACAGCAACAGAGAAGGCTCGGCTGAGCGAAAAAAGACTGAACTGCATCACTATTTTGTTGAATAGATTTTTGTACCTTAACTGGGTTCCGGAGGCAGTTTATAACTTTCATGAAGATCAGAAGATTATTCTATTAAGCTGCATTATTGATGTCTGCATTTGGGTGCTCTCATGTTCGCTCTGTTTACGTAGCTCTGTTAGCTCTGCAATTAGACATTAGGCTGTTGACAGAGTAACGTTAACGTTCTGTTTAAAAGGTTAAAACAATGCTTGTGTAGTTACTGTCTTTTGCTGACAGCAAGATGTAGGCTGTAGGCTACTTAACCTTAGGATAGTTTCCCGTCACTCATTAACTTAGCTGAAACTCCCCACATGGATTTGGGCAACCAAATAGAAAAGAGTGTTGCTGCTGCTGAGCCATCTCTCGGTCCTCCAGCAGCCAAAAAAACTGCTCAAGTTCTGTGTGGAAGCATTTTACAGTCAGTGCTGCAGATGAAACCAAAGTGATATGTAATTTTTTCAAAAATCAAATCAGCAGAGGCAGACATATCAAACATCTGTCAACATCTGCTATGCATAATCACATGAAACTTAAAGCATCCTCTCCTGGTACTGTCTGCCAACTCCCCCCATACCAGCACCAATTCATCATCACAACCATGTTCTGCCCCTGCAAGTCAGTTTCACTGTCTGTTCAGGGTCCTCCAACAAGGACCGGTGGTAGGGTTCATAATGTTCACAATGGTATTTTATAAGTTGTTGGTTTGTCGTTCCTTGTTACATGTTCATTGCTGGATTTATGGAAAAACATCAACTAATATTGCATATCCATAATTATTATAATGGATATAATTAAAGAATACTTACACTATAATGTTAATTAGAAGTGTAACGCAAAAACAATGGATTTTTACGCCTATTTTGAATTTTACTTGAATACAAATACAAATACAAAATACTTTTCCCCCTCAACAAATACAAATACAGATACAAATACCGGCTGCTTTGCACATCTCTAATATATTGGTGAATTGGCATATTTTATATTTTAAGAATTCCCACCTCTTGAATGGTGTTCTTATTTCTTCAGAGTTAATAATCTCATGAATTAGCGCCTACAATTTTTAAAAGTAATTCTTATTGTTTAGTAGACTGGAGTTAAATTGCCAATATTTGCTTGAATGCACTTCTTTGTTTTTATGTAGAGATTAATGATACTGTGATCATTTAGTGGAGCAGCAGAAATTATCAAAACTGATTTAATGTCTTAATAAGTGGTCTGCTACTAATCAATGGTCAATTCTAGATTTAAATCACCGATTCAGGCTAAACCATGAGTATTTCATTATTCCTGGATGAAAGTATCTCCAAGCATATCTTAGGCCCTGTTCATTACAGAGGTTAGTGAATATGGTATTTGGATAACTTTCAGGGAATTTGAGAGATATTTGTCACAGAATTCATCCTGGACCAGGTTGAGATCCCCTCCTATAATTATATTGTCCGCTGAATGTGAAGATTTGAGCAAGATTTGAACTAAATGGAAAGCAATTGGTTTTTGATGATCTCTTTTGTCTTATATCCATATATTTTTATGAAAATAAATATTTTTCCATCAGTAGTTAGGCTTGGAATCAACCAGTGACCATGTTGGTCTGCCTACTCATGTAAGTTTTTTTTCAAGAGAGTGGAGACTCTAGCTGTCCTTGAAGTGCCATGACTAAAATAGACTTCATCTCCCCCTTGTTTAGACCACAATGCGGCATCAGCATCTTTAGAGTGAGTTTGTTGAAGTCATGTCTACGTTTAGAGGTCATTTGAACTAGGGATGGACCGATCCGATATTACGTATCGGTATCGGTCCGATACTGACCTAAATTACTGGATCGGATATCGGAGAGAAATAAAAAATGTAATCCGATCCATTAAATATCACAACAGCACCTCTCAAAATTTGGGACATGCCGTAATCCAGCTCGTGACCTTAGCATGTCGGAGCAGTATGCATTACATGATAGAGCGGCTGTGGCGTGCGAGACCTGTCGGCGGTCTGGTTGAGCATTTGGAGCCTCACTACCAAACCGGCATTTTATCTCCGAGAAAGCTATCCCAGAGAAGTAAAGCAAGTGTGTAAGTTCATCTCTGAATGTTTGTAAAGCATTCCCACATTAAGCTTAACAACCGATATATGGAGGGACTGCGTCTTCTCTCTCTCTCTCCCTCTCCTGTTGCTACTTCAATCATGAAACTCATCAATGATCAGCTGATTGGCTTTTATGTCACCACTCCCATCTCTCTTGTCTGTTTATTGACAACTTTGCGCCAAAAAGATGAAACCAGCGGATAAAAAACAGCAGCACGTTTAAGCTTGATAAGCTGTTGTTAGAATTTATTTAATATTACTTTCTACACCAGGATCCTTTTCTACGTAGCTGACAGCTGGTAACTGTGCAGGGGCGGATCTAGCAAAGTTTAGCCAGGGAGGCCAGGTAGGGCATTAACAGGGAAAGGGGGGGACAAAGACATACTGTAACGATGGTTAAATGTGATTTTACAGTGACATGTTGGTTATCTCTGCACACTGTTGTTATTTCTTTAACATACATGTTTGGTTGTGCTCCAGGAAAAAGGGAGTTAATGTGTGTAGGAAGGGGAGGGGGGTCCTTCTTGTTGTGTGACTGTGCGGGGCTGAAGTGAGGGGTTGTACGAGAGGACTCTCCCCAGAGTTAACGGCCCGTTTGCCTGTGTTACCGAATAAACAGACAAACTGAGATCAAAACGTCTGGTTCTGGAGAACGTTACAATACTTTTCTTTCTTATTCTCATTTAAAATGTCTCGCTTTTAATAAATAATTATCTGAATCTTACAACCAAAGTTTTCATCTGATGTAAAATGTATAGAAGTCCATTACTGTATATAGTAACTATTAAGTCTAATACATATATATATTAGACTTAATATATAGCACTTTTTCCTTTGGGAAGATACCATCTGTGCAGTCTACAATTCTGTTGAAGAAAGATGTTGGATCTATTGAATTATTGTAGAAAAATAATTGATTTCTGTGCATTCATTTTACACGTGCATTAAATTAAAGTCGATTATGTTGATTAAGCATCATGAGGTGGAGGGTGGGGGGTGGTTCCCTATTTTTTTGCTGGGAGTTGACAACCCTGTTAGTTAGGTTGTTTAATATTTCCCCTAAGTACTCTTTAAAATACCAGAATAGGGAGGATGGAGCAGGTTTAAGTTTATTAGATTGATCAGTGTTGCTGAACTATGAAATATTTTGGGTGCAGTGTATTTTTTGCATACAGGTATAACAGAATAGCTTTAGTGTTGTTGTTTATTTAAACTTGAGTATGAACTTATACAAAATGCAGCAAGATATTAAAAAAACAGTTTTATTGATTATAAAATACACTATATCGGATTCATATCGGTATCGGCAGATATCCAAATTTATGATATCGGTATCAGACATAAAAGTGGTATCGTGCCATCTCTAATTTAAACCAATGGGCGGCTTGTCTACAGTATGGTTCCTCCACGCTACAAAAACCTTTTTTTAGTGAGGCAAGAAATTCAAGGAGTTTTTTTAGAAATCTTTAAGAGACTATTACACTTAAAGGAGCAGGAATCATCCAGACATCGTGGTAAACTGTAAGGAAACTACTCCTCTATTCAGGCAATTATAATACTGTCATGGCCCTGGGTCTGTGACCCAGAGTTTTTCTGGGGGACAGTTTGAATCTGGTTAAAAGTATATTTAAAGTTTGGTTATATTCTTTGAGTGATTGCTGTTCAGTTTTCTCATACTTATGAGTTCTGATTAGATCATTTAGTTGCTTTTGCATTCCCCCTCTTGCTGTCTCTGTCTCCTTCCTGCATTCTCTGTGTCTGGTCTGTCATGTAGGTTAAGTTCTGTCTCCATGTTCAACTGTTTCCCAGTTGTGTCTCTTGCTCCCTCTTTTCCCTGCATTCAGTCAGTCCATGGCCGTTTATCAATGCCCAAGTACGCGAGTACGTACTCGCCGAGAACGCACGGGAGTACGTACCCGCCGAGAACGCGAAAACGGAATCGCGATATGTACAATTGGAACACCTGCGTACATGATGATGTCACAGGTCCGGAGTTTTTGTCCCCTCCTAATTTAACTGTGAGTAACATGTTATGAAGCTTAACTGTAATCACAGCCAAACCGATTTACTCAGGAACAAATAAAACACTGAAATAAACCAAACATTAACATTTAGAAGTGATCTAAGTGACTTATATATCATTTTTAACCTCAGTAGTGAAACCTCTATTAATAAAATAGTGTACATGTACATACGTGTACATACCTTAATAAAAACAAGCAGGTGAGATGTTAGAAAGCTTTTATTTCTATTTTAGTGGACACTCAATACTATAGACAGCTGCTGGGGTTTCTTTAACCTGAGTAGTGAGAAGACCGCGAGCGGGGGGGGGGGGGTTGAAAACGATGTGCCGGGAGTCTGCTGTTGAGTTTTGGACGAAATGCATTCTGGGATATTTAGCTGTCCCAAGTCTACACCGATGCATGCTCGATAAAACGGGCGGAGCGAGAACACATCCGGGACTTTTTCGCGTTCTCGGCTTGATGCGTACTTCGAATTGGAACAGTACTTGGTCTCCGACTGATGACGTATCACGAGTACATGAGAACGTAAGTACGCACAAGTACGCATATTGATAAACGCCCAACGTCTTAGTGTGGTTCAGAGGTTTCCTGAATTATTTTGATATTCCCTAGTCCTGTCTTCCTTGTGTTCAGTTTTGTTTCCTCATGTTCGTGTTATGTCAGATTAGTTCCAGCTGTGTTCCCCTCATGTTTCCCATCCCCTCGTTATCCTTTGTGTATTTAAGTCCTCTGTCATCCTCTGCTTGTTGTCCACATGTGTGTTTGCATGGCTGTTCCCTCACTTATACATAGTTGTTAGTGATGGCTAAATGAACCTTTCTGAAGCACTGAAGCTTGTATTAAAAATGGTTAATTACTTGAAGATTTTAAACACAGTCCTATTTGGTGACATCTGCTGGACAAACATATGAAGAGCAGCATAAATCTATAACCTATATTGAACATTATGATTGTCCACTCTGCAGAGCTGAATTGACAGTTTGTTTGATATCTGACTGATATGGTGCTTTGAACGTGTTTTTTTTTTCTGTGAAAAAATTATGTTATGTCTAAATTAATTGTTTTGATGAATAAACCTTCCTTGTTTAAAAATGTGACATGGTGTGTTTTCCTTTTGCTTTTGACTTCTTGATGTTTTTCACTAATTAAAAAAAAACATGACACAATCTTATAGGTTGTGGCCACTGTTCCCTCTAAGGCAGGGGTCTCAAACTCCAGGCCTCGAGGGCCGGTGTCCTGCAGGTTTTAGATCTCACCCTGGGTCAACACACCTGAATCAAATGATTAGTTCATTACCAGGCCTCTGGAGAACTTCAAGACATGTTGAGGAGGTCATTTAGTCATTTGAATCAGCTGTGTTGGATCAAGGACACATCTAAAACCTGCAGGACACCGGCCCTCAAGGCCTGGAGTTCGAGACCCCTGCTCTAAGGGCACTGCTGACACGGTCTCCAGACACAAAAACTCTGTGCTGCATGCACACACACACACACAAATCCAACCTGAATTGAAATTAAAATAAATACATAACAATTCATTTTGTGCTTTTTTGCAGTGTGAGTCAGTGAGTGACCAGTGATGCGACAGGCTATGACAGTGTCCTTATGTGCCGACACCGGTGTTTTAGCTAGCAAAACAGTGTGGCTGATGAGGAGTGAAGACACGCTAATGACCTACTAATTTTATTCAGGTGTGCTGCAACAGGGATACATGGAAAAGTTTCAGGACACCGCCCCTTGAGGAATGGAGTTTGAGACCCCTGCCCTATGAACATACTGATGTCATAAGGCACCTGTTGTTTTACCAAATGTAAACTTGACAGGTGGGCAGGATTTAACACAAGGCACATCTTCAGTGGTTTAGTCCAAAATACAAAACTGAGTAAAGTGGAAAAACCAAACAGAATCCAACATACAGGAAGCACACGTGGGAAAACAGCACAATAAGTGCACACAAACCTAACGATACTAACCATAGTAATAATGACAATCATAATCATAATAAAAGAATAATAGAAAGAACACGTAAGACAATATAACATGATTGGAAATCCAAGTCTCCAAAATCCCCACAAGGACCAAAAACTTCATCATCATCATCACTTGTTTTCTGTTCATTTGTACCTGAAGTTTGAGTTCTCACATCAGAGTAGACAGCTTGTGGATCAGCAGCATGTTTGTCTGGAACACAATACTCTGTGGTGAATATGATATACTCTATTTTAATATAATCTGCTTGCTCCATGGTACATCCTAAAGATTTGAAGGGTATTTAAAATGTAAAAAAAATGAATTAAAATGAAAAATGTTGAACTGAGACAGATTTGCATTTATAACGCATTGAATATACCTCAAATGCCTCCTCTTCTGAATTTCTTTCTAATTAATTTCAGAGAATGTTTTACAACTGTGATCCTACTGTTACTCTTGAACATTTCATACTACATTGTGACATCTTCCACACTGAAAAAACAAACTGATTCTGTGGAATAATATAGCTTTGTGTATCAAAAATGACCCAAATACGTTTTATTTTGAAAGGTTACAGAAACATTTGAAGCATCACTGACCAGCATTTCTTAATTATATATTCAACCCCATCATGGCTACATGTCTGGACCATTATAGCCCACCGACTGAGGTGGCACAGTAAGTTAATCTATTTAGGGTCAGAAGGTCAGCACAGTAATAAGATTATATCTGTTCATATCAGGTGACTGAGAGCTTTCATACCTTTAAGTTTCCAGCAGAGGAACAGAACCAAACCCAGAACCAGGAGAACCCCAGAGACCAGACCTGCTACAACTGGGACCAGGAGAGAGGGAGGAGAAGGAGGACAGTGAGGAGGAGGAGGAGGACAGTGAGGAGGTGGAGGATGGATGATTGTAGGAGGATCTGCAGGAGAGATGATGAAGATGGTTCAGTCAGTTTATTATCAGGTCACAATGTTACTTCATTTTTTAAAAAGGAAGTGATGTCAGTTTTCTGACCTCTGACCCTCAGAGAGCTCTGAGGGGAGTCTCCACCCTGATCAGTAGAACACCAGTAGAGACCTTCATTAGCCTGCGTGATGTTAGTGATGTTGTGCTCTGGTTTAGTTTTATTTTCAGCTCGATGCCCTTTAATGAAGAAATAAGCTGCGACTGTGGCACCATTCCTCTGTCTGCAGCGCAGAATGACATCACTTCCTGTCCTCACAGGAAGTGCAGGGATCTCCAGGATGACAGCTTTATCTGACCAGCAGAGACAAACAGAGTTAATGAGAGCAGAGTCACACAGAGACAGAGACACAGCTGGAACATCTCACCTTTAGTCTCTGATTGGACACTGAAGGAGACGTTGTCACTCTGCTGTCCAGAGGAGTCCTCACACCAGAAAGTTTCATTGGGAGCAGAAACATCCACAAAACAGTAGGAACCAAGAAGCCTCCCAAAGCCTGGAGCTGCTCCACAGTCCTCAGTGAGTCCTCCTCTGGTCCTCTTCACTGTCCATCCATCAGCTGTCTGTCCATCATCAACACAACTCAGATACACTAAAGAAGATCCACTGAAGAACTGCTGAAGGTTTGGACTGACAGACAGAGACACTGGAGGACACACACACACACACACACACACACACACACACACACACACACACACACACACACACACACACACACACACACACACACACAGAGTAAGTGTATTTGTGTTCTTGTTGGAGTCTCACTGATTGTTTTCACTTCCATCAACTCACCTGCAGAAACAGTCGGTGCAGACAGCAGCAGCACACACACACCTGCAACAGGAGGTCAGAGGTCACTAAAGGTCACCAGTGGTCAGAGGTCAGTAAAGGTCAGAGGCCATAGAAGGTCAGAGGCTCCTCCACCACCTTGTGTACCTGCACAGGTGAGGAGCTTCTTTCTCTGTGTGAATGTGACCAAACAGACAGGCAGATGTTTGTGACAGTCACACTGAGGGAACTGCAGACATTACAAAATCACATGAAAGTTAGTTATGAGGGAGGTGAGTGTGAGCAGAGACAGAACGGAAATGCTGTAGGTGATGTTAGACGCCAGAGTCTTGGAGGAAAAAAGTGAAATGTTGCTAAGAATTAAACATGTTTTAACACTTAGATTACACCAAAACGATTTACAGACACCTAAACACACCTGCATAATCATTCCCAACACCCTGGAGGACAGCTGGGAGAATTGAGACGTTCTCTAAGAATACAATTCAGTTTTATCTATACAGCACCAAATCACAACAACAGTCGCCTCAAGGTGCTTTATATGGTAAGGTAGACCCTACAATAATACATACAGAGGAAAACCCAATGATCACATGACCCCCTTTCACTTTAGATATGCCATGCACTGTGCTAGCTAGAGCAAAGGACCCAAAATCTGTGTTGCACTGCGATATTGCTTGTACGTCATTATTTGCAGCTGCTCTATGTGTACTAGATGTGCCTGCTCCTTGTCATTTTAAAACATGGATCTCTGACTTAGTATCAATATTTCAATCAATACTTTGTACAGCCACCTTTGACTGTAATTGTAGCTGCCAGTCTTTGGGGGTATGTCTCTACCAGCTTTGCACATCTAGAGACTGAAAGTTTTGCCCATTCTTTGTTGCAAAACAGCTGAAGTTCAGCCAGATGTGATGGAGAGCATCTGTGAACACCATTTTTCAAGTCTTGCCTCAGATGCTCAATGGGATTTAGGTCTGAACTTTGACTGGCCCTTCTAACACATGGATATTCTTTGATCCAAACCAGTCCATTGAAACTCTAACTGTATGTTTAGGTGAGTCCAGTGCTCTATCGGAACTTTTACCTGTGGATTGTTGCTATTTTAACTCGCCACGGATGTCAGGCAGAGGTGGAGGCACAGTGACTGTTTACAAAAAGGATTTTAAATGTAAGCAGTGTTTTCTACAGCCTTCGTTCTCCAGCTTTGAACTCACCTCGTTTGAGGTGAGTCGTACAAACCCGGTTTTCTGCGCTGTCATCTATCGCCCCCCGAAATACAATAAGAACTTCATAAACGACTTTTCTGATTTTTTAGCTGGGATCATGCCCAACTATGATAGTGTTCTTATTGTTGGAGATTTTAATATACATGTATGTTGTCCTGATAAGCCACTGGTCAAGGACTTTTTAAGCCTTATTGACTCTTTTAGCCTGGTACAGTCCGTGCCTGGCCCTACACATGAGCACGGACACACACTGGACCTTGTTCTGTCATATGGTCTGCCTGTCACTAACTTGGAGATTTGTGACTGTGGACTCTCAGATCATATGCCTGTGTTATTCAACGTTGGTTTGACACGTACTGCAGTTAAATCTGGCGCTGCTACTCGGTGCTGTCGGGTTATTAACCCCGCCACTGCCGCGCAGTTTTCTGCTGCTTTTAATCAGCTCGGCGGCCCTTCTGACTTTGTTTCCTCTGATACAGAAGAGCTGAATTCCTGGTTTTATTCTTGCTGTCAAAAAATCATGGACTCTGTGGCTCCTTTAAAAACCAGGCAGCCTAAGGCTAAACCTGAGCCTTGGTTTAATGAGAACACTCGTGCTGTTAAGAGGGAATGCCGTGGAGCAGAACGGAGATGGAAAAAGGATAAACTGCATGTATCATTTCAAATTCTAAAAGACTGCTGGCATCGCTACCAGAACACTGTTAAAGAGGCAAAAAGGGAATATTTTGCAAATATTATTTCTTCCAACTGTCATAACCCACGTGTGTTATTTAGGACCATTGACACTGTTCTTAATACACCACTGAATGTCTGTTTGGAAGTTTCTCCTGAGATTTGCAATGATTTTCTGAACTTTTTTATTGAAAAGGTTGTCACCACCAGGGCTCTTATCACAGCTCCTGACTCTGACCCCTCTGTCTCTGTCCCTTGCACTGCTGTTTTTACTCAGTTTGAGCTTGTGACGCTCTCCATTTTAGAGGATGTGGTTCGCCATATTAAGCCCACAGGTTCCCCTCGGGATCCTGTCCCTCCACAATTCTTTAAAGAAATTTTTCCTAGTATACGACAGTATGTCCTTGACATTATTAACAGCAGTCTGTCTTCTGGTGTGGTTCCTGCAAATTTTAAACATGCAGTAGTGCAGCCACTGCTTAAGAAATCTGGCCTTGATCACACAGTTTTAGCGAACTATAGGCCTATTTCCAAGCTGCCTTTAGTCTCCAAGGTTTTAGAGAAAATTGTTTTTAGTCAACTGAAAGATTTCCTAGATGAAAATGGCATCTTTGAGGTTTTTCAATCAGGTTTTAAAACCCTTCACAGCACAGAATCTGCATTATTAAGGGTTTTTAATGACGTCCTTCTGGCATGCGATTCCGGTAACCATGTTGTTCTTGTTTTGCTTGACCTAACTGCTGCCTTTGACACCGTAGACCACAATATTTTAATTTCTCGATTACGTGATGTAGTGGGTATTGGTGGCACTGCACTTAATTGGTTTAGGTCTTATTTGTTGAATAGAACTTTCTCTGTCAGCCTTCTCGGTTACGAATCGTCTTCTGCTCCTCTGTCATGCGGCGTCCCACAGGGCTCAATTTTAGGGCCACTGCTCTTTTTACTATATTTATTGCCTCTGGGTTCTAGCCTCAGAAGGCATGGGATCTCATTTCATTGTTATGCCGATGACTGCCAAATTTATTTGCCACTAAAGCACAAGGATGGCATCTCCATAAAACCTCTCTTGACATGTCTAGATGACATTAAAGCTTGGTTGGCTCTAAACTTTTTAAATTTTAATGAAAAGAAAACAGAAGTGTTGGTGTTTGGACCCAGTGGTCCCTGTGAGCCCTCCTCTGTTGTTTTAGGATCCCTGGAAGTCTATTTTAAACCTGTTGTTACTGACCTTGGTTTTAAGTTGGACAGTGATTTTAAATTGGACAATCAAATCAGAGCAGTGGTGAAGTCCAGTTTTTATCATTTAAGGCGACTGGCAAGAGTAAAATCTTTCCTTTCGAGGCAGCACCTTGAAACAGTGATCCATGCTTTTATTTCTTCCCGCCTGGACTACTGTAACGCACTTTATGTCGGGGTCAGTCAGTCATTGCTCTCACGTCTGCAGCTGGTTCAAAATGCGGCTGCACGACTCCTAACAGGAACTCGAAAAAGAGAGCATATAACCCCCGTGCTAGCCTCTCTGCACTGGCTGCCTGTGTCTTTTAGAGTTAATTTTAAAATTCTTATGTTTGTTTTTAAATGCCTTCACAGTCTTGCCCCGCCTTACCTCTCTGAGCTTCTTCATCTCCACACACCCTGTCGGTCTCTAAGGTCAGCTGACCAGCTGCTCCTGGAGGTACCGAGATCCAGGAGGAAGCTCAGAGGGGACAGGGCCTTCTCTATCGTGGCTCCAAAATTATGGAATAATTTGCCCATGCACATTAGAGAGGCCCCTTCACTGTCCACTTTTAAATCACGTCTTAAAACCCACTTTTATTCCTTGGCTTTTACCCTCAGTGAGACTTAGTTTCTCTTTTAATTGAAGTAGTTATTTAATTAATGATTTCACTCTTCTTTTATTTTGTTTTTATTTATATCTAATGTAATTTTATTTTATGGTTCCAATGTACAGCACTTTGTGTCAGCTGTGGTTGTTTTAAAGTGCTTTATAAATAAAGTTGATGATGATGATGATTGTCTTGCTGGAAGGTCAATCTCCTTCCCAGAATTAAGTCCTTTGCAGCCTCCAACAGGTTTTCTTCCAGGATTGCCATGTATATAGCTCCATCCATCTTCCCATCATCTCTGACCAGCTTCCCTGTTCCTGCAGAAGAAAAACATCCTCACAGCATGATGTTGCCACCACCATGTTTCACAGTGGGGATGGTACGGTCAGGGTGGTGAGCAGTGTTATTTTTCCACCACACATAGCACTTTTCATGTAGGCCAAAAAGTTTAACTTTGGTCTGGTCTGACCAGAGCACCTTCTTCCACATGTTTGCTGTGTCCCCTACACGGCTCCTGCAAACTGCAAACGGGACTTTTTATGTCTTTCGGTCAACATTATCTGTCTTCTTGCCATTCTTCCTTATAGGCCGGATTTGTGGAGTACACAACTTACAGTGGTCCTGTGGACAGATTCTCTCCCCTGAGCTGTGGATTTCTGCAGCTCCTCCAGAGTGACCGTGGGCCTCTTGGAAGCTTCTCTGACCAGAGCTCTTCTTGCTCAGTCAGTCAGTTTAGGTGGACGGTCATGTCTTGGTAGGTTTGCAGTTGTAGTAAACCTTTTTCATTTTTGGATGATGGATTGAACAGCGCTCCTTGAGATGTTCAAAGCTTGGGATATTATTTTATAACCTATCTCTGCTTTAAACGTATCTACAACTTTGTCCCTGACCTGCCTGGGGAGTTCCTTGGTCTTCATGATGCTGTTTGTTCACTAATGTTCTGTAACAAACTACTGAGGCAGTCACAGAGCAGCTGTATTTATAATGAGACTAAATTACACACAGATGAACTCTATTATCTAATCAGAATCATGTTTATTGTATTAATTACATGACTTCTGAAGGCAAATGATTGCACTTGATATTATTTAGGAGTATCAGAGTACAGGGGGATGAATACTAATGCAAGCCACACTTTTCATATTATTTGCTTAAATTTTGAAAACCATAAATGGCCTGCATTTGTATAGCGCTTTACTCAGTCCCTAAGGACCCCAAAGCGCTTCACACTACATTCAGTCATTCACCCATTCACACACACATTCACACACTGAATGTGTTATTAAACAAATATGTAAGACTGCTTTCTTCCATTTGCGCAACATCTCTAAAATTAGAAATATCCTGTCTCAGAGTGACGCTGAAAAACTAGTTCATGCATTTATTACTTCCAGGCTGGACTACTGTAATTCATTATTATCAGGATGTCCTAAAAACTCGCTGAAAAGCCTTTAGTCAATCCAAAATGCTGCTGCAAGAGTACTGACAGGGACTAGAAAGAGAGAGCATATTTCTCCTGTATTGGCTTCCTGTTAAATCCAGAAGTGATTTCAAAATCCTGCTCCTCACATACAAGGTCTTAAATAATCAGGCCCCATCTTATCTTAATGACCTTGTAGTACCATATCACCCTATTAGAGCACTTCGCTCTCGCTCTGCAGGCTTACTTGTTGTTCCTAGAGTATTTAAAAGTAGAAAAGTTTGATCTAGTTTAAAAGCAGTTTAGAACAAATCTTTTCTCCAGGTTTGTGAGTCAGAAAGAGCTTCTTGTTATTTCTTTGTTCAGTGCAGTGAATCTCTTTTAAAGGGATAATATGAAAGCACTTAGCAGCTCTGAGTTTGACTCACCGAGGAGGAGAGAGACAGACGGAGTCTTCATTATGTCTGGATGACGACTGCACATCAGTCTGAGCAGCAGCGAGACGCCTTCAGCTTCATCACTTCCTCTTTAACACATGCAGAGTCTCACTGGCTGAACTCAAGTCGCCACACTGAGGGGTTGGTGAGGGCGGGGCTTACTTTACTGAGCCACAGCTTAGTTTTCATTTACAAAGCTAAAAATCATCACGTTACTTTATCATCTGTCTCACCACCTGAAACAGGTGCTCATTACATTTCCATTCATCCTTTTTCTCAACCATTTTATCCAATTCAGAGTGGGCTGAAGCCTGTCACAGCTGTCATCCAATGAGAGATGGGTGCACCTAGAGAGGTTGGCAGCCCACCTTTACAAACTAAGCTTCACTCTTGTGTTTCTTTGCAGCTATCAGGCAAAATTTACCTCCACCAAATATCACTAATTTAAAGTGTTGGGATTGTCTCTGGTTAAAGATCAAACACTATTTCCTTGCTAACAGTGAAAATAAATCCTCCAGCATTGAACTCTCAGTCAGACATTATAAAGTGTTTAGACACTTCTATTTGTGATCAGCAGTATGAACTCCATCCTAAGGTGTAGTTCTAGACTAATAACAGACTGTGTTCTACTCGTATTCCATATTCAGATAATTATTTCTTTATGTAATTTGTGACACATCTTTGTCTTCATCCATGAAATGCAAAAAGATAAGAGCAGCTGCTGAAAAGCTGTAACACCACAAATTCACCACCTGTAATTCGACTTTGTTTTGAAATACTGAGTATCAAAAGACATAGAAAGACATCTGAAACATGTAATTGAAACATGCTTTGTGACTGGAATCACTGTTTTATCTGAGTCAGTCTGAACTGATCCGGAGGTTTATGAACGTCACACGACAAAATGATTTAAAGTGGTAAGAAGACGAAAACAGGAACAGAAGATCAACAGAGGAAGCACCCCCTACTAAATTAGACAGAGATTACTGAGAAAGGAAACAACACAGAGCTGAGTGATGGTGTTACTGACTGCGTTTCTTCACACTTCTACTTTTTTTTTTTTTTGCCTCTCCTGTCTGGCACTGTCTATCAATCAGAAATTTTGTTTGAAGGCCAAGAAAAATGCCCAAGATTTTTATTTTCCTAAGTTGACCCTTTTCTATACTGGTTCACTTGATTGTCACAGTTTATTACATTTTTTTATTATTATTATTGAGGATAGCTGGAGGGGGGGGTGTCACTCAGCACTCAGCCATGGTGATATGCCTGCAAGCTCCACTGGCATCATGAAAGAATAAAGTTACGTTGAAACCAAGCACACCATTGTTTTTCTTGTGACATTACCAATAAGTTTGATGTGTCACATGGCCCTCTTCCTATTGAAAAAACAAAAGTTGTATCCAAGATGGCCGACTTCTAAATGGCCACCATGGTCACCACCCATCTTGAGGAGTTTGCCCCCTCACATATACTAATGTGCCACAAACAGGACTTTAATATCACCAACCATTCCCATTTTATTGTGGTGTATCCATAAAAATGACCCACCTTGTATTTTGAATGTCAGTGGTTACTTTTTGAATGAATGTTACATGAATAGAGAAATATTTGAGTACTTAGATGTTTAGTTCTCATATTTGACACACTTGAAAATTGAATGTTGTACAACAGAACTGTTTGATTTGATAAGATTTAAGATGTTGATGTAATTAATATGAGGTTGATGCAATATTTTGATTTTACATTTAGACCTTAAGCAATGCATCTGGAAAAAACTGATTAGAATTGACATTTTATGAATTGGGTCATCGGTCAGGTTTTTTGGAGAGGACGGGAAAGTCCAAGGACCAGGACGAGATTCCGGTCGTGATAGATGGCGCGCAAACCACTTTGAGGACAATTCACCCTGAAGAAGATACACACCCACACAATGATACATACATTCCCATTACACATACAAGGACCTTTGAAGTTGGCTGTTGCCAACATAACTTGAATTCTTAAAGGGCCCCAACAAGTACTTTTATTTTGTTTAAGTGTGCACACTATTTATTTTATTTTATATTTTTTTCCTGTACAAATTGGACACAATATTTTACACTTTGTAATAATACAAAAGTGGCTACTCAAAAGTTAACACTCTGTCTGAGTTATTGCTGCTCAATAACTTGGCTCCTCACAAATTTGGTGTGTTCTGATTCTGGACAGGATCTTATTACGAGCCCAAGTAGTTATTGTGCTGTAATTCACCTTTACATCTCTACAGTTGGTTACACATACTTCTTATAATTTCTCTCTTAAATCGTTATTTGTACATTCTTTTTTACTGTAAATTTCTAAATTAAAAATCAGTAAATTTTGTAAATTTCTTTATTGTAATTTAATGGTCAGGCATAGAACATGTAACCCTTATTAGATTAACGGCACTTAAAAGTACAGGGTTCCTTGAATGCATGGTAGTTTCCCTATTGTAGTCCTTGCCTGGTAATTTAATTTGCAGCTCGGGTGGGGAGAAAAGGAGTATGAGCAGGTGGAGAGAAGGGAACCACGTTTTGTCCAGTTCGTGGGGAAGGTGAACTTTCCGTGGACGTTCATGAGAAAACTGCTATGGGTGAACTGCAGCAGAGTGCCACCTCGAGGGAGTCGGAGTGTGCAATAGCCATGCTGTAGCTACAACGGGTTTAAAAGAGGAGTGAAAGAAGCATCTATGTCCACTGTGAGCGACCATCTTTGAACAAAGGCAGTGGCTTAAAACACCAACTGTCTGCCATCTGTAATCCAGTTTTGAGATCCCTTCCCAGACACCTTAACGCCCACTCACACTCTGGACCATCTGACCTCAGGAAATCACATGATAGGGTGGGGCCAGGTTTCACAATGAGCTCACCCGAAACTCTGGCTGATTGTGACCTACACGTATGTTCACACCTTGGCTCGTGTGATTAGGTAGAGGATCAACAGGGGGGCTATGACCCTCTTGGGGGGACACTCCCACAGGGTTTAACCCGCTGGGGTCAGGGTATAATTGGCCGTTTTTGACTACTTTTGATTTTACCTCTATATTTCACCTTTAAAATATGTTTTTCTTGCTTTGTTTGGTATCCTTATTTTCAGCACAACCTCAAATATCAGACAAAAAATTCAAAATCCGAGTAGAAAAAAGTTATATTTTTTTACTGTAAAACCCACAAACATGTTTAACGAATCATTTTCATAACTTGAAATGCAAATAGAAATTGTACATTTCTAAAAATTATGCACAAGTTGAATGCAGCCAAGGCCTCAGGCGTTTTTTATATAACCATTTAAATCTATTTACAGAACAATCAGGTGTTCTGCATCAAATAAGAAGGCACACAAATTATTTGTGCAAGTCCAAAAAATGTAGTTTGTATTCAGTATAAGACAGAGGAGAACAGCACAGGCCTAAACCCTGCAGGCCTGACTGCAGGAGGTGCAACAGTCCTGTTTTCCATGTGGGAACAGCGTTTACACTGGAATCTGCCTTTGACGGCTTTTTTAGAGCAAATATGAAATTTAGCAGTCTAACTGACGCACAAAACAAGACAATAACTACACAACACACTAACTACAGTCTCCAAACATGCTAAACGTCACTAATTTCTCACATATGAAAACTCGCTCTCTCTCTTTCGCTCGCCCGCTTTCTGTCGCGGGTGTCACTCCTAAAAACTTCCCTTTCTCCCTAAACAACCTAATGTCACATGTTGCCATATCATTTTTTTTTTGATTGGCTGACATGGTAAACTCTAACACCAACAGGGAAGGAGTGTTTTTTCTTTTTCTTTTTTCACTCGCAAGTGGAGAGTGTTTGCTAGCGCTGTTTGTAAAAAACGCAGTTTTTACCGGTCTTCCCGCTGTAAACACCGCTGTTTTGTTCAGAAAAAAACATTGCGTGTATTTTTTATCATAACTTTGGTTTTACGTGGCCCATCGACACAATTCAAAAACTGGTATATATGTAGCCGGATGGGCTACTCGCCTTTCTTTTCTCTCTCTCGCTCGCTCGCTCTACTGCTCTCGCTCTCTCCTGCGCTCGCTCTCGCTGCGCAACTAGGTTAATTGGGAACCCACCTGCATATTGATTGCAGGGTGGCGTCAGCCTGTATAAAGCTAAGCCGGTGTTTCTCTGGACTAGTGATGGTAAATTCGATTCTTTTTACTGAATCGAGTTTTAATGAGTCACTCACCAAAGTGAATTGGGTTTCTTGAGTCATTTGAGTCACTGAGTCAGTTGACCAGAGTGCGCAAAAATTTATATTTTCACTCAAACTTAATTTGTTTCTCTTTTAATGTAAATCCTACTGCTAAGATGAATGATTGTAAAAGAAAACAACTATTTTATAGAGCAAAAAAGAGCAAAAAAAAATTCTAAAGGGAACATTTATTCATTTTTATTTTATTTTATTAGTAATTTCCTCAAATGTGTCAAATATATATTTTCTCATCTAAATGTCCACTGAGCTGTGAGCCAGGGGGCGGTAATGCGCCTTAACATTGGTTGCCAACCAAGAAGAAGAAGAAGAAGCTGTGAGCCAGGAGGGAGGGGGTGAGTGAGTCAGTGATTCGTTCAACTCGTTTGAGCTGTGAGCCAGGAGGGAGGGGGCTAGTGAGTCCTGAGTGATTCACTTATGCTACGATTCAGCACAGCAAGGGAGGGGGTGAGTGAGTCAGTGATTCATTCAACTCGTTTGAGCTGTGAGCCAGGAGGGAGGGGGTTAGTGAGTCCTGAGTGATTCACTTATGCTACGATTCAGCACAGCAAGGGAGGGAGTGAGTAACTCAAATGTGCTGTTAGCATGTTAGCTGAGCCATGCTACTGTGAACCAAGGAGCTATTGTCTTGATGTGAGCTTCTACTCAGGGTTTTTTCTTCCAGTTCAGAGCAGAAATGTTTTTGTTAAGAAACTGGCTGTTGTTTTTTTCGCCACAATTTTAATTATAAGCTAGATATATTTCTACTAATGGAATTAGTTTGCTAACAGCAAAAGGGATGAGTCAGTGAGTCAGTTGCGCTTGTGAATCATGATTCACGAGTCAGTAAAGTGATTCTCGAGTATTGAACGATTCGTTCACGAATCGAACATCACTACTCTGGACTATTCCTCCCGTGCATTCAGCGCAAAGCAGCAGTAAATGCTGGCACTTTGCGACGGACTGATCAGCAAGAGTAGATCACTTGACAGCCACAGGTATGCTCTCGCCTAACCTCAGATTCACTCCAAGTATTACAATGTGCAGTAATATAGTTTTGCGGCCTGTTGAAGGCGGCAGTTTGTTTTATTCCGGCGTTGTAGAGAGAGGTGCTCGTGTGATCCCCACCAGTGAGAGTATAGCGCCTCCGGTCCTGGGGTAAGCCGTTAAAACCACTTTTATTAGCATTCACAGCTATAAGAGGCTAAGGTTACATTTACCTGTTGTTTTAGGGTTTGATTGCTGTATTCACCTCTCGTGGCAAATCGCCCCAACCTAAATCGGAAGAGTGAAACTCCTTCCCAGCCGCTGTTGTGAGGACTCCTCCTCGGTGGAGCCTGCTGTCTTGTCTGGTGTTGTCTTGTCTAGTTTGTTTTATCCTGTTTTATTTTGTCGTGAGACTGTTTTTATTAAGTAGGCCTACCCTTTCCTGGTTCGCCTCGTTTTATCCTATTTTATTCCTGGACTGTTGCGTGTACCCACGCTTCTGTGATCGGGCTGAAGTGATCCTCTGCCCGAGTGTCGTGCTGGGAACTGTAAATCAGTTGCCGGTCTCAGCCTGTGGGGAGCCAGCCCGGCTTGCGATTGAGGCTTGGACAACTACTACCAGCACGAGTGGTAGTTTGACCCGTGGGGCATAAGCCTTCCTGGGTGTGTGCGTGTGTGATTTCTGTTAAAGTGTGTCTTAGTTTTTTATGATCTGTAGCAAGCCAGACGCTCAGTGTGTCACTGTCATGGTCTGGGTGAGCAGCTGGGATTTTCCATCAGTGCCAGAGCACCCTTGGCTCCGCCCGTGGGCAGGACTTCCTCAGCTTCACGCATCTGGAGCTAATTGGGGCAATCAGGCCAAAGAGGGATTTAAGCTCTGCGCTGCCATCCCCTCCCTGCCAGTTCGTCAGCAACCTGATTGTTGACTGCTGCTCACCACTTGGATCTCAGCTCCTTTCCACTTCACTGGGAAATATCTTCAAACCTCACCTGCCTGCCCTCCTGCTCACCCACCACTTTGGATCCACGGAACCCCAGGTCAGCCGTTTCACCTCCCCCTCGATACCACACCTCCACCTCCTGCAAGTAAGCTGAAAAGACTCTCATACTTACCCTCTTTGGCAATCCACTTCAACCCGGCTCTAACTCCGCTCTCCTCTCTCCCCAGTGTGACCAATACTTACCTGCCTAGATCCAGTTGTCCTCACGTTTATGCTACGCTAATAATTCCACGGCTACGTTTCCACACCGCAGTTTGCCACGTCCTTGTGTTTTCATCCATATTATATATTCACCAATAAATTGTGTTAAAACGCCCTCTTGCCTCCGCTCTGTGTGTCTGCGCTTGGGTTCTGTTTAAGTTGCTGGCCTCCGTCCAGCGTGACAGTCACAGTGCAGCTGTGTGTAGGCAAGAGAAGGACCCAAACGCAAACTCGCAGAGACAAAGGTAAACTCAAAAACACAGCTTTATTGCTGGTATAGGGGGACACGATAAACAATACAAAACTAAACTGGGAAAACTAAAGCACAGGGAGAATCACACAGCTATGAGGGAGAACGCGACACCGAACTGAGGGAGAGGCACACATAAATACACAGAGGGTTAACGAGGGAAGTGGGAGCACACGGGGAACACAGGTGACACTGATAATCATAAGAAGACACAACAGGAGTGAACGCAACACTGACGGGAGACTGTCAAAGTAAAACAGGAAGTGCACAGAGGTTCAGACAGGAGGAGAGAGAGCACGGGGAGAGCACAGAGATAACGGGCTGGGTAGAACATGGAATAAAACACAAGGAGAGATGAGGGCTCACAGATACACAGAGAGGCACACAGGGGGTAAGAGTCACAAGGGGAAAAACACATAAGGAAACAACGTAACAGAGCAACTCAGGAAGCATGGCCTAAATAAGGAACAAAATACATGAAAACTAAGAATACTGGGCCAACGTGGCCTCTTTATTCCTTTTATCTATTTCTTAAATATATATTTCCTGGGGGTGAAATTCCCCTAGGTGGCGTTGTCATTTTATTATTATTTCTTTTATAACCCCGCCGACCACTTGGTCACATACAGTTTGAAGTCTGCACTTTCGACCCAAGTTGAAATGGAGACTCTGACGTGCTGCATTTTGTAGCTGTGTCGTCTTAGATTGGTCATGTGATTTTGACGCGCCGTTGCGTCTGGTGACCCCAGAGAGTTAAATCTGGGACTCTCCAGCATTTGACCCTAGAACTGAAGAAGCTTCTCAGATAAAATGTCTTCAAGAAACTTAAAGTCCAGACGCTTTTCTTTCCAAGCACCCTAGACTACGATAACCAAGATGACTGAGAACATTTACATTGTCTGTAGTTCCCCCTGTCCATCGCTCTTATGGTTGTCTGCTGTCGCAGTATGTTTTCCTTGTTACACTGCAATAGGTGTAGGCAGGGGTGGTCTTAGCCTCTTTGGTGCCCTGGGCAAACACTCCCTCTGCCCCCCAAAGTTTTCCCAATCCCTACTACTGATTGTTATCTTCTTTCAGAATACATAATACTTGCAATTATCCAAAGACACATCTTCTTACACATCTTTTGCTCATGTCTCCTCTTCTTTTCTCTGTTTTTCTATACTGAGGACCTGATGGCCTTTGACCTTTTCTTGTCCATCTTCCATCAGTAATTTTGTACTCCAGTATCAACACCCAACCCCACAGCATAAACTAATAGACTAACAGACCTACACCTTGTTTACATTTTTTTTCTGGGATTTCACACAACAGGAAAAAATGATTAATACATAATGGGCTTAGTGCACATTTCATTCATAATATTGTCAATCTATTTGGAAGCAGCCCGCCCCCCTCCCCTTTCGAAAGGTTTTGAGTGAGACTTCAGCAGCAGGCGCACCGAGGGCCCTGTCGCTCACGTATATGTGTGAGAAACAATTTGCACCGATGCATTTTCTAAATTCTAAGTCTATATCATAGTGTCTTCAGTTTTTGTGCGTTTCTTGTAGGGCTGTCAACATTAATGCATCAACGGCGTCATCATGATTAGCGCGATTAAAATTTTCAATGCAATCAACCCATCTGGAGCACAGAATGTACAAACTGCCCAAAGTGTGTTGACAGAAACGTTTAAGGGATTTTGAGTCATTCTGCGCGATTAATCGATGACAGTGTTAATGTTGACAGCCCTAGTATGTTGGTTTGTTTTTATTTTGCGAGCTGGTTATTAGCCAGCCAGAGAATCCCCCGCTATCCCACCCCTCTCCTGCCTGTGTGGCAATCAGCAGGCACACCTTGTAAATGGAGGGCACCCTTACTCGCCACAAATGGGCAATAGAACAGATCGGTGCCCATGCAATCCCCAAAATGTGCCACATTGGTGCGATCATATGATTGTTGGGTTTTCTTTGTGTTCTTTGTATTATTGCGGGGTCTTTACTTTTCTTTATAATGCACCTTGAGACAGCTGTCATGATTTGGTGCTATATGGAAAAAAAACATTAAATTGAAAAAAAGTTAGACATATGACATAGACATTTTCAGTTTGTTGCTTTCAGATGTACTCCTGCAGCAAAAGTGGTTTTGTGAACATGATGCAAAAAGAAGCACCTCATAAGAGATGACCTAGAACAGGAGACTGACTGCAGGACACAAAGGGCCTAAAGTACAGCAAACAGATTTAAAATCAAGGAATTTGACCTTTAACCTCTGACCTTCAGTGACCGCTGACTCACATTCAGGAATGTGAGTCAACAACCTAAGGAGTTCAGTTCAAAAGTTCAGAACTGAAGAAGCTTCTTGGATCAGAGGTGAAACATCTTCAGG
This sequence comes from Pelmatolapia mariae, assembly GCF_036321145.2. NCBI lineage: Eukaryota > Metazoa > Chordata > Actinopteri > Cichliformes > Cichlidae > Pelmatolapia > Pelmatolapia mariae. Next base: position 4,989,356 of record NC_086229.1, on the reverse strand, counting down.
CAACCAAAAGAAGTCTAGATGCTTTTCTTTTTAAGCTCCTTAGACTACAATGACCTGCATAACTGAGAACCTTCACAGACATGAGTCAACAACCCACCTCTTAATGTGGACAAATTAAAAGAGATTACTTTTGACTTCAAGAGAGCACGGAGATATCACTGTCCACTTAACATTCGATGGATCCCCTGTCGAGGTCGTCAAGAGCACCAATTTCCTTGGTGTCCACCTGGCAGCTGAGAAGATCATTGGAGCCTTTCTTCCCTTCATCACAGACATTTATAGCACCCGCTACACCCGACTTTTAACTTTTAACTTTTTAAAACTTTTTTAACTTGTAATGTTTGCAAGATAATGAAAGGCTGATATACTATAAATAAAAAGGGTACATATCACAGTATCAAAGTGTTTTAGCAGAGATAGTTTTGGGTCACAAATTTTAAAATGTCGTGCTAGTAATCTTCTGGTGCATGGTTGATTTTAGCTTCCAGTTAAATCACAGGAGATGGGCAGAGTTCTGTGTCAGCTGTTTTATTGGACAGGTTAGTAATGTCGTCTCTCTGCATGTATGTTCAGTTCAGTCCAGTCAGCCAGTTCAGTTCATATTCTGTTCATCCAGCCTACCTACAATAAAACACCATTATCCTGCACCCGTGAGTCCAGCGTTTGGGTCATCTCTTCCTCGCCTCCACACACGACACGCCTGACAGAATGACATGACCCGTGTTACGAAGACACGCTTGGGACTCAGCGGACTCCGACCTGTTCGAGCGGCAGGAGGCAGCGCTCTCCCGCTGGGCAGAGGAACTCAGGAAACAGCGTCTCTTCGCCGAAAAAGAGCGCATCTTTGAGGGGACCCGCCTGGTTCTGGGCGGGCCTCGGAGACGCCGCGACCCTCCACCTGCTGCCTCACCTGCATTGGAGCATTCGCCGGGAAGAGTGGGCATCACAGGCAAAGCTTCGGCCGCTTGCTCTCCCGCCGCTCCGCTCCTCGCTCGCTTGCCAGCCGTTTTACTCTCCGGCCCTTCTACTTCGCCATGCCGCAGCGACTCCGTCTCCCACCTCGGCACAGCGGAGGCTCTCTCACTCGGTGGCTCAGCTGTTTCCACTAGGGAGAGGCAAGGCTCACGCCTCCAATGCTCTTCCCGTTTGGAGCAGCAGTATCAGTTGGTGAGCAAAATCAGTCGCTGAGCTACCCCATTAGTACTTACCATCCTACCTCTGAAGAAACTTTTCTCCCCTCACGGGCCACTGCTAGAGACCTTAACACTACTAAACCTGGTAATTTCTCCCACTCAATCACCATTTCCTCGACCATCACTCAACCTCTTGCTGCTAGCAGGGCAGCTCAGACCCTGCCTTCCCCTCCATCTGTTTCACTGTCTCATGTGACGTCAGCCGAAGCTCAGCCTGCCCCTGCGGCACCTCCTCTGGTGGCTAGGGCCCAGCTAGCGCCCACACCTGTGCCAGCTCCCAAGACAAGAGCAGCTGTGACCCAGTCTACCTCCACACCCGTTACTGCTTCTCAGGTGGGGGTGACCGGTGTCCAGCCACCTCCCGTGTCTGTCCCAGCGCCCCGGTTGAGGGCGACCAGGGTCCGACCTGACCCCCCGAGAGGCTCAGCTGAGGCTCTCCAGCCAGCGCCCTCACGCTCTGGAGGCACGGAAGAGCTAGCTTGTCCGCCTGCTAGCCCACCATCTCATCCACTTCCTGATCCAGTCTTTCACGTACTAGTACTATCCCTGGTTAGGCTAGCCGACTTGTCCCCTGCTCAGGCACCAGCTTTACTAGCCCAGGCTGTAGCTTTATCCCCTTCGGTAATTCAGTCATTAGCTCAGCCATTAGCCACACCAACCCCAGCTCAGTCCTTAGCCTCACCAACCTCTGCTCACCCATTAGCTTCTCCAGTTCAGTCAGTTCTCTCACCTGCTCTCCAGTCTGCTCGTGTCCTGTCGGTCCAGTCTCCTCCTGTTCTCCAGTCCCCTGCAGTCCAGTCTCCTCCTGTTCTCCAGTCCCCTGCAGTCCAGTCTCCTCCTGTTCTCCAGTCCCCTGCAGTCCCCTGCAGTCCAGTCTCCTCCTGTCCTCCTGTCCTCCAGTCCCCTGCAGTCCAGTCTCCGGGTTTCCGCACCCGCTGGCCCTGCCTGTCTCCAGCCAGAGGCTTCCGCGCCTACTGGCCCTCAGCCTCAGCTTCGCCGTCGCCTCGTCCAGCCTCAGCTTCGCCGTCGCCTGGTCCTGCGGCTGCCGCGCTGCCGCCCGAGCCACGTTCTGCACCTCGGAATCGCCGGCCACTTTCCGGGCCACCAGCTGGACGTCATCGCCGGCGTGGTCAACCACCGGACCAGCTCAGCAGCCGCTTTCGGCCGTCGGGTGCCGGCCTTTGAAGGGGGGGATACTGTCAGGGTTCCTGGGTCGTTGACCCAGTGCTTTCAGTTTTTGTCACGTTTAGTTTATGTTGCCACATCAATGTTCTCACTTCCTGCATTTCCTGTGTCAGCTCGTCTCTTGTGTCATTAGCCAGATTATGTTCAGCTGTGTACTCACCGGTCTCTCATTATCATCCTCATCAGTCTGTGTTTTTAAGTCCTCTGTTTCCACTCGTTCACTGTCGTGTCATTGATGTTTGTGTGATGTTGATGTCGTCTCTCCGCATGTATGTTCAGTTCAGTTCAGTCACCCAGTCAGTCATTTCAGTTCATGTTCTGTTCATCCAGCCTACCTCCAATAAAACACCATTATCCTGCACCCGTGAGGCCAGCATTTGGGTCATCTCTTCCTTGCCTCCACACACGACACGCCTGACAGACACACCCAGCGGGGAAGGCCCAAGTGAAGCCTGGGCTACAGTAAAGAGGATAGCGGAACAGTCACGAGCATGGGCAATAAAGTCTTGGAGGCTGTTGCATCATTTCGCTCCAAACTGCCTGGTGTTTAGGCTAAAATTTGTGATAAAATTGAAAATAAGATAAGAGGGGAGATAGCCACTAATCAGAAGGTCAGTGGTTCGATCCCAGGCTGCCTCCTGGCTGCATGCCAAATATCCTTGGGCAAGATACTAACCCCATGTTTTCCTACTGGTGGTGGTCAGAGGGCCCGGTGGCGCCAGTGTCCGGCAGCCTCGCCTCTGTCAGTGCGCCCCAGGGCAGCTGTGGCTACAACGTAGCTTGCCATTGCCAGTGTGTGAATGTGTGCGTGAATGGGTGAATGAATGTAGTGTAAAGCGCTTTGGGGTCCTTAGGGACTGAGTAAAGCGCTATACAAATGCAGGCCATTTACCATTTCTTTTATTTATGTATTATTCATATTTTTTATTGTATAATGCTGGTTTTTAGCATGTCTGCCTCATACCCTATTCAAGCAGTTAGACAGATGGTGTGGATCTGGTAAGGAAATGGCGACATTCACACAGGAAGCTTGGCACCAGTGAAGACTCCACATGTAGTGGAGTCTTTTGTCTTCTCCACTGTAAGAGGTAACAAGGGAGTGTGAACTCTTCCTCTGTAGGAAGACCAAAGGTGTGTAAACAGCAGCTGTGTATTGCTTGTTCCTGTAGAAAGTATTTAAACCCAGGGCTGTTGATAGGTTTGTAGCATAAACCTATTCGCTGGAATGTTCAAGACAATTCTACGACACAGCAAAAGCAAGACACAAGTCACCAAAGCTCTTTGTGTTACTGGGGCACGAGGGAGAGAACTGGACGAGCGCCGTTTCTTCGCCTGACCTCAGTTGCTCTTGTCTGCTCCCTTGTAACACTGCTCTTTTACTGAGGATACATGAATATGCATAGGTTCATTAAAATAGGATATCTTACATTGGTATACATGTGAACAAAGAGTACCATCTTATTGTTATTATTGTTATTGATATTTATATTTAAAAAGTGAAATACTATAATTTTCTGCTGCTCATTCCTGTGCAATATCCCATCTGCTTCCCCCCCCCCCCCCCGTCATATTTCTTTTCAAGATTTTCTTATTTAATCACTAGTGTACATATATTTATTTTTATAGATACATATATATTTAGTCATCTTTTCTCTTTTACCACATCTCTCTAATATTTTGCTCTTTACTATTTTTCTATTTATTTTTATTTGTTTTATTATTTTATTTTATTATATTTTCTTCTACTGTACCATGCTGCTGAGTGACTGCTGCTCGTCAAACACATTTCATTGCAATGTTGTCCCTGTGCTAACTTACATATGACAAATAAAACTGAAACTGAAACTAAAACATCTGTATATATGTGTAGGTATCTGTGTGTGTGTAGGTGTGTCGTGTGTGTGTGTGTGTGTGTGTGTGGGGGGGGGGGGACTTTTTTGTCCCCCCTACTAAGGATCACAGTCCTATCACTACGCGATTGATTATATACCACTAAGTATATGTGGTTATATATTTCCTAATACAAATGACAATAATAAAATATAACCCCAACAGCTGTTCTTTGTTCAGGAGAGACTCTGCCAGTCGTTTGCCCCACGATGGCTTTTCTCACCAAGCTTGGGTTTTTATTCTTTTTAATTAAAGGATGTTGGCTATGCTCACCATTTGTCTGCAGGCTTTATTAAACGGAAAACTTCTACAACACATTATTTAATCCTCTAGGGATCCAGATAAAGACCTAGTGATATTGAGCCTTGATGCAGAAAAGGCTTTTGACTGCATTGAGTGGTCATATTTATATGTAGTATTAAGTACCTTTGTGATTGAACCTAAGTTTGTCTCCTGGATTCAATTGTTATATAGCAATCCGTGTGCCAGAATACTCACAAACAATACTCCTTCTGAACCATTTAAGCCAGGATGGCCAGGATGTGCGGTGAGTCCTTTTAGAAATACAGGGCTACAATACAGGGAGATATCTGGATGGATGGATGGATGGATGGAAGGAAAGAAATATGAGAACGGCACCACCAAGGGTGGAGACGGAGCAATACTGGGAGAGCATATGGGAGAAGGACGCAACCCATAATGGCAATGCCCAGTGGCTAGCAGATCTGAGGGCAGAGCATACAATCCCTGAACAGGGTCCAGTAACCATCACGGTGACAGACATCCAAGCAAAGTCTCTAGTATGAAGGATTGGACAGCACCAGGCCCCGACATGGTTCACGCCTACTGGCTAAAGAAGCTGACTGCACTCCCAAGAGTCTGGCAGCACAAATGAACCAGCTGCTAGTTAACAAGAGACACCCAGAATGGCTAACCAAAGGCCGGACGGTCCTGATCCTCAAGGACCCCCAGAAGGGACCGGTCTCATCCAACTACCGACCAATGACCTGCCTCAGTACTACATTGAAGCTCCTGTCAGGCATCACATCGGCTAAGATGAACAGGCACATGGGTCAATACATGAACTGGGCACAGAAAGGGATTGGCAAGAATACCAGAGGTGCAAAACACCAGCTACTGGTAGACAGAACAGTCAGCCGAGACTGCAAGACCAGGCTGACCAACCTGTGCTCTGCCTGGATTGATTGCGGGATCTACCAAGGAGATGCTCTATCCCCTCTGCTGTTCTGCATAGGCCTGAACCCCCTCAGTGAGATCATTAACAAGACTGGTACGGATAACGACTACGGAACGAAGCAGTTGTCAGCCACCTCCTGTACATGGATGACATCAAGCTGTATGCCAGGGGTAGGCAACTCCAGGCCTCGAGTGCCGGTGTCCTGCAGGTTTTAGATCGCACCCTGGGTTAACACACCTGAATCAAATGATTAGTTCATTACCAGCCCTCTGGAGAACTTCAGGAAATGCTGAGGAGTCATTTAGCCCTTTAAATCACCTGTGATGGATCATGGACACATCTAAAACCTCCAGGACGCCGGCACTTGAGGCCTGGAGTTGCCTACCCCTGCTGTATGCCAAGAGTGAACGAGACACCACCAGGCTATACAGCAATGACATCGGGATGTCGTTCGGACTGGAGTAGTGTAGTCGGATGATAACAAAGAGAGGAAAGGTAGTCAGAACTGAGGGGATTGAACTACCAGAAGGCAACATTGCAGACATAGAGGACAGTTACAAGTACCTGGGGATCCCGCAGGCGAATGGGAATCATGAAGAATCCGCTAGGAAAGCTGCAACCACCAAGTACCTGCAGAGTGTCAGGCCTGACGAGTCAACTGAACGGTAAGAACAAGATCCCGGCTATCAACACCTACGCCCAGCCCATGATCAGGTACCCTGCTGGGATAATAAGCTGGCCAAAGGAGGAGATAGAAGCCACTGACTGAATGGGCTGGACTGTAGTTACATCGTAAGGGTTTACAAACTGAGCTTTAGAAGGAATAGCGGAGATAAAAACTAAGAGAGGCCGACAGTGATCACTGACTGTTTTAGGGGCTTTTTGAAATTAAATAGAACAAAATACAAAGCAATAAAACATGTTAAAAACACAAAAGCCTTATTAAACACAGGGTAATTTGTGCCTGGAAACAGGGTTCATCACGTCATCACTTAAAGACTGGATAGAAAGGAAGTGCTCTTCTTGAAAACCTGGATTTCAGTACTGACAGATACCCTTCATCTGGAAAGGATCCATTACATTATAAATGACAAAAAGGAGGCCTTCGATCAAATCTGGAGGGGACTCACTGAGTATCTGGAAACTATGGACAAATGAGAGCTACTATGTGGACTTCACCATAGGTTATAACAAGCTAATAGCTAAGGGAACGGTGTGGGGAGGGAGGGGTGTTTTTTTTTGTCTGCCCTTTTTTCTACTGTCGTGGTTGTTGTAATATTTAAAGAAATTAGGTCACTGCTGAACTGTATATAACCACCATCCTTAACATTGTATTAATTATCATTTCATCAAAGTGTTTATTGAAGCTGCTGGCATTATGTTATAATTTATATTATAGGGGTTATCATAATCAAATATTAACATGTTTATTACAGGTGCAGTTATAACTACTTTAAAATGATTGAGTTAAATATATATGTATCATAACTCATATGCTGATTATATTGGTATAGTAAAATAGTAGCTGAGCAAAGGCCTGAATGTATTCAGCTTCTTGTGGTATTTGAGTTTGCTTAGTTACAGGTGACGGAAGGATGTCCAGTCCATGGTGACCTCAAAGGCCTTAGGTCATCACCATATTCGGAAGAGTATGCCACAAGGAGGAACCTCTATGTTACATTTAATTCTTAAAATACATGAATGTTCTGTACATGCAAATTATGTGCTTGTAAACGCAAGAAGGGGCGTTACAATACCCTGATGTTATAAAAGCAATCTAGAGTGTATTTTGGGTAGAGATGTACAACTGTTTTGCAGTTTACACCTCTCCACGCTGCGTGCATTAAAATCAATTGTTTGAACGACCTCTTCTGGACTATCATTGTTTTACTCTCATCCTCAATTTCGAACCCATAACATTGTGTATTTTGTTTTTAGCTGTTGTTGTTTGTTCTTTCTTTTTCTTTTCCTATTCTTGGTGATAAAAATATCAAAATGAAGCAAGGTCAGACTATGGGGCAATTTGTAATAATTACTTGTGCTTCACAATAAAAATATTTGAAGAGAAGGATAATTACAGTCTGTTTGGGATGACGGTGTTGAATGTTGAGCTGTAGTCTATAAACAGCATTCGAACATAGGTGTCTTTATTTTGGAGGTGTGAGAGGGCTGTGTGCATCCTCGGTAGAACGATTCCTCCGATATCCAAATTGCAGAGGGTCTAATGTGTCTTTGATGTGGGACATGACTGTCCTCTCAAAACACTTCGTTACTTTTGAAGTGAGTGGGGCGACAGTCATTCAAACAGGTTATGTTATTTTTCTTGGGGAGGGACACTTTGGTGGTGGACTTGAAGCATGTGGGCACAGCTGACTGGGTGAGGGACATATTGAAGATGTCTGTAAACACTACAACCAGCTCTGAAGAGCACACCCTCAAAGCACAGCCAGAGATGATGTCAGGGCCAGCTGCTTTTCGGGGCTTAGTCTTCCTCAGAACCTTGTACACCTCAGTTGAAGTCACAGTGAGTGAAGAGCTCTGTGTTGCCTCTGCTGGGTGAATCCCTCTATGTTGGTTGGTGTTGAGGGTGTCGAAGTGAGCGTTGTTACGACCTGGCTCAAAAGCCGCAACATAAAAAAGGAGATGAATACCAGAGTGTTAGTGAGAAGAGGTTTAAATCCTAAAATGCAGAGCAGGTTGGCTAACATGGCTGGTACCACCCAGGCACGGCTACTGAGGCTTTCTGAAAGCCTGCCTCAGGTATGCTTTTACCAACACCTGACTAGGTGTGGCCAATTAGCACCAGCTGAACACACTGACAATATTAGGTGCTGCAGAGGGACGTAACACCTCCTCCCTCAAAAGGGTTCCTCTAGGACAGGGGTCTCAAACTCCAGGCCTCGAGGGCCGGTGTCCTGCAGGTTTTAGATCTCACCCTGGGTCAACACACCTGAATCAAATGATTAGTTCATTACCAGGCCTCTGGAGAACTTCAAGACATGTTGAGGAGGTCATTTAGTCATTTGAATCAGCTGTGTTGGATCAAGGACACATCTAAAACCTGCAGGACACCGGCCCTCGAGGCCTGGAGTTCGAGACCCCTGCTCTAGGACCTCTAAACAAGTTAAAAGCCCCTCTGAAGCCTTCAGGTGCTTGACCCCCCCAAAACCTGAAGAAAAAAACAAAAGCACAGTATTCACCTTATTATAGTTGGCATCTTTAAGCATGGATGCCCCTGCATAGGCCTGTTCGATATAACGATATATATCGGATGACGATATAAAAATGTCTATCGTTTCATTTTACGCTATTGTTTGTTTCGTGGTGTCGCAAAATAAACTGTTTATGGCAATATTTTTTTTATCGTTTTCATGGTCACTGTAGTGGCTATACTAATTTCTTAAAGTTCTTTCTTTCTCTTATATTTAATATAACCACACTATGGATGGACAAGCGCCTGTTTTTATGCGTTGTCGTTGGCATCAACGACGGTAACACCATCGCGTCTCCGCTTGTTTATGTTCCACATAAACCTTTCACAATAAAGCTCAAGATCCTGTTGAGACTTTTCAAAATAAACTGAATCACATGAAAGAGCAGATTATTTATGGATGAGAAGTAAAAAAGAGCCACCAGGTGCTAAAAAATAAACTTTAGACTCAAACGTTAGAACAGGCTTTTCCCCGCAGCACGCTGTGTAATAAATACTCACAAAGAAAACGGCAGCCGTTACAACTTGTGTCTAAAAATGTATAGTTTCATGCATCTGGTAAAACACTTCACGCAAACTTGGCTTTACTATGTGCAACTCTCAGCCTCAAATGCTAAAAACATTAAAACTTTACCTATCTAGTCTTCAGTGGTGTACCAGGCTCGAGGCAACTTTAAACGCAAACGTAAGGGTAGGCAGCACAACAGTGGCACAGTCTCCCACCAAACCTTGAAGCGTACCCCCACCCAGGGTAACCACCAAACACAATAAACTAAAACAACAAAGTAAAACAACAAACAAGTGCTTCGATGGAAGGGCAGTACAGCCACCCAGCTGAAACACACTTACCAAAGGAACAAACTCATGACGCTTGTCTGGTAGCATGCTGAAGTTGACTGTGACCATGCTGCTCCTCTGCTGGAAATCAGTGATGTGTTGCATGCCCTGCCATATGCATCAGGAATCGGAGTTGTTGTAGTATCCTTCCAGGTATCGACTGTACAGATGAATAAAGGATTTTCTCTCCAGAAGGCAAATACAAGTAAGGATAGGAAATAAGTGGATAATAGAAAATAGAGTATAGTGAGTCCCTTATTATTTATTATTTTCACTGATGATCAATGATGTGTTTCATAATATAGACAGTGGAATGGGGTTTTCCCTTTGTGCATATGATGGTGTCATGTGTGGAAGAGAGGAACGAACTTAGAGTTTATTACTGAAAAGATAGAAAGATATAAATAAAATCCTCTCCATCAACACTAGACAACAAAAAAGAAAAAACAAGTTCAATAGTCCAACCACTGCCCTAGTGGCAGCAACAGTTCTAGCGGCCGACCCAGTGGACGTCAAAACAGGGGAAGCCTGCTGTGGGTCAGGCAGTGGTGGAAAAACAGTTCAGGTGGCCTACCTCGGGTCCAGTGGCAGCAACCGAGCACGTCAGGCGGCCTGCCATGGGTCCAATAGCGGAGACACTGCGGCTCCGGCGGGTAGCCACGGACCCGGAGGCAGTGGAGCGGCAGCTCCGGCGGCCTGCCACGCGTCCAGTGGCGGCAACGCTGCTGCTCCGGTGGGCGGCCATGGGTCCGGCAGCGGTGGAGAAACGGTTCAGGTGGCCTGCAAAGGATCCGGTGACAGTGGTGCTGCATCTCCAGCAGTCTACCACGGATCCGGTGGCGCGGCAACTCTGGCGAGCGGCCATGGGTCCGGTGGCGATAGTGCGGCAACGCCGGCGAGCGGCCACGGGTCCGGTGGCGGTGGTGCGGCAACTCTGGCGAGCGGCCACGGGTCCGGTGGCGGTGGTGTGGCAACTCAGGTGAACAACAGTGTAGAATGGCCCGTGATCCCCGACGCGCTGGACGTGGACGGTGTGGAGGGCGCGCTGGACGTGGAGGTACATCCGGCACACTGACCTTCAGCTCTGGCTGAGCGGCTCCCTCCGGCACGCTGAGTCGTTCCGCAGGTAGCACGGGCTCCTCCCGCTCGCAGAGCTCCTGCTCTGGCTCGTCGAGCTCCTCAGCAGGCGGCGCGGGCTCCTTCCGCTCGCTCTGGCTCACCGAGCTCCTCAGCAGGCGGCCCGGGCTCCTAAGCAGGCGGTGCGGGCTCCTCAGCCGGTGGCGCAGGCTCCTCCCGCACGCAGAGCTCCTGCTCTGGCTCGCCGAGCTCCGCAGCAGGCGGTGGAGATGATGGCAGTGTAGTTGAAGTGGATGGTGGAACAGATGATAGCTGAAGCGGCCCCTCGGACCCTTCAGCAGAGACAGATAGGTGAGCAGCAGGTATCGAGATCTCTGGCAAAGGTGAAGTTGGTTGAGACAGCACAGGGCTCACAGCCGGTACCCCTCCGACAGCCAAACCCATCTGTTCTCTGATTGGATTATTACATTTGTGATTGACATGACATTGACCAATCAGATCAAAGGAAGAAAAATAAGGTCAAATTTCGTACTTGTAACTTGCAGGGTTTTTTTTTTTTTTACACATACAAATCTTTTTTACGCACACACAAATTTTTTTACACATACAAATTTTTTTTACACATACAAATCTTTTTTACGCACACACAAATTTTTTTACACATACAAATCTTTTTTACACATACAAATCTTTTTTACGCATACAAATCTTTTTTACACACAAACAAATTCTTTTTACACATACAAATCCTGATTTACAAGTACAAAACTGATTTACAAGTACAAAATATTTATGATCACATTTTGAGCCCATACATAGCTTCGCCCTGCTAAGAAGCGTGTGTGCTTGTACAAAGGCCGTTCAGCCTCGGGATTTACACTCGGCTCGACATGTATATGTGAAGAATAAAGGGACCCTGCAGCGAAACGGAGAGCCCAACCTCCGACTGAGTGCCTGTTTACCAAGTCCGACCAACTGTTGAAGGTAACGTGCTAACATGGCTAACGCTCACATCACGGGGCTATGTGCGGTCATCTTTGCTTATGAAAGTTTTACGTCGCAGCTGTACGAGCTCGCTACGTGTTTTGTAAGCTGCTGTGCTCTTCACAAATAAAGCTGGAAGCAGCTCAGACTGTTAGAACCAGCACTGAGGCCTGTTACATTTATACAGTGTTAGAGCAATGGCTGCAACCTACAGCCTTTAAACTAGCGATTAAAATGCTGACAGTAAACTCGTCAGTCCAGATGTTACCACATTACTTTGTGGTACTTAGAGTTAAAACAACTGAGACAGGCTGATTAAAATAACAGCTGTCAGTTCTCTCATTCCTTATATCAAGACTGAAGATCACACTGCTGATTTCAGTTCATTTAATATGTGAGTGCACAGATTCATTCTCAACTGGAAATAAATGACGATCAAAGGTTGTATATATGATGAATTCATCAAATCCCAGCCTCTAACACAGTGCGCTGAATCTTAGCTTTGAATGTCCAGTATATTCTAATTCAACTCAATTCAACTCAATTTTATTTATATAGCACCAAATCACACCAAAAGTCGCCTCAAGGCGCTTTATATTGTACAGTAGATTGCACAATAATTAATACAGAGAAAAACCCAACAATCATATGACCCCCTATGAGCAAGCACTTTGGTGACAGTGGGAAGGAAACCTCCTCTGCCGGAGGTTTCTTCATGTGAAAGAAGAAACCTTTCACTCAGGCTCAGGGAGGGGCGGGGCCAACTGCTGCGACCGGTTGGGGTGAAAGAAGGAAAACAGGATGAAAGACATGCTGTGGAAGAGAGACAGGGATTAATAACAGATATGATTCGATGTAGAGAGGTCTATTAACACATAGTGAGTGAGAAAGGTGACTGGAAAGGAAAAACTCAATGCCTCATGGGAATCCCTGGCAGCCTACGTCTATAGTTTTCACCCCAACTGGTCGCATCAGATGGCCGCCCCTCCCTGAGCCTGGTTCTGCCGGAGGTTTCTTCCTGTTAAAAGGGAGGTTTTCCTTCCCACTGTCGCCAAAGTGCTTGCTCATAGGGGGTCATATGATATGATTGTTGGGTTTTTCTCTGTATTTATTATTGTGCTATCTACTGTACCACATAAAGTGCCTTGAGGCGACTTTTGTTGTGATTTGGCGCTATATAAATAGAATAGAATAGAATTGAATTGAATTGAATTGAATTATTGCAGCATAACTAAGGGAGGATTCAGGGTCACCTGGTCCAGCCCTAACTATATGCTTTAGCAAAAACGAAAGTTTTTAGCAATCAGCACCTAATCAGTGCAATGTAAGCATTCACTGAACCTACAGTATCTACACCTGTATGGCAAATGGGTGGTAAAGATACAGATATTGAAATGTAATTATTAATACAATATACATCATGAAAAATGAAAGCTGAAATTGATTCAGTTTAGTACTTTTCTCTGTATGCTCTGTGATTATAAAGGCCTTAAATTCTGTGATATATACTGTAAATGATTTTCAAAGAGGTCTTAAAGTAGTTAAATCACTGCTGATAGTCTGGTTGTTTATATTTTCACGTTTTTGTGTCTGTAGGGATGTTTGATTCATTATTATTATTTATTATTTATTATATTTATTATTTTATGTTGGTTAGAAGTTAGACAACATTACAGCTTCATAAATGGATCAAACCACAGAGCTCATTGACATGTCTGCCTCGTTTTATATTCATATATACCCTATATATAACAATTTGAAAGAAATGAATTGGTTCCCGAGGGTCTTTCGCAAGTCGAAAATCTTCGTAAGTCAAAGCATCCATCGATCCCTTTTGAGTGAGGCGATACTGAGCGATAGGCTAAAGGCTAAATGCTAACTAGAACAACAATACGTCATTCAAGTGGAACAGTGTGAAGACCAAGGGGTTGTCACATGATTCAGAAGCCATTGTGGGCGTTGTAGACTCAGCCAATCACAGCCAGCGGATTTTGTTACATGGGCATTTTGCCATAACACGGGCAGAAATATTGCCGTTCAGTGCCTTCGTAACTTGAATTTTTTGTTAAATGGGGTATTCGTAAGTCGGGGTTCCACTGTACTATTGTAGTAAGTATGACTGTGCAATGACATTAAAGAGTTCTCTCTAATAAAGGTAGCGCTCCATGTACTGTAGCTGGGCTTCCCTGCAGTGTCTGTGTTGCACTTCCTGTCCCGCCTCTCTGAATGATGAGAACAAAGAACTGGGAGGAGGATCAGCTGATTCACACAAACACTCTCTAACTGGACTCTGAGAATGAAGCTGAGGCTGCTGTTTGTTGTCCTCCTGCATGGTAGGAACACACACACGAACACACACACACACACACACACACACACAGTGCTGTAAAGACTTGTTACTCTGTAATGAGTGTGTTTGAAGTCGAGTTCATGTTTTCAAACTTCTACTTTGTTGAAAAGTTTCTGCTTTTACGTGTGTGTCCGTGTGTGTGTGTGTGTGTGTGTTAGAAGAAGAGGTGTGTTGAGTGATCTGAGCAGTCGGTCTGGAGTCACCGTTTAAAGCAAAGAACTCTATTTTTTTATTCTTTTGATTTTTGATTTTTGATTTAATTTGATTAAATGTTGCTGTTGAGGATGAACTTTAACTTTGGGACAGCTGTCAGAGGACAGACTGAAGTCACATGACACGTGTTAGATGGTAAGAATCTATTCTTGTTTAGGTGATCATTGTCATCATCATCTGTGTGCACACATGTAGAAACAAACATGATTACCGTAATTGTCGGGCTATAAGCCGCTACTTTTTGCACAAGCTTTGAACCCTGCGGTTTTTAGTCAGGTGCGGCTTTTCTATGGATTGTCCATGATTTTTGTGACATCGTAAGAGGATTTGTTTTGTTTGTTCCGCTGTTTTGCGGCACTACGTTGCTTGGCGGAAGGGCATGTGATCAGACACACAGACGGGGTTCAAGAGTGGTATGTTGGTCCCATGTCCATCCGCCAGGCAACATAGTGCCATACGAAGTAGCGCGAAAAACAAACTTCAAAGTAGCGCTACGCGTTCAGTGGGAGGCGTGGATGACGAGCGGCGATAAACTTGCGAAAAGCAAGTTATGCTCAACTCCACCAGTGGATTCTGACAGCGTGGAAAAGTGTGAAAACATCCACGATCACCAACGGATTTCGAAGGGCTGGACTGCTGCATGATGGAGAGGAGGACACCGCCACGGCCCTTCTGAGGGTGTTCGACTCCGACACTGACAACGAGGATTTGTTTGGTTTTGAAAGTGACAATGAAGGAAAAAAGCTGAGAATGGATGACGTAGCCATCCTGAGCCTGTTCGTATCCGACACTGGAGAAGAGGACTTTGGTGGTTTTAGTGCGCAGGAAGATGGTGGTGAATGACTGACTTTTCTTCTTGTTAAAGCCGTGTCACTGCACCTGAGCCTAAAAGGTAGGCTGAATCTATTTTTCTGGTGCGCTGTAGGTTATTGTTATGTACTACATTTGTTACTCATTTATGAAGCACAGTACATGTTTCGTACTTGTAATTACCGGTACTTGTACATATACCTAAAAAGTTATGCAAATATGTACCCCTAATTTGTTTTTCAAAATATTAATAAAAGGGATGTGTCTCCAAACAGCCATCTCTTTCCTGACAATTCCCTTTGTGCATATTCTCTTACATATGATAAATCAACATTGAAACACCTGCGGCTTTTAGTCAGGTGCGGCTAATGTATGGACAAAACAGGATTTTCCCCTGATTTTAGCTTGTGCTGCTAATATTCAGGTGCGCTTTGTAGTCCGGGAAATACGGTAAATCCCGCTGTAAGGTTTATATTGTTGGATTGTCATTTATGCTTAGAAATATATAATCATAAATGCTTAGAAGTATATAAATGTTTGTAGATTCATATAGGTTTGATCCTTAGCAGTCTGTAAAGACTCTGTGTGCCTTCCAGAGTGTTCTGCCATGCACACACACATCTGAAGGTCATGAGAGAGGTCGTACCTTTACCTACCTTTATACTGTGGGAGGACACCTACTCTATATTTATTTAAGCCCTTTGTTTAGGTGGACGGCTGGGCTCCTAGCACCAGCTGTGGGGAGTCTTCACAAGGTCACATCCGGTCACATCCCATCCAACACACACACACACACACACACACGCCTATACGTACACACAGACAAGGTACTCTTTGTTCACATGTGTAAGACGTCATATGTTAATGAACTTATGCATATTCATGTAACCTCAAAGAGCAGTGTTACAAGGGAGCAGACAAGAGCAACTGGGGTCAAGCGAAGGAAAGGCGCTGTCACGGTTCTCTCCCTTGTGCACGAAGAGCTCTGCGTCTTGCTTTTGCTGTTGTAGTACAATTGTCTCGTTCCAGCAGTGGGTCTGTGCTAGACCCATCACCCGCCCACCTGTGTTGATGGTTGGGCGCGTGTCAGTGAGTGCCAGTTCTGCTGTGAATGGAGACGTTTCTCTCTATGAACACAACAATGAGTGCTGTTTGTGTGGAGCTTTGTTCTGTCCTGCTGGATGAATGTGTGCTCTGTGAGCGCTCGACCCGCTGGAGCTCTGCTCTCCACACACCACTGACTCACACAGAGCTTCTTTGTCCTGCATCTGTGGGAAAGACAGGTCCACAAGTTATTCCACAATTATGATTGTAATCACAAACTTTTCTCAATTTGTCATTGATCTGACAGTTTCTATCATGGTCATGGTTTTTCTCTTCTGTTTTGTTTCCTTCTTATATTTCTAGTGTTCCCTCGAGTTCCCTGTCTAAGCCTGCCTCTGTCACAGGGGTTTGTGCTTTTATCCTCACGGTTTATTCTGAAAACACTTTCATAAAAAAATTGTAAATGTAAAATAATGAAATAAATATTCTTCTGTAGCAATAACAAAGTATAACATAAATTATAAATTATTCTGTATCAATTACACAAGAATATCCAGTAATGTCCAAGTGACTTCTTCAATCTCAGCTGACTGCAGGTTTCCCCAATCTTATAAACAGTACATTTGCACTATGACTGAAACCAGCCCACTGAAGGAACAATGGGCTGGGAGGTCACTTTATGATCATTAATATGCAAATTCTCATGACTATTGATCAACAACCCCTGATCAGTGTCCATGAGTCTCATTCACAGAGAGTTGGGGAATGGCTGCAATCACAGCATTGTAAGACGGTGACAGATGTACCCTTAGGCCCCCTCCTCGATTCAGAGATGGTCTTTCCCTTTTCACGTAAATGGCCTCCTTGACTCCGCCCTCAAACCAGCGTTCCTCCCTGTCCAGGATGTGTACATCCTCATCATTGAAAGAGTGTCCACTGGCCTGTAGGTGTAAATAGACTGCAGAGTCCTGGCCTGATGAGGTTGCTCTTCTGTGTTGTGCCAGAAGAGGTTGTTTGGTTTCCCCGATGTATAAATCCTGGCAACCCTCCTGGCACTTAACAGCGTACACTATGTTACTCTGTTTGTGTCGGGGGACCCGATCCTTGGGGTTGACCAGTTTTTGGCGCAGCGTATTTTGGGGTTTAAAAGCCACAGAGACACGGTGTTTAGAAAAAATGTGTGTCTCAACTGTTCCGATACTCCTGACACATATGGGATCACTACAGGTTTTTGATGTCTTTGATCAACGGGCTTTGATCAGTGGTTGCTGATCAATGATCATGACAATTTGCATATTAATGATTGTAGCTCTGGCTATTGAAATATTTCATTTATTTGAATAGCTCATTTATTTTGATGGTTAAATGCAAATGTTCTCTGTGTTTAAGAATTTATACAAATACCTATAAGGTATGTGATGTGTGTCAGTTAGATGCACAGCTGTCATGATCCTGAGTCCATGACTCAGTGATTTTGTGGTTGGTTTATTTATTGTTATTATTATTATTATTTGTGGGCTGTTTTGGGATGGTTTGTGTTTTGGGATTTTAGATACTGGGTTTCTGGGTTTGTGCTGCCTCTGTTGGTCCCTGGTGTTAGTGTTCCCCTGTCTCATCAGGTTAATCAGGTCCAGCTGTGTCTCCCACCTGTGTGTGATTTCCCAGTGTCCCTCTGTGTATTTATAGTGTGTGTTTGCCTCTGTATCTCGTTGCGTTGTCTATGTTCATCCTCTGTGTCACCCTGTGTACTCTCCCTGCTGTCCTCCCGCCATGTTCAGGTTTGCTGCTCTTTGGTTTAGTTTCTTCCAGTTTAGTTCATCCATAGTTCTGTTTTGTCATCTCCACTTTATGTTTGGTATTCTTAATAAATTACCCTCACATCTGAATAAGTACTGCATTTGAGTCCTCCTTTCCACACATCACACGGCCGCTGCCCCGAGCCATGACAACAGCCTTTTTATTTATTGTCAAGAGATGTTTTCTAAGGCACTTCTTCAGCTTCGAATCAGAGAGGAGAAACAGACAGTTTTTACTTGCAGCAAGGGCGGTAACAGAACACTCGCACAGAAGTGAGGGCTCCGAGACTCGCGCCCTGCCACTGCCCTGGTCTTTATTTATATACATCGGTGGGTGCGTTTGTTCATTACATTGGGATGTGGATTCATATGTGTGTGTGTGTGTGTGTGTGTGTGTGTGTGTGTGTGTGTGTGTGTGTGTGTGTGTACGGGTTCGTACTATCCTGGTGGGGACCAAAATCTGACTTTTACTATCCTGGTGGGGACTTTCTGCACCGTGGGGACCAAAATCCAGGTCCCCTCGGGGTTGAAAGCAATTTTCACACTCAAAATGCGGTTTTACTGTCAGGGTTACAATTAGGTTATGGTTAGGTTTAGGGTAAGGGTTAGGGTTAGGCATTCATTTTTAATGGTTAGGGTTAGGGTAAGGGGCTAGGGAAAGCATTATGTCAATGGGATGTCCCCACGAGGATAGCAAACCAGACATGTGTGTGTGTGTGTGTGTGTGTGCGTTTGTGGGGTCAGAGTGTAACCCCTTGAAGACTTTCCCTAAACCTGCTGGTCTTGAAGTCCAGCAGTTCATCTAAACAAAAGGCACTTAGAGTAAAACAGACAAAGATACATTTATCCTATCATATTTATCAGAATCAGAATCAGAATCGGGATCTTTATTGTCATTGTCATACGTACAATGAAATTAAAAAAGGTCCCCAATCAATGCGTCATCCCTAACAATACCAGAAAATAAATAAAACCATAAAATTTCAATAAATAAAATAAACAAAATAATAAATAAAATACTAATAAGACATATCAGTAAACATTCACATACATTCCCACATACATGCCTCAGACCATGAATGGATTAACATAAGAGAGGTGTGAAGTACATTATTTTGCAGTATTCAGATGTGTTATTGCGGTTGGATAAAAGCTGTGTTTGAGTCTATTTGTCCTTACACTGATTGCCCTGTACCGTCTGCCTGAGGGCAACAGTTCAAACAGGGAGTGACCAGGATGTGAGGTGTCTTTAATGATGTTTTAGGCCTTTTTGAGACAGTGGATGTTGTGTAGGACTTCCAGTGTGGTGAGTGGGCAGCCAGTGATCTTTTGGGCAGTGTTAATGATCCCTCGTAGTGCTTTCCTCTGGGCTCCTGTGCAGCTAGTGTACCATATGCAAATGCAGTATGTTAGAACACTCTCAATGGTGGCTCTGTAGAAGGACACCAGCAGTCTCTGTGTGATGTTATTCCTCCTGAGAGTTCTCAGGAAGTACAGTCTCTGTTGGGCCTTTTTCAGCAGCTCGGAGGTGTTCACACTCCAGGAAAGGTTCTCCTCTATATTGACTCCCAGGAAGCGGAAGCTTACCACCCTCTCTACGCAGTCCCCATTAATGAATAGTGGTTGAATCTCTGCCTTTTTCCTTCTGAAGTCTATTATGAGTTCTTTGGTTTTTGAAGTGTTGAGGAGGAGGTTATTGGCCTTACACCATGACGTCAGCTGCTCCACCTCATCTCTGTACATAGACTCGTCACCCTTGGAAATGAGCCCCTCCACGGTGGTGTCGTCTGCGAATTTCACAAGGATGTTGCTGTGGTGGTGAGGATTGCAGTCGTGTGTGTAGAGAGAGTAGAGCAGTGGACTAAACACACAGCCCTGTGGTGCGCCAGTGCTGAGACTCAGGGCTGAGGATGTGTGATGGCCAACTCTGACTCTCTGTCTACGGCCCGAGAGGAAGCTATAGATCCACGTGCAGGTGCTGTATGGAAGCCCCAGGTCTTGTAGCTTGGCCACCAGTTTGTATGGGAGGATGGTGTTAAAAGCTGAGCAGTAATCCACGAAGAGCATCCGCACGTAGTTCCCATGCTCTTCCAGGTGTGTTATGGCAGCATGGAGTGCTGTGGCTACAGCGTCTTCCGTGGACCGGTTTGCTCTGTAGGCAAACTGGTGTGAGTCCAGGCTGCGGGGCAGTGCTGCTGTGATGTGTCTGCGGACCAGCTTCTCAAAGCATTTCATTACCACTGGGGTGAGTGCCACCAGTCTGTAGTCATTCAGGCCGGTGATGTGGGGCTTTTTAGGCAAGGGGACTATGGTGGAGGACTTCAGGCAGAGAGGGACGGTCGCCTGTGTGAGGGATTTGTTGAAGATCCTGGTGAAGATCCCAGCCAGCTGTTCTGCGCAATCCCTCAATATTCTACCTGGCACACCGTCAGGACCCGCCGCCTTCCTCGAGTTAACAGCTTGGAGCATGCGCCTCACCTCGTGCTCTTCCAGGGTGAGGGTGGAGCTGCTGTGGGCGGCGTGTTGCTGCTGTGGCTCCAATACCACTGGTGCTATGGTCTCAAAGCGGGCGAAGAAGATATTCAGCTCCTCCGCCAGCGCCAGGTCACTTTCTGCAGCTCCGTGATTAATCCTATAGTTGGTAAGATGCTGGATGCCTTGCCACACCTGCCGGCTGCTGTTACTCTCCAGATGGTCCTCAATCCTCCTCCTATAGTCCCCCTTTGCCTCTCTGATG
Source organism: Pelmatolapia mariae (assembly GCF_036321145.2). Taxonomy (NCBI): domain Eukaryota; kingdom Metazoa; phylum Chordata; class Actinopteri; order Cichliformes; family Cichlidae; genus Pelmatolapia; species Pelmatolapia mariae. The sequence continues at coordinate 4,968,831 of NC_086229.1, read as the reverse complement.
CCTCTCTTCAGGTTGGATCGGGCTGTGGTGTAGTGATCCCTATTTCCAGACCTGAACGCAATGTTCCTCTCCTTCAGCAGCTGCCTGACCTCCCGGGTCATCCAGGGCTTTTGGTTGGGATAAGCCCGGATACATTTAACTGTTGTAACAGTGTCTATGCAGTGTTTTATATAGCAGAGAACACTGTCTGTGAACATTTCCAAGTCCTGATGTTCAAAGATATCCCAGTTAGTCCTGTCAAAACAGTCCTGTAGCTGCTGAGAGGCACCCTCTGGCCATATGGTAATATTCTTTGTGATGGTAGGAGCAGTTTTCTTGAGGGGGGCATATGCAGGGATTAGAAACAGTGACAGGTGGTCAGACTGACCCAGATGTGGCAAAGGTCTGGCCCTGTAGCCCATTTTGATGTTGGAATAAACTTTGTCCAGAGTCTTGTCACCCCTAGTGGCACACTTGACGTGCTGATGAAATTTGGGGATTGCTGTTTTTAAGTCTGCGTGATTGAAGTCCCCTGCTACGATATGTACAGCGTCAGGGTAAATACTCTGTTTATTATTGATGTTTGTATGCAGGAGTGCGATCGCCGAGTTAGCATTAGCATCAGGTGGTATGTAAACAGCTGTTACTATGACAACGGTGAACTCCCTAGGTAGGTAGATGGGCCTGCATTTTACAGTCAGATATTCAATGTCCGGTGAACAGTGACGGTCTGTTATCACTGTGTTGGTACACCAGCTGTTGTTCACATACATACAGAGCCCCCCTCCTTTGCGCTTGCCGGAGTCCACTGTTCGGTCATGTCGCTGTGTGGTGTAGCCTGCTAGCTCAATAGCAGAGTCTGGAATGGATTGATGTAGCCAGGATTCAGTGATAAGAAGGATGCATGAGTCTTTGATGAAGTTATTCGCTGCTATTTGCAACCTCAATTCATCCAACTTGTTCGCGAGGGATCTGGCTCATAAAACAATAAAAGAAGGTATGCCCTTTCCCACGCTCCCAGGATGTGGGTGTGGGTGTGAAAGCCAGAGCACTCTGAAGAGGAGTGAATGCACCCCCCTCTTCATGCTACACAGACCTCCTAGGATGAGACATTCTTTCACCAACTATATATTTCTAAACACAAATGATTACATGCAGTATTCTACCATAAGTAAACTTATATTATTAAAAGATTATACTGACTACTAAGTATAATTTCCCATTGACATTTATATTTTGAGGTGTATGTCATTATTTTTTTATAATGTCTTTGGTATGTACTACAGCTCCAGCCAATGCTGAAATAGTTTCAGGTTGGGAGGGTGGGAGTAAATGGGACGGGTGTTGCATGATCATAAACTGACCTCCCGCCCCATTGTTCATTCAGTGGTGCTGGTTTCAGTTACTTTACAAATGTAGTGTTTATAAGGTTGGAAATCTGCAGTCAGCTGAGACTGAAGAACTCACCTGGATGAGTGACGAAATGTTTCTCCCACTAAAAACGATGAACAGAATCAACTTTCTGGAATCACCCGTTTCATGTTTCTGTCCTCAGTTTCCCAGCATGCCTCAGGTGTGAAGGTGTATGAGGGGGTGAAGTCTGTCCTGCTGCCCTGTCAGGTACCAGCTGATGTTTCCAGGAGCTCCACAGCAGTAGTGTGGGACTACGATGAGTTCGACAACCCAACAGTCCACGTGCGTCTGCAGAGTGGAGATGGGCTTAGAGGTCAAAACAATCGTTACACCAACCGAACATCAATGAGAGCCGACGCTCTGCAGACTGGAGACCTCAGCCTTACTCTGAGGAACCCTACTTTCTCTGACAGTGGTAACTACACCTGCATCATCAAAAAAAATAAACAACAGCTGAGCCGGACAAAAGTACAGCTGAGGGTCAAAGGTCAGTGCTGTCAAAGGTCAGAGCAGAAGTGAACTCTGATGTGAATCATGTTAGATGATGGTGTGGTTGTTTGTGTTAATTACAGAACCTCCACTCTGGCCCTGGGTCCTCGCAGTTACACTGCTTATCCTGGTTCTCGTGATTGTTGCCTTTGGCGTCATCCTGTATTGTGAACGTAAAAGATTTAAGGCTGTAGAAGGTACGTGAGTGCGTTATAATGTGTGTGTATGGTTTACAATGAGCTGAGATTCAGTGGCTTCGCTCTGCTGTTTGGTGCTCAGAGTTAACCTTTGAGCTCTGAAGGTAGTGAGATCTGGTTGTCATCACCCACCTCTGTTGATCACTGACACAATCAGAGGGAGACATGAAGCTGTAAGTTTGCTGCTTCTGTAACAGAGCCTCATGTAGCTAAGGGGGAAATTCATTAGAAGGAACATTCACAGGTAAATACATGAAGAGAAGAAGGATGAGAAGGAAAGGCATGTGAAGAGTTACACCAAGCAACTCTTGGACAGCTTGTTCAGGGGGAGCTGCTCATTCCTGCTGCACAGGTAATCACACCTGCTGAAGTACTGGACAGCACTGCGCCCCAGCATGATCCATACCTACAGGTTAAAGAGGCTGACTGCACTCCATGAGTGTCTGGCAGCACAAATGAACCAGCCGCTAATGGATGAGACACACCTGGAATAAATGACTGAAGGCTGGACAGTCCTGATTCCCAATGATCCCTTGAAGGGAGCGGTTCCATCCAACTACCAGCCGATAACCTGCCTCAGTACCACATGGAAGCTCCTGTCAGACATCATAGAGTCTCATGTGAGGCTGTGTGGCAGTCAGGAAGCGGACCTAAATGCAGACACTTGTGCACAGAAAATAAACTTAGAACAGAAGCTTTATTTGCTGGAAAAAACATCTTTTATAACAAACTCACAGATTAACAAACCAAAAACTTGAGTATAAAATTAAGACAAAAACACTGGGAAACTAGAAACACAGAGAGGTTTACAGCACATGAGGAGGTACGATGTAGCTAAAATACACAAGGGAGTAACGAGGGGATGAGGCACAGTTGGGAGTAATCAAACATAACAAGACACAGAGGAAGCTAAAACTGAAAACACTAACATAGCACACGAGACTTTCAAAGTAAAACAGGAAACAGGAGACATTCACAAAGACGCAGACTTGACACTGAGACATAGAGACATGACTGACTGGGGAGACAGAGCAAACACGGTAAAAAAGTAACAAAGACCTAAATCCTGGCAACTAAGAATATAACACAAGCAGAACACAATAAAGAGAACCAAACCATAAATAACACCAATCAAAAAATATAAGTGAACCAACAAACACAAAACCCTGGGTCACAGAGCTGTGACAAAGATGAACAGCCACATGGCTCAATACATGAGCACAGAAGGTAAATGGCAGGAATACCAGAGGGTAAAAAACCCCATCAGCCACTGGTAGACAGACTCACAACTGTAAGGCAAAGCCGTGACTCACACCCCCACACATGGATCCTGGAATACTTAGAACTGTATCAACAGGACCCTTAGAGCCTTCATCAGGAGTCTCCAGCACAGCAGCATTTACTATAGCCAGCAGCATGTATCTACTGGGGTACAAAGTGTGTGTATAATCAGTACATGTTTAATCTGGGGTCATTAGTATTCTAATGACCCCAGATATACGTGATATAGGACATAAGGCACATAGTGGAATTTGTGCTCTCACTGGTGTTAGATTATGCTCTGAAATTGATCTGTAAGTGTTGAACTGGTAACTAATGGCTCTTAAAGACTTTCTTCTTCATGTCTCTCCCTGATAACATCTCTGATCTTTAAATCATGTGAGGGAATCAAAGCTTTGTGTGTCTGGGTCATGTGACGTTACGTGTTTGTCTTCATCAGCTCAACTTCTTAGTGAGCGATTGCTGAGACGTCTTCACGTGCTGTTTGGAAAAAGATGACTCCTTTCCTTTGATGGAAAATTGCACAGTTTGATGGGGCTGTTGGTCCGAATGAAGAACAAGGAGCTGATGGATGAGGAGAAGACGATGAAGCTCACACCTCCGCCCTGACAAGATCATGTATATTTCTGCTGCTCAGTGAAGCTCGGTGACGGTCTGAGAACACGAGCTTGAAGATGTCTGTTCTTCTTTTACTAACTGCTAACTAATGAGCCTCAGAGAGATGTTCTACCTGGAACATGTTCCACACGGCAGGTTCCCTGTAACGTTATGTCTGCAGAATGAGATTAAGCACAGAGGACAGAGTGTGAGAGGAAGAGGTTCACCAGTGTGACAGTAAAGATTCATTCAAACATTCACACCAGGCTCAGACTCTTTCTCTAACCTTATAACCTCATAATCATGATGATCCAGAGCGTGTTGTTCCTCAGACCAAAGCTGCTGTCAGGAACCATCAGAGAAGATCAGCTTGCAGAGAAGAATATTATGTCTGTCATGATTAAATAGGAAGTCGTCCCAAAGGACAGCAGACTGAAACTTGATTAATATAAACTGACTTGTATTTATGCAGCAGCAAATCCAAAACATAGAGGGAAAACAGAAAATCAAAAATCCAAACTACAGCAGCAAGAAACAAAAGAATCAGACCAAACAGCTTAGCCTGACAAAGATTTAACAGGAAAATGTGACACAGGTGAGAAGGCTCAAACTAATGAGACAGAGGGAAACTAAACACAATGCACAAACTACACAGTCTACGAAGTCAAACAGGAGGAAAGAGAACACAGGGACGCTGAGACAGAAGAGCAAACTACCAAAGACTGACTTCACCTGTGACACTAAAGGATCAAACATAGACGAGACAGGGACAGATATGGAGACACAGAGGCAAGAAAAATATATAAAATATGTATAAAAATATAATGAAATCAGAAAATGCAACAAAAAGACAAATGTGAAAACGCTGGGTCAACAATTCAGGAACCATGACAGTGTCAGTACTGCTCCGTGGACCGGCTCACTTTATTGTCTGCTTCATCTCCACATGAAACCTATGTGCTCATGAATTGTGCTTTTTAATTCTTCCATTGGATATTTTTGACGAAGCTGATGGTGTCTGAGCTGTTTCTCTTCTTCATCTTAATAAGAACAGATTATCTGAGGGCTTCAGGTCAGGAGAGCTGGCCAACCGACCAAACGCTGTAATAAGCTTTTGCTTTAGTGTGTCTGTGAGCAGCTTTTTAATAAAGACTGAATGAAAAGTGGAGTCAGTTTGATTTGTGCACACGAACATCACAGACCCCCATCTGGGCTCAGAACGTCCAATCAGAGCACGAGAAACGTTCATTCACATTAAAGTTTTATTTAATATTATTTACATCCATGTCTGCAGTTAGTTTTCATGGCTGCATAATATTTGGGACACAGCAGTGATGTATTTCACACATGAATAGTTTTCTTGAAACCAGAATAAACTGGTTTCCAACTATAATCTGTAAAAACATTGCACTGCAAACACTGCTGCCAAATGTTTATGGGACAGCTTTCTTGTGCATTATGGTATTCCAGAACGTTTACACAGTGACCAAAGCCCTGACTTTGAATCCAGAATCATCCGAGAGCTTTGTGAAATGGCTGGGATCCACAAAATAAGAACCACTCCATACCATCCAAGAAGCAATCCTGTAGAACGGTTTAACCGAACATTACTGGACATGCTAGGAACACTAACAGCTCAACAGAAATCTCACTGGAAAGATTTCGTAAAGCCCCTGGTGCATGCATACAATTGCACAAGAAAGGATGTTACAGGTTTCTCACCTCGCTTACCGGTGGACTTAGCCTTTGGACCTGCAAGAAAGTTACAAGCTGACCATCGAAAACTCAGAAAAGGTGATGAAACGTAACAAAACCAGATTTGATAAGAATGTCACTGCGTCACAGCTGAATGTTGGAGACAGAGTTCTTGTCAGTACACCCATCATGATGACTTTTTACTATGCCTTCCTGTAAAGCATCATGACCTTCTCCATCACCTGCTGGTTCCACTCCCTCAGCCTTCATACAGAAACAGACTGCAGCACACTGCATCAATGTGCTCTCCAGTCGCACCACTGTATAGAAGTCCTTAAACCATGTCGTGCGCTCTTCGAGGTTTAGAGGGTAAGGATTTAATCTCCAGTTTTCAAGCCCTCTGGTAGCAATAAGACTTTCCCTGTCTTCACATACACTGAGAAAATTAAAATTGTCAGAGCTGCAATTGAAACGATCAGCCTCAGCACACACTACAGTGTGAAAGAGCTTCCCGTTTTTAGTAGACATGACGTGTGGTTCCCCCCAAAACACACCCTCACAACAATGTACACTAAGCACAACTGCTCCATCGGTATATTTAATGGCATACACATACCCTCCAGTGCATCCTTATTACTATTTGCTTTCTTTATGTTTTGCTGAACTTGTCCAATAAAACAGCTGACACTGAACTCTGGCCATCTCCTGTAAAATCAACCATGCTTCGACCAGAAGATTACCAGCTGACCTCTTAAAATGTGTTACCCAACACTATATCTGCTAAAACACTTTGATACTGTGATATATAGCCTTTGTTTCTATATAGTATATCAGCCTTCCATTAATGTCTCCATTATGTTGCAAACATCAGAAGTTAAAGCAGTTGGTCTGTAATGTTCTGGTTTTGTATCATCTTTGTCTGGCTTGTGTATCTGGATCAGGGAGGTTAGCCACTGTCCAGAGATGGACGGGTCTATTATGCTTAAATGTTCAGATTTTTGAACTTAACAGATGAATGAATTAAATGGATCAAACACTTTTAGTGGCAGAGGGCCCTCAGCAGTAAAGGCCCTCCATCGGGACCTGGGTGGTGTAAAACCACATGTCCTTTGTTTCTCAGTTTAAATGCTGAGGTGTCTGGTCGTTTTAGGATTTCAGTTTAAAAAACAGTTTAAATGAGGTGACAGCTGCAGGTTGTTTTTATTTCTTCCTTTCAGTTTAAGACACAGTAAGAAGTCTTTGTTCCTGTTTTTCTCTGTGGTCACTTCTCAGAGTTGAAGAGATAAAACTGTGCAAACAATGAATTTATTCACACTAAAGAAAAGCAGATGCGCTGTGAGGGACAGTTTGACACCTCAGCTTTGATTGAGCTGTTTCCACATTAAAAACAGAAGTGACAGTCACGATAAGATCAGCTCTGTCTGTGAGGACGTCTTTCTTGGAGGTGTGATGTTTGTCTTTATTATGTTTGTTCCTGTTTCCATTACAGCTTGGTGGTGTTAGCACTCTCAGGCTAACCTCATCAGCATACAGTAAGCCATAATAAATAAATAATCTTCTCATCAGCCATAGTTCAAGTCAAGTGGCTTTTATTGTCATTTCAACCATGTACAGTGGAACAGTACACAGCAAAACAACACAGCGTTCCTCTGAGACCCTGGTGCTACATAGGACACATAACAGACGAACACAGGACAACATAAAGTGCAAAGTGCAAAAATTGCGAAAACCCCCCCCAAAACAAGACAAGAGACTGCAACACTAGACAGAACAGCACGACACAAACACAAGACACAAGTGTGCAATGGAAATATGCAAATTACTGAGTATTGTGCAAAAAGTAACTTGGTGTGTGTGTGTGTGTGTGTGTGTGTGTGTGTGTGTGTGTGTGTGTGTGTGTGTGTGTGTGTATAGAAAAGTAAAGACCCAACAATCATATGACCAGAGATTAATCATAACTAACAATTGTATGCAGAGAGGTGTATAAACACATAGAGACTGAAGAAGAAACATTTAATGCATCATGGGAATCCCTCAGCAGCCTACACCCAGTAGCGGTTTTTGATATGGGTGATTGCTCAGGGCGGCATCGTGGTGGGGCCGGCATCATAGCATCGGCAAAAAAAATTGCACGAGTACCGATCGGTGTTCTATTGCTCATTTGCGGGGCGTAAAGGCACTCTCCGTTTGTGAGGTGCGCCTGCTGCTTGCCACACAGGGAGGAGAGGGCGGTACGGCGGGAGATTATCTGGCTGTCTGGAGCAGCATCTAATAACCAGCTCACAAAATAAAAACAAGCCAACATACTAGGGCTGTCAATGTTAACGCTGTCATCTCAATTAATGCAATTAAAATTTCAACGCAATTGTTCTATCTGGAGCACAGAATTACTCAAAATCCCTCAAATGTCTCTGTCAACACATTTTGGGCAGTTTGTCCAAAGTTTGTCCATTCTGGGCTCCAGATGGGTTGATTCCGTTAACATTTTTAATCGTGTTAATCATGATGACGCCGTTAATAGTTTAATGTTGACAGCCCTACAACAAACAGAAAAACTGAAGACATTATGATACACTTATAATTTGCACTGATGTGTTTTCTAAATTCTATCACACACATATACACAAAAAGTGAGCGAGAGGGCCCTCGGTGCGCCTGCTGCTGCTGTTGCTCACTCACAACCTGTCAAGGTTCAAGGTTCAAGGTTCTTTATTTGTCACATGCATAGTTATACAAGTATAACACACAGTGAAATGTATCCTGACACGCTCCTCGACATGTGCAAAGAAAGGGGGGGGGGGGGTTAGAGGAATAACATTATAAATATATATATATATATATATATATATATATATATATATATATATATATATAGTATATACATTGGGTGAATGTGCAGTAGTAGCAGCAAGCAGGTGAATTCTGTACATTAATATGAATAGACATCTGACTATTTTACAGAATGGACAATATAAACATATTTAAACTTAAAGGAATTGAGTGTCTGGAGGAGAGTCTCAGTCAATTATAGATGATGTGAGAGGGTGTGTGTGTGTGTGGGGGGGGGGGGGGGGGGGGGGGTTGGTTTAGGGCCCGGATGGCTTGAGGATAGAAGCTCCTCTTGAGTCTCTCTGTCCTTGCCCGGATGATGCGGAACCTTCTACCAGATTGTAGAAGTTGGAACAGTTTGTTGTCAGGATGGGACGGGTCCTTCAGTATCTGCGTTGCTCTGGTCCGGCATCTCCTGGTGTAGGTGTCCTGAAGCGGGGGGAGAGCAATCCTGCAGCAGCGTTCTGCTGTACGGATCACTCTCTGGAGAGCTTTTTGGTCCTTCACACAGCTGTTCCCAAACCACAATGTCATGTTCTGTGTGAGGATGCTCTCCACAGCGCCTGTATAGAAGATCCTGAGGATCTTTGGAGAAACCCTGAACTTCCTCAGTTGTCGTAAGTGATACAGGCGCTGCCTAGCCTTTTTGGTCTGGACCTGAATGTGGGCAGCCCATGTCAGGTCTGAGGAGATGTGGACACCAAGATACTTAAAGGACTGCACCCTCTCCACTGGAGCTCCATTAATGATAATGGGCTTGTAGTCTCTGTGCTGACTCCTTCTGAAGTCCACCACCAGCTCCTTGGTCTTGCCGACGTTCGGCTGGAGGTGGTTGTCCTGGCACGATGATGCCAGATTCTTCACTTCGTCCATGTAAGCTGTCGAAAGGGGAGGGGGCGGGCTGCCTCCAAATGGTGCACATTTCATTCATAATATTGTCAGTCCAAGCCCAATATGTATAATTTTATTTCCTGGGTTGTGTGAAAACCCAGAAAAAAACCTGTACAAGGTGTAGGTCTATTTGTCTATATTGTGGGGTTGGGTGTTAATACTGGAGTGCAAAATTACTGATGAAAAATGGATAAGAAAAGGTCCAAGCCATCAGGTCCTCAGTTTAGAAAAAAAAAAACTGAAAAGAAGAGGAGAAACGAGCAAAAGATACAGGTAAGCAGATGTGTCTTTGGATAATGTCAGGTATTATGTATCCTGAAACAAGATAACATTCACTAGTAGGGATTGGAAAAACTTCTGTTTACCTTTGTTAGCCACTTGGCTATGATAGTAAACAGTAGACAGACAGTAGAGACTGATGTGACTTATTGAATCTTTTGGACTGTGTACAGCATAATATTAATTAGCCATTAATTGGAAGAGGTGTATTTCTGATGTCTGCTATTCTCAATGTATGATGAATTATAATAGCTGTTTGTTAGCCATTTGCATACTCTCTCTCTCTCTCTCTCTCTGTTTCATCAGGAGATACTCTAAATCAGAACTTCTCCTGGTAGGCACTAAACCAACACTATCCAGAACTAAGAGCTTTTCTATTACAATCAATAACTCGCCGCTCTCCGTTTCCCCATGTGTGAAAAGTTTGGGTGTCATCCTCAATAGTACCTTCTATCTATCTTTTAACTCACACATCAATAACATCTCTCGGTCTGCATATTTCCAATTCCATAACATTAACTGTCTCCATCCTTTTCTCTCCCCACATGCAACTGCCATTCTTATTCATAGCCTGGTCACTTCCCGGATTGATTACTGCAACTACTGCAACTAGTCAAAAATCTATCCATCAGCTTCAACATGTCCAGAACTCTGCTGCCCGTATTATCACCAGGACCCCTTCTATGCACCACATCATCCCTGTTCTGCAGCAGCTTCACTGGCTTCCGGTTAAATGCTGCATCAATTTCAAGATACTTTTGTACACATTTAAGGCTTTCCATCATCTCTCACCTTCATACCTCTCTGACCTGGTCCAGATCACCATTCCTGCTCGGTGTCTCAGATCCTCTTCCCCTCTTTCTCTTTCCGTCCCTTCCCCTCGGCTAGCCACCATGGGGCGCAGGGCTTTCTGCTGCTCTGCCCCCGTCTTTGGACTCCCTTCCTCCTGAGATAAGAAACATCACTTACCTCCCTCTTTTTAAGGCCAGACTCAAAACTCACCTGTTCACAATAGCCTACACCACATAACCTTCTCCATTCTGCTATTTTAATTTATTTTATTTATTTGCTCTACATTTTACCCTTATAAATTTGTAAATTGTTATGTTTGTTGTTGTTATTGCTCGTCTCTATTCTGCTTTGTACAGTGGAGTGTTTTGAAGGGCACTTTCTTAAATAAAATGTATTATTATTATTATTATTATTATTATTATTATTAGTAGTAGTAGTAGTAGTAGTAGTAGTAGTATTATTACTCTCTCTCTCTTTCTCTCTCACTCTATAAAATATTTATCAAGTTAAATTCAGTATGGTTCCATCAACAGTTTTCACATTAACATATGTAAATGTACAATCCTTAATATGTTTTTTATGTGGGCACCAAACTGGCTAGGACCGCCCCTGCCTACACCTATTGCAGTGTAACAAGGAAAACATACTGCAACAGCAGACACAACCATGAGAGAGATGGACAGGGGGAACTACAGATAATGTATCTATGAAGGTTCTCAGTCATCCAGGTCATGGTAGTCTAAGCAGCTTGGAAAGAAAAGCGTCTGGACTTCTTTAAGTTTCTTGAAGATGTTTCATCCGAGAAGCTTCTTCAGTTCTGAGGTTAAATGGTGGAGAGTCCCAGATTTGAAGATCTGTGGGAGTGTCCCCCCAAGAGAGATAATGGACCCCCTATTGATCCTCTCCTAATCACACGAGCCAAGGTGTGAAAAGAGGAGTAGGTGACAATTAGCAAAGGTTTCGGGTGAACCCATAGTAAGTGCTGGCCCCACCGTATAATAGAATAGAATAGAATAGAATAATCCTTTAATTGTCCCACAGGGGGAAATTTGGTTGTAACAGCAGCAGAAAGACACATATACAAACAAACAGTACACAGGACACAGAACAGAAACATACACAATTTTTCTTAAATATTTACATTAAGGACAATGGTTACTATATACAGAGAGTACTGTACAGTTATTAAATTAAATAAAAATAACTACAGATAAGAGGCAAACCAGGTTGTAGTGCGAATCAGTTGGTTAACTTATTGCAGTTACAGCGCAGATGTAAACATCTATGTTTGTTGGGAGCAGTTCTGATTGTACAGTCTGACAGCTGCAGGGAGGAAGGATCTGCGGAAACGCTCCTTCATGCATCTAGGATGCAGCAGTCTGTCACTGAAGGAGCTCTGCAGTTCAGCAACATTTACATGCATGGGGTGGGAGACTCTGTCCATCAGAGATGTTATTTTGGCCAGAGTCCTTCTGTCTCCCACCACCTGCACTGGGTCCAGGGTGCATCCCAGAACAGAGCTGGCCTTCCTGATGAGTTTATCCAACCTCTTCCTCTCAGCTGCCGATAAACTGCTGCTCCAACATACAACACTGTAAAAAATGACAGATACCACCACAGAGTCATAGAAGGTCTTTAAAAGCGCTCCCTGTACTCCAAATGACCTCAGCCGCCTCAGCAGGTAGAGTCTGCTCTGACCCTTCCTGTAAAGAGCATCAGTGTTGTGGCTCCAGTCCAGTTTATTATTCAGGTGAACACCCAGGCACCTATACGAGTCCACTATCTCAATGTCCACTCCCTGGATGTTCACCGGTGTCAGTGTGGTGGGTCTGCGTCTCCGGAAGTCCACCACCAACTCCTTGGTTTTCCCGGCGTTGATCAGCAGGTGGTTCTGCTGACACCAGTCCACAAAGTCCAGAGTCCACTGTCTGTACTCTGAGTCGTCCTCACCTGTGATGAGGCCGACTATGGCAGAGTCGTCAGAGAACTTCTGTAGGTGGCAGCGTGGGGAGTTGATGGAGAAGTCTGCAGTGTAGAGGGTGAAGAGGAACGGTGCCAGCACAGTTCCCCGTGGGGCCCCCGTACTGCAGACCAGCGTATCAGAGACACAGCCCTGTGACCTCACATACTGTGGACGTTCTGTGAGGTAGTCCAGTATCCACTGGGACATGTGGTGGTCCACTCCCAATAGCTCCAGCTTGTCTCTTAGAAGTCGTGGCTGGATGGTATTGAAAGCACTGGAGAAATCAAAGAACATGATCCTCACAGTGCTTCCAGGCTTCTCCAGGTGAGTCAGAGCTCGGTGCAGGAGGTAGATGGTGGTGTCCTCCACCCCAACGCCAGGCTGGTAAGCAAACTGCAGCGGATCCAATGAAGACCTCACCAGGGGGCGCAGATGGTTTAGAACCAACCTCTCGAGGGTCTTCATCAGATGCGATGTCAGGGCTACCGGCCTGTAGCTGCTGAGGTCCTTGGGATGGAAGGTCTTTGGTACCGGTACCACACAGGAGGTCTTCCACAGCTGTGGTACTTTCCCCAGTGACAGGCTCAGGTTGAACAGATAAACTAGGATGCCACACAGTTCATCTGCGCAGCACCTCAGGAGCCTGGAGCTGACGCCATCTGGACCTGCAGCCTTACGCACCTTGATCTTGCGAAGCTCGTTCCTCACTTGAAGTGCTGAGATGGAGAGAGGGGGTTTTGGGGGAGGGGTGTGTATTTTGGAGTCCACAGAAGCCGGGGGTGGGTGTAATGACTGGGAGCTGGGAGGTGTGAAGCTGAGAGGTGTGAAGTCCTGAGATGAAGGACAGGCAGTCCCTGAAGATGAAGGAGATTGCAGCAGGGGGGACGATGCTGTGGGAGGGGCGGGTGGTTGATCAAACCTATTAAAATATTTATTTAGGTCATTCACCCACCCCAAGTCTCCTGCAGCCTGGGGGGTTGGTTTTGTCCTGAGATTGTCTTCAGGCTGTTCCAAACCCCTCTGATGTTGTCCTGTTGCAGCTGCTCTTCCATCTTCCTCCTGTAGTTTTCCTTTCCTTGCCTTATCTTCCATTTCAGCTTCTTCTGAACAACTCTCAGCTCCTGTTTGTCTCCAGATCTAAAGACTCTCTTCTTCTCCTTGAGGAGAGACTTAATTTCAGGATTTATCCATGGCTTGTTGTTAGAAAAACACCGTACCTTTTTGATGGGTACGGTGTTGTCCACACAGAAGTTCATGTAATCCGTAATGCAGTCTGTGATGCTGTTGAGGTCATCCTCCAGGGGGCTGCAGAGGTTTTCCCACACAGTAGAACGGAAACAGTCCCTCAGGGCCTCTTCAGTCTCTGCCGACCATTTCCTTACTGTGCGTTTCACAACTGGTTCTCTGTGTACTAGAGGTTTATACACAGGTTGGAGATGAACCAGAGTGTGATCTGAGCCCCCCAGGGGAGGGAGAGGTGATGAGCTGTATGCCTCCTTGGTGTTGGCATACAATAAGTCCAATGTTTTATTGTCTCTGGTGTGGCAGGTAACATACTGGGTGAAGGTGGGGAGAGTGTAGGACAGGGAGATGTGATTAAAGTCCCCAGAGATCAGGAAAAGGGCCTGAGGGTGCTGTGTTTGGAGTCTGCTGGTTACAGTGTGCAGGACCTCACAGGCTGCTGCAGCGCTAGCAGAGGGCGGAACATACACAGCTATCATAATCACGTGTGTAAACTCTCGTGGTAGATAGTACGGTCTCATGCTAACCGCTAGCAGCTCAATGTCCTTACAGCATAGCGTCTCTTTGATAGCTAAATGCCCAGAGTTACACCATCTATCGTTCACAAACACAGCCAGACCCCCTTCTCTCTTCTTACCACTCTCCGTTGTTCTGTCGGCCCGGATCAGATGAAAACCATCCATGTTTACGTGTGAGTCTAGAGTTAGCGCAGTTAGCCACGACTCTGTGAAGCACATCAGGCTGCACTCCCTGTAGCTCCTCTGATGTCGGGTAAGGGCTGCCAATTCATCTGCTTTATTGGGGAGAGATCTCACATTCCCCATAATAATAGATGGAATCGCTGGCTGGTACCTCCTAACTTTACTGCGACGCCCGATCCCGGCCCGAGTACCGCGTCTCTTCCTCCTCACCTCGCGGGGGATGTCAGCTTGCTCGGCGGTTGGCAGGGCAGCGGAGGCTCCGAGGGCTAACAGCTGATCCCTGCTGTAAACAATGGGAGGTCGGACCGCTCTCCGGACAAAGATGTCGTAAAAAATGTAATAAAGAACACCATTGTCCATAGAATTCTGAGCTACATTGTGGGGGACAGCAGTCCACAATAGAAAAAAAACAATAAACACAAAAACAACAGAGAAACATATATTAAAGAGAAAAAAGGACTCGGTCAGGTTGGAGCTGCTGATACTGGCTGCCAGCTCGGAGCGGCGCCGGAAGAACATGAACAAGAGTAAGAAAAATGAGGTACCTGATGAGGCCATGATTGCTGCTATAGTTTAGTGTACTAAAGCACTTTTTAGCTCTGAGTGTAAGAGGCGAGCTTATATATATTTTTAAAGTGTATTCCAGGTGTTAGAAAACCTATTTGCATGGCTTTTGAAGATGAAAAGCTCTGAGCGAATGGTTAAAAAGGAAAGTGCAAAAATGTAGTTAGAAAGCAAGAGTAACACTTACCGATTGATATGCACATAAGGAAAGAGGCGCCAGTTGTTGATGAAGTGGTCCGGAGACAGGGGTCTTATTATGAACTCACAAGCAGTCTGAGCGGCGCCAGTTGTCCATGCTTCCGAAGTCAGATGGCTTGTGAGAGACCGAAGCCAGTCTTAACCTCAGCGGGGGTCATAAAAATCTGAGCTGCATCCGATTGGCTAACCGGGGTGTGAAGGGGAGCCGCCCCTTTGTTATGTGATTGGCAGCGGGGCGAGCTAGGCACGCCTGCGAGGCGGAGTTGGTCTCCGGCGCAAATTTTGAACGAAGTAAGCAGTCATTCGGGAGCTGAGCGGGGGAGCGAACAAGAAGGAAAAATTGTGCGCTGGCTGCGGACCGGTTTGAGTGATAGCGAAAGGAGACTTTGCGCTGAATTTTAGACGGAGCTGGTATGAGGGATCGTTTGAAGAAAAAAGACTTAGGGTTTTTTAGAGGGTTCCCTACAAGTTATTCTAGGGTTTTTTTGTTGTGCGTATTTTGGATAGAAATTCGGAAGTTTTTTTCAGGAGGTTTTCTGCTTATTTGCCTAAGGGTTGGGTGTGATCAGAGAGAGTTTTATCGAGTTATTCTAGGGGGTTTTTTGTGGTGCGTTTCTTGGAGAAAAGAGTTTTTTTCAGGAAGTTTTTTATGTTGGGAGCCGCGGTGCGTTTATGATCGCGAGAGTTTTTTGTGACTCTGACTTTGATTCTAAATCTCCTTGTTCGGATTAAACAAATGCAAATAAAATGAAATAAAGTTTTCCCCCAAGGCATGCAACCTGTATGTCTGGCCATACTGAATGTTACAAAAGCACAAGTTTAACTAAGCACTTTTACTATGGTTTAACACATTTTCACACATAAACATGGACCTCGAGACACAAGCACGGACCCGACATTATTATTATTACTTCCTTTATCACTTCCTTTACTTCCTGAGCTCATGAATAATTTATTGGGGCCATAAATCACTCAGTTTAACATAAGGGGTATAATATCTCTCTCTAACAGGACCCAGATGTTTCTCTAACCTTATACCCTCATAATGTTGATGATCCAGAGCGCGTTGTTCCTCAGACCAAAGCTGCTGTCAGGAACCATCAGAGAAGATCAGCTTTTGCTTTTTAACAAACTGCAGAGAAGAATATTATGTCTGTCATGATTAAATAGGAAGTGGTCCCAAAGGACAGCAGACTGAAACTTGATTAATATAAACTGACTTGTAGTTATGCTGCAGCAAATCCACAACATAGAAGGAAAACTGAAGATCAAAAATCCAAAGTACAGCAGCAAGAAACAACAGAATCAGACCAAACAGCTCAGCCTGACAAAGACTTAAGATGAAAATGAGACACAGGTGAGAAGGATCAAACTAATGAGACAGAGGAAAACTAAACACAATGCACAAACTACACAGGCTATGAAATCAAACAGAAGGAAAGAGAACACAGGGACACTGAGACAGAAGAGTAAACAACCAAAGACTGACTTCACCTGTGACACTAAAGGACAAAACATAGAAGAGACAGGGACAGACATGGAGACACAGAGGCAAGAAAAAAATATAAAATATGTATAAAAATATCATGAAATCAGAAAATGCAACAAAGACAAATGTGAAAACACTGGGTCAACAACCCATGAACCATGACAGTGTCAGTAATGATGTGGATGGAGAGAGTGTGGACTCAGAAAGACTGAAAGAATCAGCCTTTCGTGACAAACGAATCTCAGTAATCTCCTTTGTAACACTCTGTGACCAGCCGCAGCTGGCCGATTTTCACCACATCCTCTCCCACCAGTTTGTCATAGGCCTTGGTGATGGCGTCGAAGATTTTCCTCGCCAATTTCAACTCATGCAACAGAGTCTTCACCACGGTGCCGACCTTGACGTCATCCGCTTCCATGTTGCGGGCGATCAGGAGACATTGAATGGAAGGAATGAAACGAGGCGTGAGGAGTCTTTTCCTGGACTCGCAGACACTCGTGTTGTCTGTGAAGGTTCTCAGTCATCCAGGTCATCGTAGTCAAAGGAGTTTGCAAAGAAGAGCCTCTGGACTTCTTTAAGTTGCTTGAAGACGTTTCACCTCTCATCCGAGAAGCTTCTTCAGTTCTAAGGTCAAATGGCCGAGAGTCCCAGATTTAAACCCAGTGGGAGTATCCCCCCAAAGAGGGACAAAGGACCCCCTGGTGATCCTCTAATCACATGAGCCAAGGTGTGAAAGCGGGTGTGGTACCTAATCAGCCAGGGTTTCGGGTGAGCTCATTGTGAAACCTGGCCCCACCCTATCATGTGAATTCCTGAGGTCAGATGGCCCAGGATGTGAGTGGGCGTTAAGGCGTCTGGGGAGGGATCTCAAAACTGGATTATAGATGGCAGACAGTTGGTGTCGTAAACCACCGCCTCTGTTCAAAGATGGTCGCTCACAGTGGACATAGATGGCCTCTTTCACTCCTCTTTCAAACCATCTGTCCTCTCTGTCCAAAATGTGAACATTGGCATCCTCGAAAGAGTGTCCTTTATCCTTAAGATGCAGATGGACTGCTGAGTCTTGTCCTGTGGAGGTGGCTCTTCTATGTTGTGCCATGCGCCTGTGAAGTGGCTGTTTGGTCTCTCCAATGTAGAGGTCTGGGCATTCCTCGCTGCACTGTACAGCATACACCACATTGTTAAGTCTGTGTTTTGGAGTTTTGTCTTTCGGGTGAACCAGTTTCTGTCTGAGTGTGTTGCTGGGTCTGAAGTACACTGGGATGTCGTGCTTGGAGAAAACTCTCCTGAGTTTCTCTGATACACCGGCTACATAGGGGATGACAACGTTGTTGCGTCTGTCTTTCTTATCCTCCCTCGCTGGTGTCTGATCTTCTTTTCTGTGCCTCTTTGCTGACTTTATGAACGCCCAGTTAGGATAACCACATGTTTTGAGGGCTTCCTTTACGTGTGTGTGTTCCTTCTTTTTTCCCTCAGGCTTAGAGGGAACAAGTTCTGCCCGGTGGTGTAGGGTCCTAATTACTCCAAGTTTGTGTTCCAGAGGGTGATGGGAGTCAAAGAGGAGGTACTGGTCCGTGTGTGTGGGCTTCCGGTAAACTTCGATGTTGAGGTTGCCATTCTCTTCAATGTGCACGGCGCAGTCCAGGAAAGGCAAACAGTTATCCTTTGTGTCTTCCCTGGTGAACTTGATGTTTTTATCCACAGCGTTAATGTGCGCAGTGAAGGATTCCACTTCTTGTGTCTTGATTTTGACCCAGGTGTCATCTACATATCTGTACCAGTGGCTGGGTGCTCTTCCTTTGAACGAGCCAAGGGCCTTCCTTTCCACTTCCTCCATGTAAAGGTTGGCTACAATAGGTGACACGGGGGAGCCCATGGCACAGCCATGTTTTTGTCTGTAGAAGCCTTCGTTGTATTTGAAGTATGTTGTGGTAAGGCAGAGGTCTAACAGTGTGCAAATCTGGTCGGGTGTGAAGTTGGTCCTGTCTTCCAAGGAGCTGTCTTCTTGTAGTCGTTTTCTGACAGTCTCCACTGCCTCCGTGGTGGGTATGCAAGTGAAGAGAGAGACTACATCAAAGGACACCATGGTTTCATCTGGATCCAGGGTAAGTTTCTGGACCTTGTCGGTGAAGTCGGTGGAGTTCTTGATGTGGTGTGGGGTGTTCCCCACGAGAGGTGCAAGGATGGTAGCAAGGTATTTCGCAATGTTGTAAGTAGCTGAGTTTATGCTACTGACTATGGGTCTGAGTGGGACCCCTTCCTTGTGGATTTTAGGAAGTCCATAAATGCAGGGTATGGCATCCCCTGGATAAAGGCGGTGGTATGTAATGCGGTCAATGGTTTTGTCCTTTTCAAGGTTTTGAAGGCAGGCTATAACTTTCTTCTTGTAGCTGCTTGTGGGGTCTCGCTTTAAAGCTTCGTAGGTGTTGTTGTCACTGAGGAGAGTAGTGATCTTTGTGTGGTAATCTGTTGTGTTTAGGACCACGGTGCACCTTCCCTTATCCGCTGGTAATACGGTGATGTTGTGGTCTTTGCTCAGAGAAGCAACGGCCTTCTTTTCTTGTAATGTGAGGTTAGACGGAGGGACTTTCGCACTGGAGAGGGTGGCTGAGACTTTCATCCTGATTTGCTCTGCTTCTGTCTGTGATAATTTATTAATCCGTATGGCAGTTTCTGTGGCTGTGATGAGGTCCACTATGGGCAACTGTTGCGGAGAAATGGCGAAATTGAGTCCTTTGGCTAAAACCCTCTTTTCAGGTTCAGTGAGATTCCGGTCTGAAAAGTTCTTTACCCATTTCTCCCGACTGTCTTCAGGTGTGTTTTCTTCTCTGAGTTGTGTGTGTTCAGACTGAGGAGTGTGGGTTTTTGAAAGCAAGGTGTGAAATTTTCTGCGTTGTCTTTCTTTTCCTTGAGAGTGTTGGGCCCGCTGAGCCTTGTCCACAAACTTGTAAACCTCTTCTAGGATTGGAGAGGGTAGAAGGGTTTCCAGTTCCTGCAGAGTCTGGCTGATCTTGATCTGGAGGGCATCTATAGTGAAATGGACCTGTCTTATCCTTTCACTTAAAAGGTGATTTTGAGCTCTCTGTAGAATCAAGTCTGCTCTGTGTCCCCTGACAGTGGATCCAAGGCGCAAGCTCTTAGGAACAACTCTGCTTTGTCTGCATCTTAGGTTGAAACGAAGGTGGTTCCTATAATCCGCCAGTTTCCTTGATTCCCTTTCATATTCCCGTACCAGTTGAAGGGTGTTCCTCCCAAAATGTACGGCAATATGAACGGCAATATGCCGTACCAATATGTACGGCAATATGAACGTATTGCCGTACATTTTGGGAGGAACACCCTCCCAAAATGTACGGCAATATGAACGGCAATATGCCGTACCAATATGTACGGCAATATGAACATATTCATATTCATAGTCCATCTGCATCTTAAGGATAAAGGACACTCTTTCGAGGATGCCAATGTTCACATTTTGGACAGAGAGGACAGATGGTTTGAAAGAGGAGTGAAAGAGGCCATCTATGTCCACTGTGAGCGACCATCTTTGAACAGAGGCGGTGGTTTACGACACCAACTGTCTGCCATCTATAATCCAGTTTTGAGATCCCTCCCCAGACGCCTTAACGCCCACTCACATCCTGGGCCATCTGACCTCAGGAATTCACATGATAGGGTGGGGCCAGGTTTCACAATGAGCTCACCCGAAACCCTGGCTGATTAGGTACCACACCCGCTTTCACACCTTGGCTCATGTGATTAGAGGATCACCAGGGGGTCCTTTGTCCCTCTTTGGGGGGATACTCCCACTAGGTTTAAATCTGGGACTCTCGGCCATTTGACCTTAGAACTGAAGAAGCTTCTCGGATGAGAGGCGAAACGTCTTCAAGCAACTCAAAGAAGTCCAGATGCTTTTCTTTGCAAACTCCTAAGACACTCGTGTTGTCTCTGGCTGGGGTGATTGGTCTTGCACCCGTTGCATGCGTTGGTGCGGTAGTCGTTGATCACTAGGTCGAGTAGGTGACACACCGCAGTTTTCACGGTATTGACGAATAAAGAAGACGCCCAACCGTCAAGCTCAGCGTCTTGCCGCTCGCCCACCGCCGCCGCCACATCACACTCCGTGTCGGACAGTTTCTCCCTCTCTTCCAAGGAACTGTCAGTTGAGTTGTCCGAGGAACGGTCCTCCTCGTCACGACGCAGGGGTGCAGAGTCCATCTTTTTCTTTTTATCTCCCTCGGTATTGTGCGAGGGAGACGGTTTTGACAAAAAAAAGTTTCAGACCGAACGAGACAATCGCCTTCTTTTGAAAATACTAGAAAGGGGGGCTTATTTTTTTTTGTTGTTGTTTTATAGCGACTTCATAGAACAGCTAGAGCATAGGCAAACATTCAGTGAGTAACTAAGTAAGTAAGTACATAGACTGCATTAGAACTAGAAATCTTAGAAAACAAGTGAAATGAAAGTCAGCCTTCATAGTGTAACAAGGTGAAACGGGGTGGGTTTAGCTAAGCGAACATTGCCAGTGTACAATTTAACTGAGAATAACAAAGGGCTCCACCGAGCCCCATGAGAACATAAGATGTAAAGTTCGCTCCTGCGCCAAATAATCCCAGGGAAGCAAGGCCGAAGAATTTACACTGCTCCTTCAATTCGATCCTCTCCTCTTCTTCCTTTTTTCTTTGTTCTTCCTCCTTTCTCCTCTTCAGCCTTTCTCCTTCGAGTTTCTTCTGGGCCGCCTTATACATCTCGTTGGTGTAGTCGTTTCCTCCATTGAAATCCACCATTTCATCAATTTCATCCAGAAGACTTTCGACTTGGTTTCTGATTTGCTTCCGATCGTTGATGAGCGAACGGTACCTTCCTCCGCACTATCAGTCGTTGTAGATGTTTACTTTCTTTCACGTAGTCTTTCACTGACTTGCTGTCCCGCAGCAGGTCCCCGTGCGTAAACAGAACTACGACGTAGGTAGGGTGGGGGCATCTTCACCAAAGTTGTCTCGAATCCACTTCATCGCGTTCCTCTTGCGTGAACCTCGACTTGAGGCTCACCGCTAGAAGGAAAGCATGGGGTCCGGGAGCCGACAGTTCGACGCACTCCTCGATTTTCATTTTCACCTCGTCTCGCGTTTTGGTCGTGGATGGTGTTTCCATCCTGGGGGACGCACTCTTTCCCGATCCTGTTTTACCGACCAGAAGGAGTCTCAGTTCTTCACGGGTCGCAGAGCCTGCGGGGTTGGGGAAATGATGGTAACATTTGAATCATTCTAGAAAAAAAAAAAGTAAAACACTACGTTTTACATCGATACAAAGGTAACCTGTTACCTGTACCTTGTTGTTACCTTTGTATCGATGTTGACAGCAAGCAGTTTGTCCACATAAAGCGAGTACCACAAGCAGCACACAACCCTGGAATTGCACTTTACCTTTGTATCGATGTTGACAGTGAGCAGTTTGCCCACATAACGCGAGTTGCACAAGCAGCACACATCCCTGGATCCAGCCTTTGGTCGCATTTTCAGTAAGCTAAGAAAAGAAGAAAGAAAAAAGAGGTGAAATTAGGGCACATTCAAGGAAAGTCTTTCAGATCAGATTAGCAAGTTAAACCACACTGAAAATACACATTGAATAAACCATGGCCCCAAACTGGGTGGTTGTCCCATGTGTTTCCCCCGTAGCTTCTCCGGGCGCACACACAATGAGCCCTGGTTTCGCGACGCAGGCATAGCAACAACCTCCTTCTCCTCCTCACTGCCTCCTGTGTGTGTGTGTGTGTGTGTGTGTGTAGGAGGTACTCGGTTCCTCACAGACGGCGGTGTTCGCGGAATAGGCAGGCCAAACAGCTGATCTTTCACTATCGGGGCGCATGACAATGGTAGAGAAGGAGCAAGGAGGACGAGGAGCAACGGAAAAACCCGAGGTCCAACTGGGGGGCGGTGTTCTCGTAATAGGCAGGCGAAACAGCTGCTCTTTCACTAGCGAGGCACTTGAGAACAATGTAGAGAGAGCAAGGAGTACGAGGAGCAACCCAGAGCCCGAGGTCCAACTAGAGAGTGGTGTTCATGAAACCCGCCCTCCGCGGACCTAAGCGTATGCCAGCGAGGCGCTTGAGAACAAAGGAGGAAGGAGGATGAGGAGGCACGGAGAGCCCGAGGTCCAACTGGAGGGCGGTGTTCACGTAATAGGCAGGCCACACAGCTGCTCTTTCACTAGCGAGGTGCATGAGAACGAAGGAGAGGGAGCAAGGAGGACGAGGGGCAACGGAGTGCCTGAGGTCCAACTGGAGGGAAGTGTTCGCGTAATAGGCAGGCCAAACAGCTGCTCTTTCACTAGCGAGGCCCATGACAATGTTAGAGAAGGAGCAAGGAGGACGAGGAGCAACGGAAATCCCGAGGTCCTCACCGAAGGGGGTGTTCGCGAAACCGGCCCTCCGCAGACCTAAGCGTATGCTCACGAGGAGCATAAACGGAGGGCGGTGTTCGCGTAATGGGCAGGCCAAATAGCTGCGCTTTCACTAGCGAGGCCCTTGAGAACGATGTAGAGGGAGCAAGGAGTACGAGGAGCAATGCAGAGCCCGAGCTCCAAATGAAGGGCGGTGTTCGCGTAATAGGAAGGCCAAACAGCTTCTCTTTCACTAGCGAGGCGCATGACAACAGTAGAGAAGAAGCAAGGAGGATGAGGAGCAACAGAGAGCTCGATGTCCTCACCGATGGCGGTTTTTGCGAAACCCACCCTCTGCAAACCTAAGCGTAGTCTAGCGATGAGCGTGACAAGGATGTAGAGGGAGCAAGGAGGACGAAGAGGCATGGAGAGCCCGAGGTCCAACTGGAGGGCAGTGTTCGGGTAATAGGCAGGCCAAACAGCTTCTCTTTCACTAGCGAGGCACTTGAAAACGATGTAGAGGGAGCAAGGAGGACGAGGAGCAACGGAGATCCCAAGGTCCTCACCGAAGGGGGTGTTCACGAAACCCACCCTCCGCAGACCTAAGCGTATGCTAGCGAGGAGCATGAGAACGATGTAGAGGGAGCAAGAATGAGGAGGAGGCAAGGAGTGTCTGAAGTCCAAACGGATGGCGGTGTTCGCGTAATAGGCAGGCCAAGCAGCTGCTCTTTCACTAGCGAGGTGCAGGAGAACGATGGAGAAGGAGCAAGGAAGACGAGGGGCAATGGAGAGCCCGAGGTCCTCACTTAGGCCCATTTACGCATAACCCAAGGCCCATCCGGCAAAGCGCTCGCCTGCGAGGAGCAGGAGAACAGAGCAGAAGGAGGTCGCAGAACGGGGAGGCAGGGAGAGTCCGAAGTCCTCACTTAGGCCGGTTTATGCGAACACTGATGTGAAGTTGAGAGTTGTTTGCTCCGGCGGTTCGGGGTCTGTGTGGTTTTTTCCCATATTTCTCACGTGCCAATTTATTTTGTTGTGATTTATTATCAGCCAGACCCATATTTGCTTTAAATGACAAATTTATTTAAGATGGAGTGATTTATGTAAGTCTGGGATGGTATGTGTTAACAGCTGCCCATAGATCCTACCTGCCGGATCTTCTTTTCATTGATATTGCTGTTATGACTGATGAAGTCGAGCTGGTGAGTTTCTGTGTTGACTAAATAATGTGTTAAAGCCATAAATATGACTATTACCAAACTGTACTGTCGTTAATAGGGTTGCTTTGTTAATGTTGTATGGTTGTTTATTTTGTGTCTTTCAGTTGATTACCTGGCTTCTGTAAAGGCACGGTTACTGTACTGGTGTTAGCTTATGCTTGTGCAATAAAGCTTATAAAAGGCGGCAATCAGATGTCCGAGCCTGAGTACGACACAGTTTCATCAGTTAAAACACACCCTTATGGTGGGAGTTTACTAAATTAAAGGTAGTTAGCTTAGTAAAAACCGTACAGGGTCCCTCCAGACCCCAGTGTTTGCCATCGTAACTTCCGAATGTGCATTGGGGTTGCGAAATACCCCATCGCGATTACAAAGGGGTCACAGTGTACCCACGGAGCAGAGAGCAACCCCGGTCCTCATGAAGGCCGGTTTACGTGTAACCCAGGGCCCATCCGTCTAAGCGCTCGCCTGCGAGGAGCAGGAGAACCGAGGAGCAGGAGGTAGGAGGACTGGGATGCAGGAGGCGTCCGAGTTCCTCATGGAGGCCAGTTTGCGCGAACACTGCCCTCTGCAAAGCTAAGCGTCCGACAGCGAGGCGCAGGAGAACCGAGGAGAAGGAGGGCGGGGAGGTAGGGAGAGTCCGAGGTCCTCACTTAGGCTGGTTTACGCGAACACTCTCGAGAAGGAGACGATGATGATGATGATGATGATGTGAAGTTGAGAGTTGTTGCTGCGGTACTTGGGGGTCCTCCAGACCCCAAGGTTTGCCATCGTAACTTACGAATGTGCATTGGGGTTGTGAAATACCCCATCGTGGGTAGACTGTGACCCCTTAGTAATCGTGGAGTAGAGAGCACCCCCGGTCCTCTCGAAGGCCGGTTTACGCGTAACCCGGGGCCCATCCGGCTAAGCGCTTGCCTGCGAGGAGCAGGAGAACGGAGCAGAAGGAGGAAGGAGGACTAGGAGGCAGGGATAGTCCGAGGAACTCACTTAGGCCTGTTTACGCGTAACCCAGGGCCCATCCGGCTAAGTGCTCGCCTGTGAGGAGCAGGAGAACGGGGGAGAAGGAGGAAGGAGGTCGAGTAGGAACGGAGAGTCCGAGGTCCTCACTGAGGACGGTGTACGCGAACACTCTCGAGAAGGAGACGATGATGATGATGTGAAGTTGAGAGTTGTTGCCGTGGCGCTTGGAGGTCCCTCCAGACCCCAAGGTTTGCTGTGACAAGACCCGCTATAGCCGGGGGTCCGCCTGACCCCCCCTTTTTTTTATCCAGGCCACACAAGGGTTAATAAAGTGCCAGTCTCGCGTCATATTATTGAAATGACAGGGGGGCCAAGGTTGTGATCTCAGTGAAGTGGTAGATACGCAGAGACAACATGAGTATTAGAGGGCGTCACTTGAAGAAATGAGACTGGATATATTACGTCAGAAAATAAAAATACATCGCAAGAACATATCTTTAAAAATTGTGTTTTGGTGATGTGAAATAAATAAAAAGCTTGCAGCCTCAAAACAGAAGATGTATCCAAACAGCCTTTAATAAATCCCAAACTTTACTTGAATACATACGTAACAAGCGTTAAGAATTACAACATCTTAAGCATCTATAGTGAGGCCACACACACAAAAAAAGTAGAAAAACTGATTTCATTACACTTATTGAGCAATGAAAAATCATGCGGTCACTCAACTAATCTTAAAGGCTCATGATAGAAACAAGTTTATGACAAAGTTAAATGTATTGAGTCAGTCAAAACTAAAAACAAAACTACAATAAAACAAAAAAGGAAACACAAATTGTCCTCTTTTTTTCCAAAAATGGTGACATTTATCAATCAGCGGTGAAAATGGTTGTCAAGAGCCCCATACCCTTTGTCGTAATAATAATGATAACGAGTGAAAACTACAACGCGTCAGGTTTTCCTTGCTTTGACCCCACAACAGAGGCTATAACGTTTTCTAGGTGAGGATTTCCCTTTGCCTCCTCCTCAGCTCTTTTCAACACCTCCCCATACTCATCTTTCTTCAGATTATCCACAAAGTTTTCAAATATAGTGAGCAGAGGAAAGGCGTACTCAATCACATTCTCGCTAAGATTCGGAAACCCATAGAAAAACCCGCCACTGTGCAAACCAAACACTCGTCCGTCGGCATCGAAAACCGGGGAGCCGGAAGAGCCGTGGTACATGAGAGTGTTGTAGGTGACGTAGATATTTTCATACGGGTCATTTTTGATCTGCGGATTGATTTCACAAAGACAGCAAAATTCCTCGCAGTCTTCTAAATTTTCATTATTCTCAGCATGCTCTCGTCTCTCTTTCGTGATGACGCATGTAGGACTCATTTTTTTTCACTCCTCCTCCTGGGTGTCCGACGACACAGGCCTCGCCGTCTGAAGGTACAGGCCCAAATCTCTTAAGGATCCCTGGTGGCACTTTCTCTGTTTCCAGCTTAAGTATGACATAATCTAACTTATCGTTGCCGACAAACACCTTAGTAGGGATGGGTACCGGTAGTAACCAGACCGAAAACCAGCGCACATTTCAGTGCTTTATTTCGGTGATTTTTTTCCCTGAGATGTAATAAACTTTGAATTCTAGCCAATCATTTTACCTTTGCAAGCGTAGTAGGCGGGCCCAGGTACGTGCGATCTTTTAGAGCAGAGCTATAGATTGAAAATGCCCAAGGCGAAGCGGTCTAAAGTCTGGCTGTACTTCACAGCAAAATATGCAAACTCAGAAGCCTGCAACAAGTACTTTAAGCTGATACTGTGCAAAGCTAGGTGTTTCATCCTCGAATCTGATGAAACACTTAGCGATGTAGAGTATTTTGTTAAAAGCCGAGAAATGCACCGTATTTGATAGCTTGCTGTGAGACCTCACACCGTGCACATCTACTGCGGGTGTGGTGCCTGTTATCGGACTCGGTGTTAGCAACGTCCCCCAAGAACCCGAAGAGTAGAGTCCTGGCCCCTAGCCCTGTCAGTGTAACAGAAATGATGAGGGATGATGATGGCAGCAGCAGCAGCCATTCTTCTCTGCGTGAGTAGCTTCATGTTGTTCGTGTGTAATTTACGTTGAGAAGGCTAACCACGTTATTAAATTAATACATGTAAGGTGAACTAGCAAACACCGTCGTAGTTACATGCGGCTGTCTTCTTGTTTGATGGCAGATACTCCCTTCACCCTGGCCAAAAAGGCTAAAATGACCACAAAGAAAAAGTGGGAAACAGTTAAACATGAGAGGTTTTTGGACAAAGTTTTTCTTTTCTTTTTTTTCGTTGATTAAGCACTGCTTCCAGCCAAGAGTGATACCACATATAGCTGCAGAAAAGGCTAACATTGTTATCTTTTCACAAAAAAAACAGCTAAACATGAGAGGTTTTAGGACAAATTGTGTGTTCTCCATTCTTTAAGCACCGGTTGGAGCACTGTTTAAGCACCAGCACCGTTTCAAAAGTACCGATTTGGTACTGGTATCGGATAAAACCTAAACGATACCCATCCCTACACCTTAGCGCTGAGGTTCTTCCTGTCTGATTCTTGGTCTTCAAAGTTAAAGACCACGGTAACGTTTACAAATTCACGCCAGTTAGGTGTGTTTGATTTAACCCGGTAGTCGAATAAGTGGGCGTTGGTCAAGACAAAGTTGTCAAATAGCATAAAGCCTGTGCCTTCATGCTTTATGAAGGAACCAGTTATGAGACAAACTGACTCGCTCAGTTCGAGCAGCAACATAACACTGCGAATTTCAGTAAAAGACTGTCGGCTCTTTCCAAAGGTCTCCTTCCTGTATTTCAGTGCTTCCAGAAAAGAATTTTTAGGGAATCTACTCTCCATCTATCATTTCAGACGCGGATACTGCTGACAAAGTAGATCGTAAACCTCGTTACGGTCAATGCTGCTGTCCGTTTCTTTAATTGCCATTTTTAGACTCAATCCGTTCTGTCGTGCTACAGCTAAGACTGATGTCATTCCACCGCTGCGCTTTGCATTATTTGATGCTTGTGGAAGTTTCTGCTGCCCTGGGATGGCTACATCTTTTATTTCCGTATCTGCTCCCTGTGGAAAACATATCTGGAATTTCTTATTGTCCAGATGATCAATTATGTCTGTGCACTCAGTCTTATGTTCGTCGTTGATGTTACCCAGCTCAAAGTAGCCCAGGTCATCGGTGAAGCGACCGTCTCTTTTCAGAGCCTCCGCCGCAGTTATTCCCTTCTCCCCGTAAACACAAAGATACTTGAACTGTTTTTTAAAAAACTTTTCTCTTTTTTGGCATTTAGCCCTCCCTTTGTACCAATGTAAAAGACAGAATAGCAATCTCTTGCCTTAACCATCTTCTTATATTTACTGAAAGGCCTCCAGCACTGTGTGAGGTTGCGTGTGCCGTCTGAACTGATGTCCGTGTGTGTCCTGCAGGAAATCAGAGTTGGAAAAGTTGTTAATGTAGCAAAAAAACAAAATGTAATGCATTTTGTTCATAATCTCATTAAAGCCATGATCTTTTTTTATCGCTTTCACTGGAGTGGGTAAATGAGTCTGCAAAGTTAAAAAAAATGATTAACATTTATTGTTTATTACTTTTATCGGACATCATCCGATCTCATTTATACACATTTAAGAAATAACGTGGAAAATATCATTTTGTTTGCATTTGGAGACTCGGCATTTGAACCATCCCAAATATCTGGACCAGGGAACCAACTCCTCAAACCGGTAAAAAAGGTCAAGGACACAGTTACACGATTGCTAAACTAACCTGTTTTTGGATAAAAGAAAACCATATAAGCATGAGCCCTGGAATCTCGGTTTTAAAAAAAGAAGAAGCACTACATATTACTTTTCTTATGTTCAGTATACAGGAGTTGCTGCTCACACCCTGAGTTGCACCAATGTGTCTGTCAGATGTCCCAAGTGGAATGTCAGGCCGCATGCGTACTCACGCCGGACACCTCCTGACCTTATTTGCACGAGCCCTCAACTCAGCTGCAAAGTGCTCCTTCAGCGTTCACAATAATGGATTGCATTTCTCTCAGTCAACGGACTGTTTAGGGGAAAAAGCAGCTAATAGTTAGTGGGCTCTGTGGGTTGTTGTTTTTTAATCACACTAGGAGTGAACAAAAGCAAAATAAAACCCTTTAAAGATGCAGACTGTGAAAGTCTGGTTCATACCATAAATCTTACCAGCTGTAGCTGGGGATTTTTTGTGTTTTAAGTTATAAGCAAGTGTCAAAACTTCAGTTTCCCATTGCTGATGTGATCCTCCTTTTTTGTTCCCTATTAATGATCTACGGTAATTTGTGATATTTCCCCCATAAAATAATAAGGCTTTAATGAAATCGTTGTGATACAGAGATTTGATTTCTTGTCCATGCTTTGGATAAAATAGTAATTTTGTCAACACTCAATGTAGTTTACCAACTCCTCCTCAGTCCAAACTGACTTTATGGTTCATACATGTCAACTCAGGGAACTCCTGTCATGACCTCCCTTCTGTGAGCACACACACACACACACACACACACACACACACACACACACACACACACACACACACACACACACGCAGAAGGAGAGAAACAGAAAGATCATTAATGCAGAGGATTGCAGCAGCTCTTGGATTTTCACTCTCTGTTGGAGAGAGTCACATGAATTTCAAATTTTTCGCCTTTGCTTCAATGTGTCTTTAAATCCTTTCTTGTTCAAATTGTTTATTCACATATTAAAGCTCGGGAACTCAGTAAGTAGGAACAGCGATAGTTTAAAGACATTTTCTACAATACAGAGGATTTCATCATCCGCAGTTTGTGAAAACTGCAGTAAAAAAAAAACCAACATCAGTAAATTCACATTAGGCTGCACACTGGTTATGCCATTACGGATTTTGCTCAAGAGTCTGTTTGAGCTAAAAACTTGAAATATATGTATGTATATTTTAAATCAGTAACATAGATACAATGTTTTTGGATAACAAACGAGTCACATTTTAAACACTGTTTGAATAATCAAAGAGATATTTATAAAGGGCAGGCTTACCGGGAGCAGAGAAACACGCTGTATTGTCTCTTTTGCATAAGCCACATCAGAAACGCTCTGTGCAGATAGCAAAGTCTGCACTGTGGGAGTGTCTGGACCCTCCACGCCATGATCTGCCGCACAACCTCACACTGGTCCCCAGGGGCACGACAAACTTGTAAGCCCTAGTTCCGGCTCCCGAAAAATATGCTTGAGCTGTTCTTGTGTCCAACAAAAATGAGTTCTGATATGTTTTATTTTTAATGTTACCGCGTTGAAGTTAGCACAATTTAAATTCAAAAAATTATTAGTGTCTTAAATGAATGGCACCTTGACAGGGACTCGGTGAATGGCTTAAAAAAAACTAATACATTGTTTTTACATCACTTGAGTACACTCCAATGAAACTCGGAAAGTGGGACACACAATATGGAAATGATGACTTGGCATTTGTTAGGGAGGAGTGTAAGTATAGAGAGGAGGAATTCCTACTTCCCATTCATGTACTCTGCAATATGCATTGTGTCGAAACTGTCCTTGTAACATGTTTACTTTTTTCAAAATAAATAGCTGTGAAAAAAAACCCATCAAAGTTGAGGTAAGTATTCACCACAGTATCGTGTTTTTTTTTATTAGGGTCAAATTTCTCTTTGGGTAAAAATTAAGCCAACATCCAAGTGTCAAAGGAAGCTTATTTGTGCCACAGATGCTAATTCAGTGACTGTGGGAATGTGTAAGGAATGTTTTGGAACCTGTCTGATCTTAAAAAAAAACTAACTTTGTTTTTACATTACAGGGAGTGCAGAATTATTAGGCAAGTTGTATTTTTGAGGAATAATTTTATTATTGAACAACAACCATGTTCTCAATGAACCCAAAAAACTCATTAATATCAAAGCTGAATGTTTTTGGAAGTAGTTTTTAGTTTGTTTTTAGTTTTAGCTATTTTAGGGGGATATCTGTGTGTGCAGGTGACTATTACTGTGCATAATTATTAGGCAACTTAATAAAAAACAAATATATACCCATTTCAATTATTTATTTTTACCAGTGAAACCAATATAACATCTCCACATTCACAAATATACATTTCTGACATTCAAAAACAAAACAAAAACAAATCAGCGACCAATATAGCCACCTTTCTTTGCAAGGACACTCAAAAGCCTGCCATCCATGGATTCTGTCAGTGTTTTGATCTGTTCATCATCAACATTGCGTGCAGCAGCAACCACAGCCTCCCAGACACTGTTCAGAGAGGTGTACTGTTTTCCCTCCTTGTAAATCTCACATTTGATGATGGACCACAGGTTCTCAATGGGGTTCAGATCAGGTGAATAAGGAGGCCATGTCATTAGTTTTTCTTCTTTTATACCCTTTCTTGCCAGCCACGCTGTGGAGTACTTGGACGCGTGTGATGGAGCATTGTCCTGCATGAAAATCATGTTTTTCTTGAAGGATGCAGACTTCTTCCTGTACCACTGCTTGAAGAAGGTGTCTTCCAGAAACTGGCAGTAGGACTGGGAGTTGAGCTTGACTCCATCCTCAACCCGAAAAGGCCCCACAAGCTCATCTTTGATGATACCAGCCCAAACCAGTACTCCACCTCCACCTTGCTGGCATCTGAGTGGGACTGGAGCTCTCTGCCCTTTACCAATCCAGCCACGGGCCCATCCATCTGGCCCATCAAGACTCACTCTCATTTCATCAGTCCATAAAACCTTAGAAAAATCAGTCTTGAGATATTTCTTGGCCCAGTCTTGACGTTTCAGCTTGTGTGTCTTGTTCAGTGGTGGTCGTCTTTCAGCCTTTCTTACCTTGGCCATGTCTCTGAGTATTGCACACCTTGTGCTTTTGGGCACTCCAGTGATGTTGCAGCTCTGAAATATGGCCAAACTGGTGGCAAGTGGCATCTTGGCAGCTGCACGCTTGACTTTTCTCAGTTCATGGGCAGTTATTTTGCGCCTTGGTTTTTCCACACGCTTCTTGCGACCCTGTTGACTATTTTGAATGAAATGCTTGATTGTTCGATGATCACGCTTCAGAAGCTTTGCAATTTTAAGACTGCTGCATCCCTCTGCAAGATATCTCACTATTTTTGACTTTTCTGAGCCTGTCAAGTCCTTCTTTTGACCCATTTTGCCAAAGGAAAGGAAGTTGCCTAATAATTATGCACACCTGATATAGGGTGTTGATGTCATTAGACCACACCCCTTCTCATTACAGAGATGCACATCACCTAATATGCTTAATTGGTAGTAGGCTTTCGAGCCTATACAGCTTGGAGTAAGACAACATGCATGAAGAGGATGATGTGGACAAAATACTCATTTGCCTAATAATTCTGCACTCCCTGTACAGCAATATTGAGGAAACATTTAACGGCTGATCATGGAGCAGGATGAAGGTCAAAGGGAAAGTCCCTGCCATTCTTCCGATTATGCTTCCATCCTGCGTAGCCATCCAGCAGGTCCATGCTATATCGCCCCTCCCGACCCAGAGTGGTATAGCGTTTTGTAGAAAAGATTGATCGATTTGCTCACTCTTTCTCTCTCTCTCTCTCTCTCTGGATCTTAGAAAAATAATAAATTCACTGTTTTTTTTCCTCATATGTTTAAGGTACCTGACGGAGGAAGCATTGACCGGGACCGTCGTCTGACTCTTTCTTGATGTGCGTAAAACAAGGCCGTTTTCTTTTAGGGTTTCTGTTTTTCTGTCTATTGAGAAAACCCGATGTAAAAGTAGTTAAAAAAGAAAAAATTAAGAAAAACTCTACTTTGGTCTGAGAAAGAGTGGTTGCACAAAACCAAAATACCTCATCGGGGTGTTTTAATAAAATTAATTAGGACAGAGTTCTGAATATGTGCACGGTGCTTTTTTTTTTTTTTCACTCGGGGTTATTTTACACGTACAAGGAGTTGAGTGAGCGGCCTGTATGAAATTATTTGCTAGGTTACAAGCATTAAAAAAATACTAATATCGATTAGAGGGGTTGTTGACTCCTCCTTGGTGTGTGTAAAATAAGGCTGTTTTCTTTGAGGGTTTCTGTTTTTCTGTCTATCCAGAGTTTTCTGCTAATGAGAAAACCTGTTGTAAAGTATCTCAAAAAAAATGAAGAAAAACTCTTTACTTTGGTCTGAGAAGGAGTGGCTGCACAAAACCAAAATACCTCATCGGGGTGTTTTAATAAAATTAATTAGGGCCAATTTCCAAATACGGGCGCGACGCTTTTTTCCCACCAAGGCTTACTTTACACGTACGAGGTGGGCACACTGTAGGTTGTAGCATTAAGAAATACTGATAATGATTAGAGCGGTTTGTTGACTCCTTCTTGACCCGCGATGTGTGTGTAAAAGAAGACCATTTTCTTTTAGGGATTCTAATGAAAAAATCTGTTGGAAAGGGTTCACACACAATAATGCATCCGAGGGTGTTTTAATTGTTTAAGTAAGACCAAGTTCTGAATATGTGCGCCGTGCTCTTTTCACTAAGGGATATTATTTTATTTTTTTAACACATACAAGGATGTAGCTTGCCTCCACCAAGCGCTATATAAATGCAATCCGTTACTAGTCAGATAATCTTAAAGGTTTTTATTTTCACTTTCCACACCCCTCAAAAGGTAGAGGCCATTCTCCCCACAAGCTCCTTGGAGCCGGTATCTGGCTGCGGAACATGAAGAGGCTCTTATTTTTCTCTTCTCTCCACAGAGCATCGGCCACGGAGCATCAGTTACTGTAGACAGTGACGGGGGTGTCGCTGATCACCAATGAGGACCAGTCGCCGCTGCTGCCTCCTATGCTTACAGCGTCGGGAGAGCAGATCTCTTCCCCGTCCAAGTACAGAGGAACACAGGGCTGCAGAGTGAAAGGCTCCATCCTGTCTGCGCATAGAAAACTATGCGCCGGGCCTCTCTGATTTCATTCTCCTCCCTCCACAGACCCCCCTCCCTCTAAGGGAGAAATCATAAATTTTTTCCCCCCAGATGCAATTAGTCACACATATGGAATCCATTAGACACTTCCGGAATACCGCCCCTCCCCTCACCGGATGCAATTTGTTGTGCTTATGGATCATATTACACACACCTGGAATCGATTAGACACTTCCGGAGTACTTCCGGTAGGGTCAAAAGGTCAAGGCTGGGGCCATCAATCAACTTTTGACACAAGCCGTATGGTATTGTTTTTTAGTGTGGTTTGCAGATGTGAGATATGAGGAGCAGTGGTACAGAGTAGAGATGAGGCGATACCACTTTTTTATGTTCGATACTGATACTGATATCATAAATTTGGATATCTGCCGATACCGATATGAATCCGATATAGTGTGTTTTTTAATCAATAAAATTGTTTTTTTTTTTAATATCTTGCTGCATTTTGTATAAGTTCATACTCAAGTTTAAATAAACAACAATACTAAATTGCCTGTGGGACTCCGGAGGCAGCCGACAGGTATCGACAGACCAAGCGGAATGCAGCTCGGGCAGTGTCGCAAGTTTTGTGAGGTGCTTTTTTGATATTTAATGGATCGGATTACATTTTTTATTTCTCTCCGATATCCGATCCAGTAACTTAGGTCAGTATTGGACCGATACGTAATATCGGATCGGTTCATCTCTAGTAGTGAGGGGAGAAAATGGGAGACTGGTGACTGAAAAGGAGGGAGTGTTGTGGGCCCAGCACTCTGCTCAGCATGCTGAGCTTAGAGCTGTCATTGAGGCCCTGAAATTGGGGAAAGGGAAAAGAGTGAACATCTACATGGATTCAGCATATGTGTTCGGGGCGGGACATGTGGAACTGGGCCAGTGGAAAAGGGCTGGATTTCGAACTTCAGCACAACAGCCCATCAAGCATGAAAAGGAAATAAAAGAGCTGGAAGAAACTTTAAAAGGACCTTTGGAGGTGAAAATCATCAAATGCAGAAGTCACAATTATTCAGACACACGGGTGGCAAGAAGAAACAGAGTAGCCGATGAGGCGGCGAAGAAGGCGGCTGGATCCACGGGAGTGAAACAGATGGTGAGTATGGGTATGGAGTATGAGGAAAATCCTGGATTGGAGAAGGAGGACATCATTAAAGAGCAGGAGAAGAGAAATCAGTATGGAGAGAAAGGGGGGCCAGGAAAGTGGAGGAAATATGGAGAGGACCCAACGGGAGACCGGTCCTAACAACGGGTCTGGCAGAGAGGAAGATCAGAGAGGCTCATGGACTAGGACATGAGCCTCCATTACAATATCCTTAGATAGGTTTTAAATGCATCTTAGAACACACATGCATCAACACTACATATAAGCGGGTGGAGGGAGGTTTGGAGTCTTCTCACACCCCCGTTCTCTGCGGCCTGTTGGAGCGGGGGGGCTAGGAGGAGGAGTTGGCCGTCCGACTGGGGTCTGGAATGTGGGGCCTCCCTGCTGCTGCGGAGTCGGGCGGTCTGCTTCTCCCCACTGCAGGGAAAAGGGTAACACCACCTGGGTCTGGGTGCAGTTTCCCCCTCCAGTGGCAAGGGTACCTAGACCCGGTTCTTAGAGTACGCTTGGGGAGTGTGATTGTGTGTACAGCGTCTCTTTATGTCTGTCTCCATGTTGGTTGAGTGTGGAGTAATTGCATATGAGAGCATGAGGGTGGGAATGGATGTTCTGATGTATCTGTGTGTGCCTGTTTGTCTGTGTCTATATGTCAGGTTGGGTATCAGACGCCACCTCTCTGGGGACATCTCAGGCCATCCAACGTATGGAGGCCTATCTCCCCCCACCACTTCCCCTGCCGGTGGCAGACGCCCTCAGACATCGGTGCGTTGGTGGTTCTTTGTGTCCGGGGATGGGCGCCCAGGTACACACCGGCTCACTCCTTGGCGGCTGCTTATCGGGGCCTGGAGCCTGGGGCTCGGTCACTCAGGCACAGCTGGCTGCCGGCGGAGCTCACGGGCACGTCACTGCAACCCCCCCTGGCTTCTGCTCTGCGGTTGCTGAGTGATCCCTCATCTGGGACTCTCCTCAGCTCTTTCTGGGACAGTGGCGCGGCTGCCCCTCTGTTGGTCTTCCTTGGTCTCTTGTGTTCTGGGGGCCTCTGGATGTCTGGAGTTTTGATCTCCTCCATACCTGCTTCATGCCCTGGAGGATGGGACTGTGGCCCCCCACACCCTCTAGCAGATCATTACATGAAGGAACCTTTTAAAAAACAAGCGCGTCCATGCTTACAGGTGTACACACAGGTGATCACACACACAAACTACACCCTTTTTGGCTCCTACCTCAAAGCACACTGTGCGCTGTCGATCTTACGTGCTGCACAATAATGTTTAATATTTAGTATTTACTGTCATATTCCCATATATCATTGTGATGTTGTTTATTCTATTACTTTCATTTTCTTCTGCTTGTTTTCTTTTTTTCTTTCTCAACAGGTGATCCAGGTGATCGATATATGTATTTTTTGTCTGCTTATTCTGTTGGTTTTTGGTTTTTGCCCTTTTTCCCTCGTCCCTCTTCTCAGCTGTTTCTCTTTCCCTCTTTCTTTCTCCCCTTTCTTTCCCCCAGTCACGTCTGTCCCATATTCAGCAAGTGAAAATAAAATAAACAATATAAGGTGAATCAAATGGACCATTACGGCAAGGCTGGGATGGTCAGTTAGGTAAAGTAAATCCGTTGGGCATCTTTCTTCACCTTTAGACAATAATTCTGATGGCAAAAGAGCCAAACGGGACAGACCAAAAAAAAAAAAACAATATCCTTAGATTGGCAAATTTAACCCGTGATGCTGTAGGGGGATTGGCAGAGCAATTCGAACCCATCTCTCTTATGGCTGTGCAGAATCGAATGGCATTAGTTGTTGGCGGAAAAAAAGGGGGCACTTGCGTTTGGCGATATGTGCTGTACTTTTATTCCTAATAATACAGACCCTGATGGATCCGTGAGCGTTGGAAAGCCTGAAGACCAACACCATGCACGAGCATTCGGGAGTCAATAATCCGTTGGGAGAGTGGATGATCTCTGTCTTTGGGCAATGGAAGGGTTTTATTATGTCCATTTTGATTTCTTTATCTACTTTTACAGCTATTTTGGTAACATGTGGCTCTTGTTGTGTGCCTTGCCTCAGAGCATTATTGGTAAGAGTTGTTAATCAGACTGTTGGAGGATCTGATACTGAGGCAGACCACATGATGCCACTCTTGGGAACCAGGGAGGGTCAATCCGCTGATATTATGTTTGATGACTTGAAGTAGTGTTGATCTGCCATGGGGGCAGATCAAAAGAGGGGATGTTAGAATGATCTTAGAATGATCTTACATGAAGTGCTTTATTACTGTGCCTTATATTAATCTCATATTAATCCAAACTGCCATATAATCATCAGTGTTGGGTAAGTTACTTTAAATTAGTAACTTAGTTACATTACTAGTTACTTCTATCAAAAGTGACTCAGTTACTTCAAGTTACTCGTTACTTTCAGAGTAACTAGTTACAAGGGAAAGTAACTTTGGTTTTACTCAGAATTCTCTTGTTAGTGTGTTGCTTCCGTAACTGGATACCCAGCAAGATTGCCAGTCTTCTAGCTTGCTTACTTGCCACAAGTGCACTGTGCCACCTACCAATAGAAAGAAAAAATAATGTGCACATTTCCACAAGATAAATCCCACACCTGGACCGTCATTGACCGCCGCCATGATTCTAGCCTGCTTTTTACATCCAACACAAAAAAACTGCAGTCGTGGTGCTTTTGATTGTACTCAGAACTTGGAAATTCTGCCTTCTGAATAGGAAGATGTAGGTAACACCAGACTGCAGATGAGCTGCATACAGAGCTGGACTGGGACTTTTTTCTAGAGACCGGCCCACCATTATAGGAAAAATCATAAAGCCTTTGAATGAAAATAAACGCTGTTGTGACAGTGATGTACACATATATAAGATGTAAGGGTGGTGGCGACAATTTGGACATGGTCCTAGTGTTTCACTGGGATGCTCTCTCCACATTGCAATGTGTTTATTAAACCCACTTCAAATCATGCTCACTGGGTGTGTTGCGGGTTATTGTTAAATTTTCCACAACGTGTAACCTCTGTTGTCAATAAAAGAGTGAGGAGAACGCAGAGGAATCTGGTGTCTGTGTGGTTGCTTTCAGTAACAGTTTCTGTCTTCCAGCAGGGTTGACTTAAACCTAACAGCTATTTTCTCCATAGAAACTCCATAGAGTTCCACCTTCCAGCTGACCAGTGTTTGTGCCTTAGCATCCTTATCTGGCATTGCAAAGACTTCAGCTTCTCTGTGGTAATTGTGCTTTTGTGAAACAAACCCCCTATAATAGCCTTCAAAAGACGCTGTTTTCTTAAATAAACCTTACTTGGTTTTTTTGAGGCAACAAGTTTGCATAATTTTTTTAAGTTCTGGGAACTAATTAGATTTGACAGCGCTGATGCTGTGTTTGGCTTATACCCATACCTGTAATAAATGATAAATTGTTTAATGTATCTGTTACAAACAGATTTGTGGGGGTTTTTTTGGTTTTTTTTAAAGGAATTTGGATTTTTGTTTTATTATGGTTTTAAAACCTGTTCCCTTTGAAATGTTCACCTTTATGGACTAAATTTAGTTTGGTCTTTGGTTGTGGCGCTCATCTTTGATATAGGGAACCAGAACACATGGATTTAAATGCAGACTCAGACGAGTGACACACGTTTCAATGATTTTTATTATAAGGATGGCACAGAGCCAGATCCAGTCCAGCACACACACCAGCAAGGAACTGAGACAAGAATCCAAATTAAGGACACTAGGAGAGTTTCCTTCTACAGAGAGGTGATGTAATCTTGATTTACTGCTTCTGGAGTGTAAAACATTGTGTAGGATGAAGGAGAAACTGATCTTTGAGCACACTGCTGGTTGGTGAGAACAGGTGTGCTGACTGAACTCCACCAGCTGATGGAGCTGTGCTCACTGGACTGGAGAATCCTGCCACTCACTAACACACAAACCAACAGGAGGAGGACAGCAAGACAGAGAACAAAGATGAGATTTTTCTGTTCCAAGCTACAAGATATTATTACAGTTTATAAGTCATTAACCCACCTTTGGTGTGAGCAGCCTCGTCCATTAATGATCAGTGCATCAGCTCTGCTGCCTCGTAGGAGTCCTCGTTGAGCACCTCCAGTCTCCATTCAGCCACAGATCCACGTGAGCCCCTCGGCACGCTACAGTCACCAGGCTGTTTGCTCTCAGAGTTCAGCTGCCCTGGATTACTGACTACCTGACAGGCGGCAAACTGCAGTCTACGGCTGTTACTCTCGATGTATATAAATATGTATTAAATTATACATCCTATAATATATAATTTAATCTATCTTTTTAAAAATGTTTTCATTTATTTTGAATAAATGAATATGTTTTTAATCTATTCTATATTATAATTTAAATTTTGATTTAAAAAATACAATTTTATATTTATAGAGATTTAATTTCATCAATTTAAAGGGCCTATTGTTCCCACAACTACCACAACATTAACATTCATGGTTATTTTTTTTCTCTAATATTTGACATGGCACTGTTTTCCAACAGTTCACATCAATTTTTTAAAAGTTGTCTCTGTGTTTTGGATCAATGGAGGAAATTTCAAAGAACAAATTGTATTTTTACCACATTGTAAACATATCTCGAGTGGACAAATGTCTGCTTGCCCAGCAGAAGTACAGCCACCGAAGATTCAGTTTATAATCATTTTTTTCCTTTCTTTTTCACATTTTGGTAGATGTTACTATTAATGTTAAAAATGTTAAATTCGAAGGGATCACACTTAAATCTCTGACTGTGTTCATAAAACATACTGCATGGACCTAAGATGTTGCCAAATGAGGTGATATTAAAAAACAGTCTATCCATAAAATTGTGATTGTAGTTGTGGAAAAGTAGTGATGTACAACCCAAACAAGGACCACTGAAAGTGTAAGTCAGAATAGTTTCCACTAAAATTTTAAAAAGGTTCAGTTTCTTTGCATTAAACAAGGGATTTCTATGCTTTGTAATGCTATGTATTCTGTATAATCGAATTTAAAATTGCAATTATAATTAAGGGATTTGGTAAAGCTTTAGAGCACTGTTGTTCTCACAAGAGGACAAGAGGACGCTTTGTTAACAACTTCAGCTAACCTAACATTGAAAACCTGTTCTAGTTGTTTTATTATATATGGCTTGGCATGCTTTTCAACCAGTTTTTTCCAGTCCGTTAAAAACCTCTTTTGGATTTTGGTGAGAAAATTGAAAGAAAAAATTATTTTTTCACCATCACATTGTAAATGAGTTATACAAATGGATTTTGAAGCCAATTCATTCAGCTTGAACACACAAAGTTTCATGTTCTCAGGACATATATTTATTCTTCCCTTTCTAGTGAGATTATTGATATATTTGTCTATTTCAGTGTCCTTTTTGAATTGGCCCAGTTTGAAGCAATAGTTTTTAATAAAATCGTAAAATACACCATTTGGATCTAACAACTTTGTAAGTGAGTAGTTATTCAATTTTGATTTTAGAAATTTTCGATGTAAAAATGGATAAAATTTTGTGAAAACTATAGTTGTTGAGAATCCATATTTTCTGTGCCAGGAATTATTTTTTTTATTGAGTAGAGACATACAGTTCGAGCAAGGACTATTGAATGTATAAATCACAATTCTGTCCACATAATTTCCAATCTTTGTCAAAATTGTTTCAATTTTATTGCATAAAGGTGGCTCAGTGTGTATGCCATTTTCATAATCTACCTCAAATTTTGGAGAAATAAGGATGGTCCTATTGTCTTTCATGAAAAAAAAGGCAATTGCACATTGTTTAGGTGTATGATTTTGCAGATATTTTTTGAGCAACTGCACTAATATTTTTTCATTGACTATTGGAATTGTCTCTTTCGGCATTTCTGTAATTAGACGAAAAAATTCTTTTGCATTTTTCATACTGAGGCTGTGAATGTTTGTGAATATGCCATTCCCAGTGTCTTCCAAATTCTGAGTATTGGGTTCATTGGGTTTCAAATCTTTTAATTTCATTTCAAGTTTTGTCAGTATCTCTGAACAGTCAATACAATCAATACAATTTTCAGATTTGCATGTGATCTGATAATAAGAAGCATTTTGTTCATCACAGTCATTTTTAAAGAAGTTAGTTGTTTTGATGCTAAATTGGTGTTTAATGTAATTTTTTTTTTGATGATATTTTATTTTATATTCTTTATGGATCCAGAGTGCTGTTTTTTTCACTAAAAAAAAAGAGAGTGAAAAAAGCATTGTTGTCACAGGCGTTAAAAATGCATTATTTTAAAGTTGGCTGAAAAAAAAAGACTTGAATACTTTTCTGTATTAGTTTTCAACATTGTGTCTCATGTGCAGAACAGAGAAATATAAAGAGATAAAAAAAAATCATCAGCCAGGACAAAAACCAAACTTTAGCAGGGCATAGACAAAATGTTTTGCTGGTATCAAATTCAAAATAAGCTGATATAATTTAACAAAAATATTTTATTGATTTGTGCTTCCATGGCTCAGAATGTAAAAATGTAAACAGGGGATGTAAGTCTTGCTCAGTCTCAAAGACAAATTTATATTCATTATATATATATTATATATTCAACTCACCTTTGGTACAAATAGCCGTGCACCTGTAACGGGCCAACTTTCTTGTCTTTTTCAAATATTTCATTAACTTGTCTGGCCTGAAACAGGACAGATAATTGAGATAGTTGAGAATGAGTTCATCTTAATCTGGGGAAACAGTGTATACAGTCAGGTCTGTAATTATTTGGATAATGGGGTAATTTTGCTTCTAGATACCACCAAGTATTAAAATGACAGTAATTTCTACACAGATGCATATATATACATATTTATAAACCTTATATATATAACCTTTTTAGAGACATTTACAGTTAATATCAAGACTGAGATGATGTAAAGTACTTGCATATTATAACTTAAAGAAGACTGATTATTTCCCATGGTAAAAAAGTTGATGAATTGTTGCTGGTTTGCGTTGATTTAGGTCAGAGGAGTCTCACATTAAGTTGTTGATTTTTCAACCTATACAGAAAAAAATATTACATGTATTACCACGGCATGTTAGATACCACACACTAAAAACATACCACACACTCATATCATCACAAGTGACATCTCATTTTTATTGCACTATTCACTCTTGTATCCATGTGAAACTAGATGCAGCAGGTATCCACCCAGCTTTTATAGATGTTTCTTGTTTTTCCCAGCTGTTTCAGTTTCTTGCACAAGAAAAGTGTTGTCCTGTCAAGTTATCTTATCTTTTAAAATTGCCCAAGGTGATTAATGAGTGTCCATATGTATGTATGCATAAAGCTATCTGTAAAGTAAGGGACAGCGAGACCTGTGTACAGATAAGATAACTGCTCTACGGTACTGAACAGATTTACTTCAAGAAGCTATCTGAGCCAAATAAGCTGATACCAAATCATTAGGCTTTGTTGTGTTCTAATAGTAGAGTTGAAAGCTAAAACAAACATGCTTTTTTTGATCCATGGATTTTGTTACATTGTTCAGCTCACTGTCTAAGGTGCCACAGAAACTGTGATTTGTACTGTTAACTCTTGTGCCATATTTCAGAAAAGTATAAAAACAAGATACAAAGAACAAAGAAACTTACCTACGAGGCAGCAGAGCGAGCACACACACTGATCAAAAAGTTTTGGAAGATCTGACAGGATTTTATAACCATTCCTGAGCATGTGACCACTTTAACTCCTCCCCTTTCCTACCTGATCATTTCACAACAATGTTGAACACAAATTAGCTTAAATGTAGATGATAATCACTCAAAGTGTATCCAGTCACACAAATGTATTTCCATTAAAAATCACATATTGCAACATGAGTTGCCCTCAGTAAGCATAATCACCTGAACCGAGAAACAGTAATGTAGAACAGGTTTACTTTCAGTTTTGCTTCTCTGAAACCACTGTCATTGGCACAGGAACATCCCTGTGTGAGGAGCTTCTTAGTTAAATTCTATTATAGACTATATAAGACTTTTTTGGAGCTCACGTCAGTCAGTGTTATTAGATATTCTTGCAAAACATCAGCCTGATGTTTAGCGTGAACCACATCATGCCCTAACGTCTTAACCAAAATTAAAATATTTTTCTCAGAAAATAAAACTGCCTTAATGTGAGTAGGCTCACCAGGTTGGACTGCACTATGTGTTCAGACAATGTTGTGTACTCACACTAAACACTAAATGAAATATTTGCTTTCTTCTCGACTGGCTAACACTTTCTAATCATCTCTCTGAAAGTTCCTCATTCAGTTCTCAACTCCAAGAAGACCTTCTAAATATAATACTTCTTCAATTATAAACTCAGAAACGTACCATCACATTTTGATCCACTATGAGGTCTGACTGCCAACGACTTTATTTGGGGGACCCGATCCTCAGTGTGAACCAATTTTTGACGCAGCGTTTCATTGGGGTATGAAAGCCCCAATGTGGTGTTTAGAGAAAATGCGTCTCAACTGTTCCAATACTCCTGACACATATGGGATCACTAAGGGTTGTTGGTTAGGGTTAACCCTTATCATGTCAAATGACCACAGAGTGAAACAAATCTGACCTAATGTATGGCTTTTATAGCTGCAGTGAATTCTCACAACATGTTGTGCTGGTTTTTCAACCTGAACAGAAAAAAATGTTGGATGTGTTATCACAACACATTCAGTGACACAGACTGAAAGCTCTCACTGTCAGGGGTCTGTGACTGCAGACCTTGTGTTAGTAGTGCGGACACAAAAGCAGACACGTGGAACCAAACCTAATAGTAACCAAGAATGAGCCGTTTATTTAAGGCTGGGCAAACAATGTAAATGAAAGGCAGAAGGGAGTTAAACATGAATTAAAACAAGAACATGATACCTGTACATGGCGGAAAACACCTGAAACACGATGCGTGATAAGCAGACGACCTAACAAGAAAAAAAGGAAACTCACACAGAGAAGGGTGACGAGGGGAGTGGAAACACAAGGGGTACGAATTAAGCATGAGGAAACAGGAGGAAGTAAAACTAAACAC
This sequence comes from Pelmatolapia mariae, assembly GCF_036321145.2. NCBI lineage: Eukaryota > Metazoa > Chordata > Actinopteri > Cichliformes > Cichlidae > Pelmatolapia > Pelmatolapia mariae. The sequence goes on along the minus strand of NC_086229.1, from coordinate 4,924,528 downwards.
ACTGAATACAGGACGCGAGGCTGTAATAAGGCTTTGAAGTAAAACAGGAAGTACACGAACACCCAAACCTGAAACAGGATTGGGGATAAACAAACAGGGAGGCAAAAGATGAAACAGATGGATAGGAACAGTGGAAGCAGGTAAGGAAGATGAAACATAGCAACATGACTGAGCCACACAGCGAGGGAGATGGAGAGAGACAGACAGAGCAGACATGGGAACAGAAAAGGGAGATGAGACACAGAGGGAGACAAAGACATGACAAAGGAACATGCACACAGGACATGACAGACTCACACAGGAATGAACAAGGAATGAAATAGCGACAAAAAAACATGGATCAGAAATATAACTAAGCTTAGAAGCACTAACAGGACTAAATTCCATACTAACTGACAGTAAGCTCATACTAACTCATACTAGCTTAAACATCTCCCAAAAAACAGGAAAAGGAATTATAAATATAAACTAAACGGAAAATGCTGGATCAGTGACCCAGCACCCTAACAATCACTCTGCTATGCATCTGAAACTGGTTATAGCAGGTGTCTGACAACATTTCTCACATTTTCTCCCTGCTGTCATAAATCTGATGCACAAAACAAAGGGTTGTCTTTAAATGTTCTTTACCTTTAGAAAATAAAATGCCAGTGGTGACTATGTGAGACAAAACAACAAAAAACAAAAAGACATTACATGTATTTGGTTTCTGTTCTTAGAGTCAAATTTAAAACTGAAAGTTTTGCTTTTAAACGGGCAAGTTTGTTAAGTTGCTGCCTTAAAATGTGATTAAAATTTGTAATCATTGTGTGAACACTCTAACAACTTTTACCACAAAAAGGAATCTGCAAAAATGTAAAGTACCAACTACTGTGAACACAAATCATATTAAATTGGACAGGTATTGTAAAACATGGTATCTGGTTACTTCTTCTAAACACTGAAAGTTTATCCAGTCAGCCAGGAGTTTCATTTCTGTGAAAATAAAAACAAAACAATCCTGACAACATGACTGACATGATGATTCCCATGAGAACCAGTATGTGTGGTTTTACTACTTCAAGTTGTTAGATAACTGAAAAGTTTTACATAGACTCTATGAAGTCTCATTTAGAGTCCAGAGAAAGACTGTAGATGTAAGTATCACTACTGCAATAGTTTATCAATTTAAAAAAGGGTTGTGTATAAAAAATGTGAAGAAGATGGTCCTTTGGAAATGAAATGATTAATGGTATAAATGAACGTGTTTGTATGTGACCCGTACACTCAGTATGTGACGATCTGTGGTTAGTGGCCTTCTCTCTTTTCTTCCATGGTTACAGTTTTGTGTAACAATGAGTGTAAATAGTTCAGGTACAACAAAGACAGTTGCAGGAGGTAACCCAGAAAGACCTTAAAGTATACATGAGTCTTGATTTTGAGTGGTGTACATAGATCCAGTAATGATTTTACCAGCAGTTTATGGGATACAAAGTCTGTCTGGACGATTTTTTTCGACCACCATGTCACTCCAGAAATGTTACATGTTGTTATGGGTGATTCGCTTTGACAACCGTGACACAAAACCAGGCCATTGTTAACAATACAAGACTGGCAGTGATCAGAGAGGTTTGAGACAAGCAATGTTCCCTCTAATTTTTCATGTGTCTGAGCGAACACACAAGCTCAATGAGCGATCCCTTGGACCACTGTGAGCAACAGCAGACGTGTGCACTGTGGTCACGCCAGCATCTAATCCATCCAAGTTACATGGTTTATTAAAATAATCAAATTACAGCATTTACATTTATGTTAGACTACTTTTAATTAACTGCTTTAGCCCACTTACAATGAAAATTTAAAAAACTCTTGTTCATGACCTGTATAATATGTTAACACTACTGGAAGTAAAAAAAAAATATATATATATATATTAGAGATGGACCGATCCGATATTAAGTATCGGTATCGGTCCGATACTGACCTAAATTAGTGGATCGGATATCGGAGAGAAATTAAAAATGTAATCCGATCCATTAAATATAAAAAAAAAAACCACCTCACAAAACTTGCAACACGGCGTAACTCGGCTCATAACCGTAGCACGTTGCAGCAGTATGCCTCACGTGATAGAGCGGCTGTGTGTATTTGTAGCCTCGCTACCAAACCAGCATTTCATCTCCGAGGAAGTTATCCCAGAGAGAAGTAAAGCAAGTGTGTAAGTTCATCTCTGAATGTTTGTAAAGCGTTCCCACGTTAAGCTTAACAACCGATATATGGAGCGACTGCCTCTCTCTCTCCCTCACCTTCCTGCGGCTACTTCAATCGTGAAACTGTTTAATGATCAGCTGATCGGCTTTTCTGTCGCGAGTCCGTCTCTTTTCTTTGTTTTTGGCCCACTTTGCACCAGAAAGAGGAAACCAGCGGCTGAACAACAGCAGCACGTTTAACCTTGATAAGCTGTTGTTAGAATTTATTTAATATTACTTTCTAGACCAGGATCCTTTTCTACGTAGCTGACAGCTGGTAACTGTGCAGGGGCGGATCTAGCAAAGTTTAGCCAGGGGGGCCGATAGGGCATTAACAGGGAAAAGGGGGCACAAAGACATACTTTTCTTTCTTATTCTCATTTAAAATGTCTAGCTTTTAATAAATAATTATCTGAATCTTACACCCAAAGTTTTAATCTGATGTAAAATGTATCCATTACTGTATATAGTAACTGTTAAGTCTAATATACCCTAGTAAGCTATAGTACTTTTTCCTTTGGGAAATTACCATCTGTGCAGTCTGCAATTCTGTTGAAGAAAGATGTTGAATCTATTTAATTATTCTTGAAAAATAATTTAATTCTGTGCATTTTTTTTCACCCTGCATCAAATTAAAGTTGATTACATCGATTAAGCATCATGAGGTGGAGGGTGGGGGTGGTTCCCTATTTTTTTTTGCTGGGAGTTTGCAACCCTATTAGTTAGGTTGCTTAATATTTCTGATAAGTACTCTTTAAAATACCAGAATAGGGAGGATGGAGCAGGTTTAAGTTTATTAGATTGATCAGTGTTGCTGAACTATAAAATATTTTGGGTGCAGTGTATTTTTTACATACAGGTATAACAGAATAGCTTTAGTGTTGTTGTTTATTTAAACTTGAGTATGAACTTATACAAAATGCAGCAAGATATTAAAAAAACAGTTTTATTGATTAAAAAACACACTATATCGGATTCATATCGGTATCGGCAGATATCCAAATTTATGATATCGGTATCGGACATAAAAAAGTGGTATCGTGCCATCTCTAATATATATATATATATATGTAGCCTCCAGCCTCCTTCTCCATGGAGGGTACTGCCCCTTGTGGCTGTTCAACTTGTAGCCAAGCATCTCACTGATCACTGCTGCTGTATTGTAGATCAGCTTGTTAGTCTCAGTAATCGTGGCTGTAGGTATCGTCCGTAGTGCTGCATTAACATCATCTAGCAGACCTTCTGAGGGTACTTCACGTAATCTTGGTAACCGGCTACGGAGGGTCCAGGTTTCAAGTTTGGCCATGATCCTATCTTTCAGGTCAGTTCCTCTCACACTCAACGATCCTTTTCCTATCGCACTTGGGGCTTGGTACCCAATCTCGGGTGGGGGGGGGGGGGGGGGATGATGATATTTCCCCCCTGACCTGGTGTCCTGACTCCCCCTTGCCATAGTATTTATGTTGTACCTCGTCAATCTCTAGCTGTGAGAGCAATCCCTTCTTTCCAATGTTGGAACACTGAGCTACTAGTTGTTTCGCCGTCATTGTGGATGTTGGGTATCGAAGAATCCATAGGTCCCTCATTCTATTCATGTAACCCCTTCCGCCATGGTTACTTGTGTAGTATATATATATATGTCACGGACCCGGCTCTGGGGACTCGGGGTCCGTGGGCAGTGGGGACTATGACTGTTGTTGTTGTTGTTATTATTATTATTATTGTCATTATTATTATCATTTGGTGTGTCGTCTGCACTGCCTCTTATCTCTGTCCACGTACGTATGTAGGCAGGTGTGTGTTGAACTGTTTTGCTCCTGCGACGGGAACTTGGGGGGTTATTGAACTGTTTTGTGCCTTCGCTGGAGTCGCGGTTGAGCCTCTGGGACTTTTGAGATTGACAGTTTGGTCATTTGGGGTTGGTGCGTTTGTGTGTTGCTGTTTTCTGTGGCCAAGTTACAGGCACCTTCAGGCCTGAGGGGCGTGGCCTGGCTTGAGGACTGGCCACACCTAAAGTCCTTGCCACACACCTGCTCCTCATCTGGGCTCGTTGGGGGAGCTATTTAGAAGAGCGATGGAGCTTCCACCGACGCTGGATTATTACGTTTGATTTCACGTCAGTCTTCTAGCTTAGTTTGAAAGTCTGTGAGTGTATGCCTGCTGGGATAAAGTGTGTAACGGCTGCCTCTATTGTTTTCCCTCAGGAGGAATGTGGGACGAGACAGAGCAGTGAGCACGGGGAGTGCAGAGACACTGGAGCAGAGAGCACTACACTGGGACTTTTCAGTGCAACAGTGTTTATTTACAAAGGGTGGTGAAGCAAGCAACAATAACTTCCCCAGTGTCCCAGACTCCCGTGTTGTGTCTTCTTCCCAAGAGTCCGGCATTTGGGTCCTATTTCCCCATCTCCCCACGGTCTGCCAGCCAGACCGTGACAGAATAATCCAGCCATTATGGGCCCAGCGGACTCAAGGACCATCTCACAGGAGGAGTTGCTCGCCCAGCTCTGGAATTACTGTCGGAGCATTATCCAGGCGGCAGATCCTCATCAGAGACACATACAGGTCGTATTTTTTGATTCTTTCCTATCATCAACCGCCTTATCTGTGAACTTTTTGGACATTAAGAGATTAATTTCGATTATAACCATGCTGAGAGCAAGTTCCAGCTTTGAGCTTTTTGGTTTGGGCTGTCCGGGTGAGGAGGATGTGGCGACCTCCCTGGGAGCCCTTGCTGCCTGGGTTTTTTTTCATTGGCAGATAGCTTCCCCACCGTCGCTTGCAGCTCATTTGTTGGACCCTCCATTGCGGGGGAAACAGTTCCCACGCACTCTGCACCTCACCACATCTCCACTCACCCCCGTGGCATCTGCTGAGTCAGCAGATAAAGGACTGGCAGTTCAAAACCACACAGCTGCTGTCCTGCCCGGCCGGCTGGTGGAACCTCAGCCTGTTGCACCGGCCCCGGCATCATCAAAGAAGCGACGCTCGCGCCGCCGGCGCCCCTCACCGCCGCCAGGTTCCCTGACTTTTCATCAGCCGATTGTGGTGAGTCATATGGACAATTCATCTTCACTCACCTCATCTGTTTGTTCACTGGACTGTGTGAACGCTAACCTCGTAGCACAACCTGTAGCAGCCGCCCAGCTAGTCACCCAGCTGTCATCCATTCCACCATCCGCGTCATCTACTCTGCCACCACATCCGCCGCCTGTTGCTGCCGTGTCGCCGTCGTCACTGCCTGTTGAAGAGCTCGGCGAGTGGGGGGAGCCTGCACCGCAGCCGGAGGAGCTCAGCGAGCCCGAGCTGGAGCTCAGCGAGCGGGAGGAGCACAACAATATATATATATTTAAATATATATACATATATATATATATATATATATAAATATGTCAAGAGATGTATTCTAAGACACTTCTTCAGCTTCGAATCAGAGAGGAGAAACACACAGTTTTTACTTGCAGCAAGGGCGGTGACAGAACTCTCGCATGGAAGTGAGGGCTCCGAGACTCGCGCCCTGCCACTGCCCTGGTCTTTATTTATATACATCAGTGGGTGTGTTTGTTCATTACATTGGGATGTGGATGTTTAGGTGAGTGTGTGTGTGTGTAAGAGGTTAAGCTGTGACCCCGTGAAGACTTCCTTAAACCTGCTGGTCTGGAAATCCAGTAGTTCATTTAAATAAAAAGGCACTTAGACTAAAACTGACATAGCTACGTTTATCCTACCGTAAAACAATAAAAGAAGGTATGCCCCTTTCCCACGCTCCCAGGATATGGGTGTGGGTGTAAAAGCCAGAGCACTCTGAAGAGGAGTGAACGCACCCCCCTGGCATCGTTCTAATCCCGTACGGGAGCAGCCAGTCACTTACTGACACTGCAAAACAGAATTGTTAAAGTATTAATGTTAATTTCAATTCAGCTTGGATTTTTTTTTGTGCGCAACGCAAATTTTCTGTGCGCAGAGACCGTGCCAGCAGTGCGCAATTGCGCACGCGCGCAGCTTAGAGGGAACGTTGGAGACAAGTGTGTGGAGCACCTGCCAGTCATCTCTGTCCCCAATCCAAGCATCACGGTGGATGAGCATCTGATCGCTTTAGGGGACGCTGACCTTTCAAACAGTATATGCCAAGCAAGCAGTCTAAATATAGCATAAAGATATGGACAACGTTTGATGTCAGGACAAGTTATGGGTGGAACATGAAACCTGCAGACGGTTCTCCTGTAAAGAACCAAGTGAAATTTACAGTTCTGGAGATTGATTGGAGGTCTCAAGAGACATAAGACTTTATTTATTTCATTTTTTATCTTCTTGGTCTGGAGCTGTGCCAGAATCAAGTGTAATTTTGAGATAATTTTCTGTGGCCACTTTTGACCAGGAGCACAACAGGTGTTACTTCATTTGAGTGTATAAAATTTTTTAATGGTTTCGAAACAAATGTTAATGGAAACTTTGGCCCAAAGTAGTCTGTATACTATGTTTAATGATTATTTCTTATAGTCAAATTCGAAATCAAGCTATATAAGCTCAGCTTAATGAGACTTACATTCCATAAATAATAAAAAAACTGTAATGTTCAAAAGAATTCAAGTTGATAAGAAGATCTAACAAAACAAGCAGTGATAATATATTTATTATTACAGCTTTTATGTTGAGTCTTAAGGGGACGTTCAGTTTTGTGTGGAAACACAAAATTAATTAGCACAAAATAAACACATGAGGGTTAATTATCTGAGAAGTTGTTGGGTTCAGAAATTGAAGGAGAGAATACAAAATAATGACCACTGATCCGGCCAGGTGAAGTTAGACGAAGTTTTATTGACGCATGCGGAGAGATTAATCCTGTACGCAGACAGCATTGATCTCTGGCCAACAACAACACAGCATTAGTTTTATGCATCAAGGTATTTTTAGTGACGCCCTCTCTACGTCAGTACATGCATCAGTTTCAAAACCACAAATGTTCTATTTAACAACCGCCTTAGCTCTGGAACATCCTGCACCTGCTTCTTCATCAAACAGTCACGTAGTTATGCTTAAACTCTCACCTACAAATAAACCCCCTGCCTGTATGTGAGTGTGTGTGTGTGTATGTCTGTGCATGTATGGGTGTGCATGTGTTGCCCTCGCTCTGCACCTTATTTGACCTCTCTAACTATATGTGTCTGTATGTGTGTGTATGTGTGTAATAATCTTGACTTATGTGTAAAATGTATAAAACAAATGTTTCAATCTAATACAACTACTTAAAACTTAATCAAAGCTTAATCAAAGATATAAATGCGTAATAAAATAACCTGCTCAAAATAACTTGCACTCAGACTCTGCTTTCAGTTTCACTTTTGCAAAGCATGGCGTTTCCTGTCAGCCTGCAACTCAGTCTCTCACGCACTGAAGTCTGGACTTCAGTGTAAGAATATAAAAAACATTCAAAAGCCTTTAAAATTATAGATTCAACTCAACAGTTTAAAGTGGTTCTTACTGGACCTGTAATAAAAGCTTAATTGGGTGCCAATATGTTTAAACATCTAAATGCAATATCAATATTAATAATTAATGGAATGGTAATAATGATTATAAAAAATAGCAGCAAAAATATCTTCCTAATCTCTACAAAGTGTAAAAATATCTGTTAGATTTGTATTGTTGATTGTCATTTATGCTTCGAAATATCGAGTTTTATAATCAATCTCATGTTGGTAGAGGTTTGATCCTTAGTAGTCTGTGGAGACTCTGTGTGCCTCCCAGAATGCTCTGGCATTCACACCCACATTCTGGGAGCATGGGAGAGGTCGTACCTTGTCTTATTGTTTTATAGTAGGATAAACGTGTCTATGTCAGTTTTACTCTAAGTGCCTTTTGTTTAGATCAGGGGTCGGCAACCCTAGGCACGCGTGCCACCGTTGGCACGTGAAGGGTTAACTGATGGCACGCACGACCATAGCTGGACTGGCCATCGGGCATTTGCTCGGTGGTCCGATGATTTTTAAAAAAAAAAATTTTTGTAACGGTAAAGCCCCACCTCCTTGTTTTACTTGTAACTGTCTAAAAATTACACAGACGAGAGGGATGTAGCTAGCTAGTCAGTCCTGTGAATTGTGGCCTCGAAGCGAGCCAAAAAAGATGATTCCCGGTCTTTTATGCCAATTTGGACGGAAGACTGGGGTTTTGTGCAACAGAAAGATCGTGCTGTATGTGTCCTTTGCCTCGAGAGTGTTGTTTGCCGGACTTCCAGTGTTAAACGACATTTTGAGACGAAACATCAAAAAACCTTCAAGGATGAGGCAGAGAAAGTTGAATCAATTACACGTGCTGTGTCAAAATATGATAAACAAGCAAGTACTCTAAAATTTTTTACAGCTGCAAAACATCATGGAACTGAAGCAAGTTATCGTATTGCACACTGTATTGCTAAACATGGAAAGCCGTTTACAGACGGAGAATTTGTTAAGGAGGCTTTTCTCTCAAGCTCAGAAGTGTTATTTAATGGGCTTCCAAACAAAGATGCAATTAAAACAAGGATACAAGACATACCTGCATCAGCCAGAACTGTGGAACGACGCATCCAGGAAATGGGTGACAATGTCAGAGCCCAACAAACATCTGGTTTGAAAGAAGCCTAGGTGTTTAGTGTAGCTTTGGACGAAAGCGTTGATATCAATGACGTTCCACGTTTGGCTGTTATGGTAAGATACTGTGATGTGGCAGTACAAGAGGAACTCTTCTGTTTAACCCCGATGCCTGAAACAACGCGAGGTGAGGATATTGCCAAAGTTTTTAAGGAGTGTTTTGATGAGCGAGGCATTGACATTACAAAGATTTTTGCTGTGACAACTGATGGTGCGCCCGCTATGGTTGGGAAACACAGGGGCGCTGTTACCTTAATTGAGGAACAAGTTGGCCATCCTATCATGAAACTACACTGTATAATACACCAAGAAAACCTGTGTGCTAAAATGTCAAATTCAGATCTTCATGACGTCATGGCCACAGTGGCAAAAGTCGTGAACTTTATAGTTAAGCGATCTCCTTTGACTCACCGCCAATTCCAGTCTCTGCTCGAAGAGATGGATAGCTCATGCAAAGACATCCCGCTCCACTGTGCTGTCAGATTGCTTAGCTGTGGAAAGGTTCTGGAACGATTTGTGGATTGTTTTGATGTGGTAAAAAAATTCCTGGCAGAAAAGGGGCAAAGCCATCCCGAACTCGAAGACGAGAAGTGGGTTGAAAAACTTTTCTTTCTCGCTGATATAACGGGACACCTCAACGAGCTTAATCTCAAACTGCAGGGATCCGGACAAACTGTTTTAGATATGTGCGACACGTGGGAAGCTTTCGTTCAAAAACTGGCAGATTTTTCCAGCGATGTTGAAACTTCCACGTTCCGCTACTTCAAACGCCTCAGGGAGCTGTACGCTCAGCGCAGCATCAGCACCACGGAAAAACACGGGTACGTCCAAAGACTCGAGAAAGAATTCAGAACGCGTTTTCGGGACTTTCAGGTGTATGGACCGATGTTTTCTTTTCTTATCAAGCCAGAAAGCTTTAATGAGCAGCTGGATTTGTCTCTTTTTAAATGGCTGGACACAGATGACATGGAAATGCAGCTGATTGAACTGAAAAGCTCGACTCTGTGGGTGACAAAGTTCGCAGAACTACGAACGCAGCTAGAATCCACAGCTGCGCGTGATCATGGAGCTTGCATCTACACTTGCTGGACATCACTACCAGACAAGTTTAACTGTCTTAAGAACATTGCACAGGCTCTATTGACAGTATTTGGCTCTACCTATCTCTGTGAGCAAATTTTCTCTCACATGAAGAGTGTCCTTAGCGCCTCCTGTTGCCGTCTGACTGCTGGACACTAAGAGACCTGTGTGCTCCTTAAAGTTACAAAATGTGATCCCCAGATAACACAACTGGCAAATACAAAGCAGGGACAGGGATCACATTAACATACATATCCCTGTATTAACAAATGTCATATTAGCCCAGTTTATTTTTTCTTTTCACTGTTGTGAGGAGACCATAAACAGGATTTGCATTTTCTGTTGTACAGTTCCTTTGCTGTTATGGTGTTTTTGTTATGTATGAAAAGTGTTTTTTGAAAATAGCTGATCTGCACTTTGCCAACATCTGTCAGCAAATATAGTTCTATAAAGTTATTCTATGGTGTGTAACTGTTGATATGCTTTTACATATTGTTAATGCAGTTGTTATTGTTGTAAATAAATTTCTTGTTAATGCAACGGTTGATATGGCACTTTGACCTTTGAGGAAATTTTAGATGGCACTCGCCATCAAAAAGGTTGCCTACCCTTGGTTTAGATGAACTGCTGGACTTCCAGACCAGCAGGTTTAGGGAAGTCTTTATGGTGTCACACTCTGACTCCACACACACACACACACACACACACACACACACACACACACACACACACACTTACACAACGCACAGGCAAGGTACTCTTTGTGTGTATGTAGACTTCGTATGTTAATGACCCTATGCATATTCATGTGACCTCAATAAAAGAGCAGTGTTACGAGGGAGTGGACGAGAACAACTGGGGTCAAGCGAAGGAACGGCGTCTGTCCAGTTGGTCTCCCTCGTATACGAGAATCGAAAAGAGCTCTGCTTGGCGTTCAATGCTTTTGCTGTGTAATTACATTGTCTTGAACGTTCCAGCGAATAGGTTTAAGCTACAAACCTATTAATATCTTTTTCAGTGCCCCCTCTTGCCTCACCTGTGCCTTAGGCTTTCCTCATTCCACCTTTTAGAAAGACTTTTATGTCGTTCGTTGACGTGCTGTAGCTAGCCAAACTAGCTCAACCAGATCAATCTGCGTTGCCACATAGCTGCTGGAGTTTCACACACATCTCTGCCACTCCTGACATTCTCATAGAGCACCACAGTTCCTCTCGTGGCACTCCCATAATGTGTTTTTTAGATTGACAAAGTCAGTGGAGCTCCTCTGACATTCTCTATACTTCTCCCTTTGGCTTTCCCTTGTGAGATGGGGTATAAGATCTTATCATCCAGCCTAAAAAAAAAAACAAAAGTCTAGTAGTGTTGCTGGGGCTCGATTGACTTGAGCCACTGTGAGAGGTGATTGTGAATTGGCATTTAGACGGACAACCTTTACACAGAATGCTCTGTCATATCAGGGAGTGAGCTTCTGGAATATTTTTCCATTGTCAGTGAGGGAAAGTACAAGTCTCCCTATTTTTAGGAGTCAATTAAAAGGGTGGCTGAGAGACACACAAACATGTGATCATAGCTCCCCCGCTGACCCCAGTAGGCACCCCCATACTCTGCAACCCGCCAGGGAAAGGGGGCCCAGGCCCATCCTGACCGGGGCCCAGTACAGCAGCGCCGCCTGGCCCCACAGAGCCCGGGACAGCCCACCCGATCCCACCACAGAGAAAACTGCACCCACCCCGTCATCCACTCACCTTCCAGACTACACGAGACAATAGACGCCCAGGCTGAGATCTTCCTCCACCTCTCCTGTATCTCCCGCTCCTGCAGAGTGAGTTCCTGAAGAGAGGAAACCTCCTGCAAGATGTAACAGCCTCCTCCACCAGTTGAAGAGCCCCCCAGGTGGCTCGATGCACTGGCGGCACCCTGCGCCCGGGCTGGGCCCCCATACACCCACCCGCCCACAACCCTGGCAACACACTAACCAGGACCCAAGCCCCCGAGGCCCAGCCAGGCCAGGGCCCCAGTCCAGAGACGGAACGCCCCCAGAACCTCACGCCCGTCCCGGACCCACCCAGGGGCAGCCAGGCTACCAGGTCAGTATCCCACGTCCGCCAGCACAGACCCTCCCCTAGCCCCGCTGCACGCAGCCACGAGGAAACCGTCACCTAAGAGCCAACTGAGCCCTTAATAGGCCATGACCACTACCCCGGGTTGAGCCCTCCAAGGAAGATGCTCCTGGGGAATCCCTCGACGCCCTAAGCCTGTCCCTACCCCCACACCAATCACAACAGCGAAGGTGGGACCACACTATGACCCCCCCACCCCCACTAGGTGATGGAGCTGATCAAAGGAGCCCAGAGCAATTGATCTGATGTGGTGGCAGAGGCTGTATCAAGACTAATGTAATCTAATAGATAATTTCTATATTGGTTAGAATTAAGATTATTTTTATTTTTCCAGTTCATGAGGACTGTTTTCTTGGCTATGCATAGGGCAGTGAAAACCATATGGGCTATATTCTTTTCCGTAGTGACATTATCTAAGCTGCCCAGCAAACACACTAAAGGCGAAGTTGGAATGTTACATTTCAGACACTTTGATAAGTCTTCACATATCTCACGCTAAAACTTCTGAACTGGTGGACAGAACCAAAGAGCGTGGATATAATTGTCCGGTGAATTGGTTTGGCAGTGTGAGCAGTTGTTGGTGGACATAAAGCCCATCTTGAACATCCGATGACCTGTATAGTGCACTCTATGTAGTATTTTGTATTGAATTAATTGAAGACTGGGATTTCTAATTAGATGAAAGGTTTTTAAGCAAATCTGAGACCAGAAGTTTTGGTCTAAGTTAATGTGACCAAGTGGTTGGCGGGGTTCTAAAAGAAATAATAAAAATGACAACGCCACCTGGGGGGGAAATTCTAGCCCCCAGGAAATATAAAAAAATAAAATGTAATTAAAACAATGCTCGCACAGGTTCAGGGATGCACACTGAGGCCAACTCAAATATAAACACAATTTTATTCATTAATGTAAAATAAAAACAAAACACTGAGAGCGCACTGAATGTCTAAAACGGTGTCCCAAATTACAATAAAAATACATACACAACTGGGACTTACCAGCAGCGGTGGACCAAAAGAACCACACAAAAAAACCTACTATAGTCTATTCACCTGGTGCTGTACAACAAAAGAAGTGTGGAAAACGACCCACCACCTGAGGTCCCACGGCCGCTGGTAAATCCTCAGTTCGCTGAAATAAAAGCACGAGATAAACACATTAAAAAGGATAAAAACATGGGACAAACAAGCTCTCAACCTAGAAAACAAAAGAAAGAAACAATTAAAGGAAAACAAAAGTCGGTGATACAACACAACCAGTTATACACCACAGAGCACTGATTAAAAATACTTTCGCTTGGCGAACCAGCCCACAGCTGGTGCTGGGTCCGATTGTCCTTGGTCTGCTCGGTCTCACACAACTTCCCACAGCTGGGAGAAAGGGGAAAGGCAGTACCAGTTCGTATAACCGGCCCAGTATACGGCCGAGAATCGCCCCGGCCAGCCACAAAAGCTGGAGCGAACAATAATCCAAAAGGGCGTGGAAAGGCAAGCTACAGGGGAAAACTGGGCCGCCGACAGTTTAACTGTAATATAACAAAATCAACAAAACAAGACAGCAGCAGGGCAGGTGCCCGACTCGCTACGTAGCCAAAGCAGGCGGTTGGTCCCCGAGAGGGCACGGCAGCAATCAAACCCTACAAAAAAGAAAAAGGCAAAACTAACCTTAGTCTTCTTTAATTTACAAAACTAGCAGCTATAAAATAAGCGGCTTACCCCAGAACTTGGAGGCGCTGTACTGCACAGCGGATGCACTCACGCGTCTCCTCACCACGGCTGGAGCACAGGAAAGAAAAACAGCCGCGCTGTAGCGGGCCGCAGAAATATAACTACTAATTGCCGATGTTAGGGAGAGATCAGAAATCGAAGAGGAGACCTACCTGTAGCAATCACGCGACCTGATCACCTCAATAATTTAACCAGCAAGCCATCGTCTACCGCTGTATTGCACCAGAAGCTCGGGAGGAAATAATCCAACGAAAGAACCCGGCTTCTCTTTATACAGGTGAACGCCGCCTGTAATCAATATACAGGTGTGCTCCTAGTTGACGTAAGCGCGCAGCAGGAGCAAGCACAGGAGGGAGAGAGAGAAAGCAGTAGCGCAAGTGGGGGCGAGAGAGAAAGAAAAAGTGAGTAGCCCCTCCGGCTACATTAACTGATAAATCCGCTTCCCATTTTGCAATAGGAATTGATATTGATTCATCTGTTTTAGAAAGCATTCTGTATATTTTGGATAGTAATTTGGGGGTTTTAAGAGTAAGAAATTGAACCACACTTGGTGGTGTTTGTAGTTCAACTTGACCCGGTTTAAATCTCTTTCTTACTGTGGATTTAATTTGTTGATATTCTAAAAATCTTTTCTTGTTGATCCCATATTGTGTAACTAGTCTGTCAAATGAAATAAATTCTGTTCCTTCTAATATATGTTCTAAGTATTTGATTCCTTTACCACTCCAATCTGAAAAGTTTATCATATTATTGCTTTGTAATATGTCAGGGTTGTTCCGGATAGGTGTACGTTTGCATGGGATTAATGAAGACTCCGTCAATTTTAGAAACTCCCACCATGCTGTCAGAGAAGAGCTGATGCTGACGCTTTTAAAGCATTCATGTCGTTGGATGTTTGAGCTGATAAATGGTAGATCTGAAATCTCTAGATTATTGCAAAGTGCTTGTTCTACATCTAGCCAAGGTTCGTCTAAGAGGGTATGTTTTAGTCATCCTGAGATAAACTGAAGCCTGTTGGCTAAGAAGTAGTGCTGAAAGTTAGGTAGTTCTAATCCTCCTTTATCCTTGGTCTTTTGTAGTGTTTTTAAGCTTATATGTGGGGGTTTATTTTTCCAAAGGAACTTGGACATGTATGAATCTAGAGATCTTAACCAATCTTGTGGTGGTTTAGTTGGGATCATTGAGAATAAATAATTTATTTTTGGTAAGACCATCATTTTTATAGCGGCAACTCTTCCCATGAGTGATATGTGTAGTGTGGAGACCAGGGAAATATTTTACTGCTACTATTCATAATCATCATCATTACCATTGCATTAATTATCATTTCATCAAAGCATTTATTGAAGCTGTTGGTCTTATGTTAAAACTTGTATTACAGGTGTTATTATAATCACATATTAACCTTTTCATTACAGGAGCAGTCATAATCATTTTCTACACACCTTGCATTTCTGCGCCTTTTAAAGAGTTGAAGCTCAGTCAGTTAGCTGAAGGTCGTGAGCTTTGGCGCTATGTCCAGACAATCTATTGTGTAAGTGACTTTGAGCTATGGAAAGAACACGCTTACAAAACACATATATCAGGTTATTCATTAGTATTTCTTTATTCATTTATATCCTTTTTATTAAGCTTTGAGTAGTGGCATTTTGGTAAAGCATTTATTCAATAGATTACATATGTTCTTAGTTAAAATTATTACACATATTACAGAGAGCTTCTGTCTGGTAAAAGGTCAGAAGTGTCAACGGGCGGGGTAAGGCCGAGTGCATTTTGAGGTCGAGACACACACACACACAAACAGTAGTTAACTCTGTCAAACGCTTTTTCTGCATCTAAAGAAAATATTGTAGTTTCAAGGTTTTTACTGCATGAGTAGTCTATCAAATTAAGTAATCTACGTGTATTAGTTGATGAGTGCCTACCTTTTATGAAACCATTTTGGTCAGGATGAATTAAGAGGGGGGTTATTTTCTCTAATCTCTTTGAGAGAGCTTTGCAGATTATTTTGAGGTCTACATTTATAAGGGATATTGGACGATAGCTTGAGGGATATACAGGGTCTTTGCCTGGTTTTAGCAGGAGATTAATGTTTGCAGAATTCATATTTGATGGAAGTCTGCCCTTTTCTTTGATTTCCAACAAAGTTCTGTAAAAAACTGGTGCTAGAATCGTCCAGAATTCTTTGTAGAATTCTGCAGGAAAGCCGTCTGGACCTGGAGCCTTATTATTGGGCATACTTATCAGGGCTTCCTGGAGTTCACCTGGCGTCAGTGGTGAATCCAGTGCCATTGCTTGAGTGTCTAATAATTTTGGAAGAGTTGTGTTGTCCAAAAACTGATCAATTTCGTTTTTACAGATGGGTTTATTTGTGGTGAATACAACGTTTTATAGAAATCCCTGAAAATGTTGTTTATTTGTTTCGGGTCATATATTGTGTTCCCAGATGAATCTTGAACAGCACATATAGTTGTTTTTTCTTTATTTATTTTTAGCTGGTTTGCTAGAAATTGACCGGATTTATTACCATGTTCATAATTTTGTAAGCGTAGTCTTTGTACTGAGAATTTTTTTTTTAATCAATTATCTCATTTAATTATAGTTTTGTTTTGCGTATTTTGTTCAATATTTCTTGATCTTGGTGTAACACGTAGGCTTCTTCTAGTGATTTGATGTTTTTTTCTAATTCTTGAATATTTTTGTTTTCTTCTTTCTTTTATGTGATGAGAAAGAAATTATTTTACCTCTCATCACGGCTTTCCCTGCTTCCCATAAAACAAGCTGATGTTCCAGGAGTGTCATTAAAGTCTAAATATGAAGTCCACTCTTTTTAAAAATATTTAATGAAGTCTTCATCTTTAAGCAGCGATGTATAAAATCTCCAGATTTTTACTTGGCGTAGTATTATTCTTGTTCATTAGTGTTAAAGATACAGGAGCATGATTGCTGACAGCTATAGGGTGAATCTCAGTGTCTGAAATGACACTCAGCAGTGAGCTGCTGACCAAAAAATAATCCAGACGAGAGTGGGAGTGATGAACATGTGAGAAAAAAGTATATTCCTTACTGGTGGGGTGAAGGGAGCGCCATGCATCGCAAAGACCAAAGTCGCTCATATACTGTTTGATTATATTTGTGAATTGCCAATTACGATTGGATTTAAAATTACAGAAGCCAGAGGGATCAACCGCTGCTCAAACTGTGAACCTGCAAAATGGTTTTGTATTTCTGGCTCTTTCCTCTCTGCTCAATTTTACTGAGTTAGATGGTTAATTCATAAGGATCTTGGTTTTCCTATTGGGTGATTATCATCAACACGGGACACTGTCATGGCACTGAGTGTCACAGCTGGGGTAGCAATCGTGTGGTGTTTGGAGAAGGAGGACCCAAGTTGCAGACAACGGTGGTGATGCGAGTGAGGTTTATTGAAGATGGGTGACAGTGACACAAAGCGGTGATGAGAATTATAAAGTAAATTGAACTGGGAAAGCTAGTAAGCTGACCTGAAAACATAACACAAAGGGAGGACACGAGGCGAGGAGCAGAGAGACACGGAGAAGCACATAATAACACAGACGAACAACACAGGCAGGCACACACTATAAATACACACAAGCTAACGAGGGAATGACACACCGGGGGAACACAACTGAACCTAATTAGCAAGAGGAGACACAGACCTTCAAAGTAAAACAGGAAATTCACAGACTGTTTTAAAACACAAACTCAGAGACATGAACAGAGCACTTGGGGAGGACACAGGTAGGTATACAAAACAGTAAACTCAAAAAACCCTACAAGTCAAGTCAAGTCAAGTTGGCTTTATTGTCACTTCAACCATATACAGTTTGTACACAGTGAAGTGAAACAACGTTCCTCCAGGGCCAAGGTGCTACATGCAACATAAATTTACAACATAAATTAACAGAAAAAC
Organism: Pelmatolapia mariae; assembly: GCF_036321145.2. Lineage (NCBI taxonomy): Eukaryota > Metazoa > Chordata > Actinopteri > Cichliformes > Cichlidae > Pelmatolapia > Pelmatolapia mariae. The sequence goes on along the minus strand of NC_086229.1, from coordinate 4,906,811 downwards.
ACTAAACTAGCTAACTAGAGACAGGACAGACTGACCTAACATAAATTACAACATAAATTAACAACTATCTAACTAAAACTAACTGTCTAACTAGGTAGGTAGTGCAAAGGAAACATTAAACATACTTGGTAAGTAGGTAGTGCAGGAACAGTAAACATAAAAATATTGTGCAAAAAGAGCATTTACAGGTTGATGTGTAAGTCCAGTCTCAATGCTTTGAGGTAGTTGAGTTGAGATGAGTGATAGAGTGTGTGTGTGTGTGTGTGTGTGTGTGTGTGTGTGTGTGTGTGTGTGTTTATCAGTCCAGTCCCTTTTTTGTTGAGGAGACGGATGGCTTGTGGAAAGAAGCTGTTGCACAGTGTGGATGTGTGTGCCCGAATGCTTCGGTACCTTTTTCCAGATGGCAGTAGTGTGAAGAGTGTGTGAGAGGGGTGTGTCCAATCAGCCACCATGCTGGTGGCTTTGCGAATGCAGCGTGTGGTGTAGATGTCCTTAATAGAGGGGAGAGAGACCCCGATGATCTTCTCTGCTGTTCCCACTATCCGCTGTAGGGTCTTGCGGTCCGATATGGCACAGTTCCCAAACCAGGCAGTGATACAGCCGCTCAGGATGCTCTCGATAGTTCCTCTATAGAAGGTGGTCAGGATCGGTGGTGGAAGCTGGGCCTTTCTCAGTCTTCTCAGAAAGAAGAGACGCTGTTGGGCTTTCTTGTGCAGGGAGCTGGTGTTGAGGGACCAGCCGAGGTCCTTCTCCAGGTGGACGCCCAGGAATTTGGTGCTGTCGACGATCTCCACAAAGGAGCTGTTGATGCTCAGCGGTGAATGGTCGCCTCGTGTCCTCCTAAAGTCAACAACCATCTCTTTTGTCTTGTCAACATTCAGAGACAGGTTGTTGTCTTTACACCAGTCCGTTAGCTTCTGCACTTCCTCTCTGTACGCTGACTCGTCGTTCTTGATAATGAGACCCACCACGGTCGTGTCATCAGCGAACTTAATGATGTGATTTGAACTGTGTGTTGCTACACAGTTATGAGTCAGCAGTGTGAACAGCAGAGGACTGAGCACACACCAAGAAAACAAGAATTAACACGATACATAAAATGATACCAATATTTAACGACCCAGGACCAATGACACTGAGTGTGGTGGCTCTGTGGTTATGTTTTGTTTTCTTATTGTTCTATGACTTTGTGGTTTTTCATGGCTTTGTCTTTTGTTTCCTTAGTTATTCTTTAGTATTTTAGAGATTTTATAGGCCTGGTTTTGTCACTGTGCCTGCCTTGTGTTCCTTGTGTTCCATCTAGTGTCCTGGGTTCTATGTTCATGTATTTCCTGTTTTACTTTGACAATCTGTGTCCCATGTCAGTGCAGTCTGTGTTGCTTCCTCTCTGTCTCGTCATGTCAGATTAGGTTCAGCTGTGTCTCCCTCTTGTGTGCCATTTCCTCATTTCCCTCTGTGTGTATATAGTAGCTGTGTCCCAAAACGTCGGCTGCATCCTTCGGAGGACCCAGCCTTCGCGGTCTACGTGGGCCGGGTCCTTCGAAGACCGAGAAGGCCGGAAGTGCGAGGCTGTGAAATGGGACGGTCTAGCCTTCAGATTAGCATCACCGCTGTGTCGGTGGAGTTTAATAAACTCGGCCGTCTGCTCCTTGCTATCTAAAATATAACAGGACACTGGCGTAAATTCTCGACCGTCTCATACTTCTGTTTAATCAGTTTTCTGTTTGACTCAGCTGTGTGAAAATCCCGGAGGAACCCACCCGATGGATTAATAAAGTTTTCTTCAATCTAATAACTTTGATCTCAGCCAAACCGATTTACTCCGGAACAAATAAAACACCGAAAAAGGGTAAAAAATTACATTTTCAAGTTATCCGAGTGACTTGTATATCATGTTTAACCTGAGTAGCGAAAGAGCGGGGATCTGAAAACAATGAAGCCAGGAGTCCGCTGCTCTCGCCGGCTCGAGTGACCATTGAACCCCCCGACCTGCTATCGAGCGGGTGGGTAACAGACGTCTCCAAAAACGTTGGCACACTTTTGCAAATATGTGATGTCTTGATAAACCAAGCAGATAATTGAAGTTTACACAGCTACTTTCTCGCCTGAAAATATGTTAAAAGTTTATTTTGTGACCTAGAAAGTTTAATAAGACTAATTTTAAAACTCAGTAGCGGCCTCCATTGTTGGCAGCTGAAATTTGGCTGGGCCGCGCTATGAATTCTGGGATATGGTGGGCCACGAAGGACACACCCGACCCATCCTTCAAATTCGGGGAAATGAAGGACGCATTTGTCGGCCGCATTTGAAGGAGTCGACGAATTGGGACAGCCTTCGTCGCCTGGCTGTGATGTAATCGGCCTTCAAATGCGGCCTCCGGAGGATGCAGCCGACGTTTTGGGACACAGCTATTGTGTGTGTTCACTTGAGTCACTTGACGCCTACTGTCCAGACCCCTCATCAACCCCACTTGATGAATAAGTGCACCGATATATGGAAGAGCTACCGTTAACAGGTGTGACTGGTAAGATTTGACTTGAAAGGATGCACAGGTTTTTGTTATGATTAGATTAGAACAAACCTGAACACCAAGTTAGTCAGAGCTGGGATATTCCCTTTACCCAAATTGGCTCCATCTGAACTCTGCTTTGCCTGCTGGGTACTGCTCATAGGATTAGACCTTTTTTTTTTTTTTTAACAGAGAGCCAAACAGATGTGTATAGGTGTGCTGGTCCTGAAGATCGACAGGCTCAGCTGATTTATTCCTCTGTTATTGCACCAACAACAGACTGTACACCCACTTTGTCTTTGCTAACCTCTTGCTTTAAATTCTTCCCAATAGATCCTCATTTCCCCACCAATGTCAATCTGATTTTAGTATATACTGTGACTAGGCTACTCCAAAGCCTTTATTTGTCTGCTTTTTATTTTATTTTATTTTATTTATTTATTTATCTATTTTTTTTTTTTTTTTTTTTGGGGGGGGGTATTTATTTCTGTTTCAAGGTAATTCAGAGATGAACTTGAATGTGCTTGAACTTATAATGGCAGGAACTGATAACCAGACATTTTTCAGAATCAGAATCAAAATACTTTATTAACCTCTGGGTAATTTCTGTAGTAACATTTGATCCAAGACAGTGAGAAAAGTGACTAAATTAAATATTACAATATATTACAAATTTACAAAATAGCTCTCATCTTTACAAATGGTTCAATTATAAATATCCCAGTATATTACACAAATTAAAACTATATGGTTGACATTGAGGTGATCCTCTTTTCATCAGGATTTTCTGGTACAAAGTAGAATTTATGGTTCCATTAATTGCGGAAAATCGTCCAGATCCTAAAGCATCAAATTCCCAGACGATTGTTGGAAGCTTAGCAGTGACTTCTTGCTTCTTGTGGTGAAGGAGTTATTTACAATCACATGACTGGCTGCCCTTTGGTGGATGGCAACACAGCATTAAATGTAAAAACCATTGAAATGCTAATGTAACACATCCAGATTCTAAGTCTGACCGACCATCTCAGCTGTGGGCAAAAGATGACAGTCAATACAATTCTGAAAGTTAATTTAATAACCACTGTTAAGGTTCAAAAATTAAGGAGGGATACAGGAGGAAATCCAAAATAACACACTGATCCGGCCGGGTGGAATTAGACGATGATTTAATGAATACACGCAGCGTGGGGAGGTGTAAACTGCAAAACATCAGTTGTAAATCTCCGCCCAAAAATACACTTCAGATTGCTTTTATAACATCAGGGTATTATAACGCCCCCTCTTGCGTTTACAAGCACATAATTTGCACCTTAAGAACCTTATTTGCCTCTTTTACAGACAATGATCAGTCTTAAGAGATAAATGCAGACACAGAAGTTCCCCTTTCTGGCATCCTCTTCCAAATATGGTGATGATCTCAGGCCTTTGAGGTCCCCATGGACTTGTCCTCCTTCTGTCACCTGTTGTCAAGTAAACTCTAGTGTAACATGTGTTGTTGAATACACTCAGGCCTTTGCTCAGCTACTATTTTACTGTAACAATATACTCAGCATATAAGCTTTTAAGATTATAGATTTAACTCAACGATTTAAAGTGTTTGTAACTGCACCTGTAATAAACATGTTAATATGTGATTATGATAACACCTGTAATGCAAATTATAACATAATGCCAACAGCTGCAATAAATGCTTGTATGAAATGATAATTAATGCAATGATAAAGATGATGGTTATGAACAGTAACCGTAAAATAATTTCTTCAATCCTACACCACTTAAGCCCCACGCCCCCGGTACTAGGGGCAAAAAGGAGGAGATCACGTTTAATCGGTTATAACATGGGGTCAGAAATATAAGTCCTGACATGTGTGGTATCCACAGAAACCTCTGAATCTCAGCTAAAATCTCATATAAGCCATTTCAACAACCACCGAACACAACGAAAACAAGCCATGATTAAACGAGCAGTTATGTAAATGCAATGTAATGCAATACAATGATCCAATAATGAAGGATAAAACAGTCCAGTGTCCCACTTGAGTACAGAATAAAAGTCCAAGGCCAGAGTCAGCTATGCCACAAGCCAGCTGCACTTCACATGTCGACCACTTTAACAGGGATCAGCATTTGTCTTCCAGGACCCACCAACCTGTTGTTGTGGAAGTTTTCCACTTAAATAAAGCCTGCAGATGAGCGGTGAGCGGTAGCTAACATTCTTTAATCAAAACACACAGAACAGAAAACCAAGCTTGTGGAGAGCCTGCATGACCACGGGGCAGGGTCAGCAGAGTCTCCCTGAGCCTAACATGGCTCTCAGTTAAATACCTTCCACAGGAACAAAAGGCAGCACACAGCTGTTTCACACCTTAAGGTTCACACTCCCTTGCTACCTCCCAGAGTCCTCGAAGAGACAAAAGACTCTTCCTGTGGAGTGGTCTGCTTCCCCCAACTTCCTTCTTACAGTATGGGTGTCAGACATGTTAAAATCCAGTGGCACCAAGGCATTATACAATAAAATAATGTGATTAGTACATAAGTGAAAGAAATTCCTTTACACTGTCATGGATCAGAAATATAACTAAGCTTAGAAGCACTAACAGAACTAAATTCCATACTAACTGTCAGTTAGTAAGCTCATACTGAGCTTAAACATCTCCCAAAAAAAAGGAATTATAAATACAATCTAAACAGAAAAAGCTGGATCAGTGACCCAACACCCTAACAATCACTCTGCTATGCAAACTGGTTATAGCAGGTGTCTGACGACATTTCTCACATGGTTTGTGGCCTTCTCTCTTTTCTTCCATGGTTACAGTTTTGTGTAACAATGAGTGTAAATAGTTCAGGTACAACAAAGACAGTTGCAGGAGGTAACCCAGAAAGACCTTAAAGTATACATGAGTCTTGATTTTGAGTGGTGTACATAGATCCAGTTATGATTTTACCAGCAGTTTATGGGATACAGAGTCTGTCTGGACGATTTTTTTCGACCACCATGTCATTCCAGAAATGTTACATGTTGTTACGGGCGATTCGCTTTGACAACCGTGACACAAAACCAGGCCATTGTTAACAATACAAGACTGGCAGTGATCAGAGAGGTTTGAGACAAGTGTGTGGAGCACCTGCTAATCATCTCTGTCCCCAATCCAAGCATCACGGTGGATGAGCATCTGATCGCTTTAGGGGACGCTGACCTTTCAAACAGTATATGCCAAGCAAGCAGTCTAAATATAGCATAAAGATATGGACAACGTTTGATGTCAGGACAAGTTATGGTTGGAACATGAAACCTGCAGATGGTTCTCCTGTAAAGAACCAAGTGAAATTTACAGTTCTGGAGATTGATTGGAGGTCTCAAGAGACATAAGATATTTTTTATCTTCTTGGTCTGGAGCTGTGCCAGAATCAAGTGTAATTTTGAGATAATTTTCTGTGGCCACTTTTGACCAGGAGCACAACAGATGTTATTTCATTTGAGTGTATAAAAAGTTTTAATGGTTTCAAAATAAATGTTAATGGAAACTTTGACCCAAAGTAGTCTGCGATTAACAGTATACTATGTTTAATGATTATTTCGTATAGTCAAATTCAAAATCAAGCTATATAAGCTCAGCTTAACGAGACTTACATTCCATAAATAATAAAAAAACCCCTGTAATGTTCAAAAGAATTCAAGCTGATAAGAAGATCTAACAAAACAAGCAGTGATAATATATTTATTATTACAGCTTTTATGTTGAGTCTTAAGGGGACGTTCAGTTTTGTGTGGAAACACAAAATTAATTAGCACAAAATAAACACATGAGGGTTGATTATCTGAGAAGTGTAAAAATATCTTTTTCAGTGCCTCGTCTTGCCTCACCTGTGCCTTAGGCTTTCCTCATTCCACCTTTTAGAAAGACTTTTATGTCTTTCGTTACGTGCTGTAGCTAGCCAAACTAGCTCAACCAGATCAATCTGCATTGCCACCCAGCTGCTGGAGTTTCACACACTTCTCTGCCACTCCCACCACCCTGTAAGTAGAAGGTCAGTTATCAGTCGGCCTCAGCAACTCAACTCTGCTTTTAGGCTGCAGCATGTAGTAGGCCCTGGCCTGCACAGAGAGACACGATATCACCCCATTTCATTATACAATTCACAGGGTAACAAACTATCCATCATAAACATATCAGGTCATCCAAGATTTGGTCATATTACATACCTGCACAGAGAGACAAAATATCACAGCAGCATTTGTAGTGTGGGCTATAAGTAGATTAGAGTGCAATCAAATACACTTAACTTCAATTGGTCCAACCCCATCACAGCTATTGGCTCACAGCAAACGTGACATACAAAACCACTCCCAAACCAGTGCAACTACACACAATAAACATGGAGATGAATAAATACAGGCAAAACTAGTCCACCATGTTACACTTACAATGCACTGGCCATTTCCTCCTGTGTGTTTATAGAGCAGCTGTGAGTATGCTGTAGCTCTTCCTTTAGAATGTTGGATGATAATGTTGAACGACTTTAAGCTCAACCCCTAAAAAGTTGATTCTGTTCATCTGGACGTAGTGTTTTCAGTGGCAGAAACGTTTCATCACTCATCCAAGTGACTTCTTCAGTGTCAGCTGACTGCAGGTTTCCCCAATCTTATAAAAAGTATATTTGGCCTGACGGGGTGCCATCTGCTTCGCCAGAGGTTGTTTGGTTTCCCCGATGTACAAATCCTGGCAATCCTCCTGGCACTTACAGCGTACACTACAAGGGCGTAGATTTGGCATGGACGGAAGGGACATGTGCCCACCAATATCCAGCGATTATTGAATTGTCAACAACAATAATTTGATCTCATTGAGTGAAGAAAACAAAACCGATAGAAAGAAAAAAAAAAAAGATCTGTCAAGGTGTCATTCACCTAGCGCTGCAGAAGGACTTAAATTACGTTCTCTACTGGAGTCCTACGTCATGTGACATATATGGCCAATGTAATTGGCTGTGCCTTTCAGGGAGAAGGGTCTGGCTGCATCCACTGTGGAGCTCCACAGTAACCGGATACACGTGACCTCCACAGTAGCCGGAAGCACGTGACTTCCACGTTTTTGTTTTTTTAAATTGTACAAGCTAACAATTACAGCGCATACCTTACAAGTCAAAAAGATATGTACAAGTACAGGTGATTAAGAACAAAGCAGCCATCGAACAAAGAACAAAAGAACGGTATAGGTCAGAAATAACAGAAAGCAGCATACATTAAGTGACCTTCCATATAAAAGTAAAAAAAAAACGTGACCTCCACAGTAGCCATAAACACGCATGGATACCGTGGAAGTCTTGCAAGTTGATCGCAAAGGTTGGGACAGAGTCTTTCTTAAATAAATTTGCCTTTAGTAATTTCATAATTCTAGGAATCGTCTAGTTTTCTTACAATGATCATGTTGCCACTTTTTTTTGCGTTACAACAACATTCCTTCTTATTTTAATTTTTTTTTTCATCGTGCTCCATGTCAGAGACACACACAGATATGCTTTTTCCTGGGCCTGGTTTAAGTAAGAGAGCTGGATTAACGGCTTCTGTGGGCGAGAAAAAGAAAAAAACACATTTTGCATTAGAATATGATTTATTGTTGGCGTCAGAGATGCAAAATAACGAATACTTCAATGCTGTACTTAAGTAGAATTTTCTGGTATCTTTACTTTACTGCTGTACTTTTTTGTGCCTACTGTATACTTCTTTATACTTCTACTTCTCACATTTTAGCACGCGTATCTGTACTTTGTAATCCGTACATTTGTAAATCAGCCCCCCGCACGCGTGCTTTGGACGCAAGATTACTTCAAAATTTTGTGCATAAATTATATTTTAGACCCTGTACTTCTTACTTCCACTTGACTAAAAAGTCGAGTCAATGCTTCTACTTTTATTTGATTATTTTTAAACAGAGGTATCTAAACTGTAGTAAGGAACGTGTGTACTTTTGACACCTTTGGTTAGCGTCAACACTGTAAATTTCGTCACAAACAGATTTATATATTTATCAATACTTCTATTCGTTATTCTATTCTGTACGCTTTTTTTTTTTTTATTGCCCAGATTTTAGTTAGCCCCTGTTCAATTGACTGTTATATGTCAATAGAAACATATCTCACAAATTAAAGTGTCTTGTAAAATATTTGGGGTTTTTTTCAAGAATTTTCTTCCCAAATCTTTTACATACCAATTGTAAATTGTTATTTCTGCTAAAACCTGAACTTAAATGTGTATATGGTGTTAATCTGTTTTTCTCTGTGTTTTAGATGCATATATCAATCTGGAATTCGGGCTTAAAGCCAGAATTGCAAGAATGCAACACGTGTTGCAGAGGACTCTTTCACTGCCCTCTGTGCCCCACTTTCAGCCCTACTGTCAGGGCAAAGATTGAGGAGCATCTAAATGTGCATATAAAAAAATGCTTTGCATTTCAACAGTATGTTTGTATTAAATATACTTTGTAGTTATAAATATGCACTTTTTAAAGCACTTCTGCAGTATCTTTGTTGACTTAAAAGTTGCTGTTGACATTGTACAGTTCAGTGCATTCATCTGCAACAAAAATAGTGTTTTTATAAAATATATTTTTATTTACTTTTCACCACTTTTCTTGACATAACTTTTGTGATCCACACCATTTTGCTTTCATTATTGAGGTTGGCTTGGATGTTTTTGTTAACATGTACAATCTGATTGTTAGATAAATTGATTGCATTCTATACAACTACATTTAAATTACATCTGTTTGTTTGTGTGTTTTTTGTTTGTTTGTTTGATTGTTTGTTTTTCTCTTACAGATAAAATGATATGCCGGTGCAGGCTGCCTTGTAGGACAACAGGACACTTTCACTGCCCTGTCTGTAAGATTACAATCATACGGCGTGGGGATATGGCAAGGCATTTATTCTCTTGTCAGCATTCTTCAATGCCAAGTCAGCCACCATCATCAGGACTGCTCCCCGCTGAACTCTCCGAGGAGACCCGTATTCCTCCAGCAGTACTCTTTGAGGAGCCCCGTCTCCCCCCCCAAGGTTTTGTCTTCAGTATCTGAACCATTTTCTGAAGGATTTTTTTTTTTATAACTTTGGTGAGAGTTCATATACAGAATACTTAAAAATAATGTGGTGTCGAGAATGAGAGATAACCGAAGACGGTTACTAAAATAGTGACAACGCCACCTGGGGGAGGGCGTTACAACCCCAGGAAAGATTTCTCTAGCCAATGAAAGGATTGCACTGGCTACCAAAGCCCACAGACTCGTTATTTAATGGCAGAGGTGAGACAAAGGGAGTTTACAATTCAAAAGTTTATTAGAAGAAACTACTAAAACATAACTATAAGATCAAAAGACACCTAGGGTAGCAGGGGTGAGACAGTAACCTAATTAATTAAAACACTTTATTACCAACGATGATTAAAACAACATACTCCCTACCACAATGCTACCCTAAAACAGACACAACATGTTAAAAGGAAGCAACTAGACAAAATGGTGGAGACCGGCCACTTGAGGAGGCAACCTACAGGGAGGAGTGCCCAAGGGTGCCACCAATTACTCACCCGTGTGATTTCACAGCAAACCTCACTCACACTAAACTCTAAAGGGTGCAATCTGCCTATGCCCGGTGTGTAACTCGCATGCATCGGGGAGGGGATTCCAGCTCACGTGCCTAGCCTCTAAACAAGCGGCCGCACCTCCACTAAAACAATAAAAGAAAAGATAAAACGTTAAACAATCAATAAAAGATCTACATAAAACCAACACGTCCCAAATCACTATACGTTATAAAAGTAATGCTTAACAAACAAAACTGCATCTGACAAGACAGCAGCAGTCTAATGCACACCTGCAACAAGAGAGGGAAACAGTAGTCAGAGTCCACCCTACTATGCCACGGTATGATAAACACAACCCAGATAGCAAGACGACATTGAATCTATGTTGATTTTTCATCCGAACCGTCGTATATGGTCGCTGTTGAAATGCCAATGTGGTAACAACATTGAAATACTGTGGTAAACCGACGGTCTTACTATAGGGACGTTGTAACGATGTTGATTCACCGTTGTTTTTTTGTCATTGATATTTGATCTATTTATAGTCGACCAGGTGACAACAACAACATCGAGAAAACGTCTATTTATAGTTGACGATCATTCGGCTCCGGTCACCATCAAAAACCATCGATTTGTAGTTGAGCATTAAATTGCATTGCAACTGATCGGGTATAAAGTACCAGAGAAAGTAGATTTATTGTTCATTTGTTATCAATGACTTGGTCTAGTTCACCAGCTTTAAAAAATCGTGTCTACGTGCAATTTATGTATAGTTGACCGGGAAATTAAAGCAGCGATCACTTGGACTATTCCGCAGCACCCCTCTCACATTGGTACATCCCTCCAGGTATTCATTGTCTTGTACAGTAGAGCGGGACATTTGATTTACTCTCAGCGGAATTGACCGGAGAAGGCATCAGTTCATGCACTGCACTGGCCTGCACCACGATTAGTATAAGGTAAGAATGAATGAATTTTTTTTCTACTCGTTATTTCCATGTTTGCATTTGAATAACATTAAAAAACTCGTTAATGTTGTACATTAACGAGTTTTTTACTGTTATTTACGTTGCTCCCACAAAATGTGGGAGCCCGAAATTGTGTCTACTTCTTACAATTCGGCAACAAATAAATTGCACTGCGAACAAAGTATATCAACAAAGAAAACATTTTTGTTTCATAATTTCTTCGTTATATTCCCTTACAAAGCTAGCTTTAACGCTTCGAGGTTTCCTTTGTTCTTGCCGTCGCCTCGGCGCTTGACCCAGACTTTCGCTCTGTAGTTGCTTAGTACTACAAAAAATTCTAAATCTGTGATATATGATTGATAAACGTAAAGTTAACTGTATAAACGTGTTCAATGACTTTGTTACTTTTGATGATTGGAGAGCACCCGCTTCAATTCGCACACGAAAACTTTAGACTCAGTTTGAAAGCTCACGCAGCATGCCCACGTGACTGTACGTTGTACGCGCACCTAACTTTACGTTGCACGCGTACATGACTTTCCGTTTGTGCCTTGAATAATGAATAAGGCTACGTCCACACGTACCAGCGTGTTTTTGAAACCGCTGATTTTTCTATGCGTTTGCACCTTTTGTCCACAGGTAATGTATGTCTGGCCGTACATTGTGTTTGTATTTCCAGGCACATTTCACGAAGCAGAACGCAGTCTTCAGAGATATCCACGTGAACGCTGTGATACGTCTGACCTTCAGTCTTAAAAGAAAGCACAAGTAAAACCTTTTTATTCACAAACATATCTTTGATTGTTAAGAATTTATGATCTTGTCTTTTATACATATCTGTGGTGCTTGCATACTGCAATATCACCACATAATATAGTCCAAAAAGTGGAAGTTTGTAAACTTTTTAAAAATGCAAAGCCGTGTACACTTGTGCACTTCAAAAATTCATTGTATACTGTACCTTCTTGCACGTCTCTGTTTCCTGTGTGTGTTGTTAGAAATCAAACTAACTTTAGGAAACAATATGCCAAAAGCATATTTACAATTACTTAAGACCGTTTTTAATTTATTTTCTTTAGACCAAATCCCCTGTACACATATACGGACTCAGAGGATGAGCAGCCTACAAAAAAACGGTTTCCCCGGGCACCTCGAGTGAAAATACCAGGTAATAAAATACTGTCTAGTGTCTGTGTACATATCTGTGTCTGACACGAGGAAACTTTTTTGACAAGTTGTGCTGTCCTGCTCCCATTTTGCCTCACGGTCAACATGCTTTTGCATCAGGCCTTTTAATAAAGTTGAGAGCTCAGAGAGACTTTGTGCTTCCGTGCTATGCTCACCCGTAGCTTCTGGCAGGGTGCCATCATCTTGGGCCTCCTCTGGGGGAAAATCTGTTGGCCCTTGAGGTTTCCTTGACTTGGCTGATTTCTGCATTGCTATCACCTATTGGCCTGGAGCCACTGCTACCACCATTTGTGATGTAGCATAATTTAAGCAGCAAGGAAGGTGATAAGTAAATAGCATTAGCAGATGATCGGAGTTCTTTTAAGCATACTTTATTGCTGGCATCTCTATTTTACTATAAAACAATCAATCAGGCATGCAAAAATCCCACTTGCTTTATACAAGACTTTGCCCACACCTGACCTCGTTAGTCCCTGCCATTGAAACAAATAGGTCAGACTCATTTACTCAGCTAAATGGTTTGTAAAGTAAAACACTGCATACAATATAACTCAAAAGGCTACTTTAAAGAAAATAAACAATACTATACAAAATGAAAAACCCTCCATTTGGTTACACCCAATGATGCAATCATTGACCTCATGACCGTATATAAACAGGAAGTACTGGGCGGCCCTTCCCATATACCTGTCTTAAATATAGGACCTGAATAAACAACATGGACACCATGGTAAGTATAACCAAAGCAACATAAAGAAACATAATTTACCAGACATTTGCCTGTAAACAGAAGAAAATTCAGTTGACCCTGATGGTTAGTAGATTTGGCTTTAAAACACATGCATGGATGTAAGGGATGTAACTACTGCTACCACAAACAAAACCCGGGATAGTGTGTGTTAAGAGAAGTTACACCAGCAATGTCTAAATTAAAGCTTTATGGCTGACTGTAAAATAACAAAGAAATAAATTATCAGTATGGTTAAGGGACACGTGGTACATGAGTTCATGCCTAACCACTTTGTCACACAATCAAATATGCTTCTTAACATATTCATGAACATACAAGTATTTTTTATACACATTTATTTCACTATAAACATGTAAAATAGTGATCTTTATCTAGCCTCCTAAAGGAGATGTCTCTTATGTAGTGCATCTTGCAGAAAGGGGTCCCCCCCCTCCCCCAAATTAAAGTCACACCACCTTCAACTCATAATTTTATTGGAAAGAGATGTGTCTGATAGCATTATTTGATTTTTTTTTTTTGATTTTTTTTTTTGAAGGGCCAGTGTGAGGTATGAAAATGTGGTTTGCTGCCTCAGGGCAGTATAGATGTAAAACAAATATGCCAGCAGTTTATCTCAGTTAACGAGAGGAGAAGGCATGTGTTTGGCTCCTTCACATAGTGGACATTGAGTTGTTGAGTGGGACACCAGTAGTCCATGTCTGTTGCTGTAACAGTAGTTCATGTTTAGAATAAAAAATCCCAGCTCACTGATTTGATAGGAGCAGTAGTGCCTAAAATGTTGCATAATTTTGCTGAGAGATCTTTTACTTTGTGGTAATCTTAGATGAGTAGTTTTATGGATAAAAGCCACCAGGTCATTCAGTGTTCCCTTAGTGCTAATGTATCAGAGATGTTGGTGTACTATAACTGAAGTAATGTTGCTAAGTCCTTAAAGTCATATTCTTTTATTGTCATGACTGTATTTGAAGCTATTTTTTATTTTTGTATGATACCTGGTTTATATGGAATATGACTGAAGTAAACTGAGGTCTAAAAGACCTAGTCAGTCATTTGTTTAATAGTAATTTAACATTATAGAATTCACATATAAAACTATGAATTGCAGGGTTCGGTGGTTGAATCATCCGTCCCTACCAATGCCAAAATCAAATCTACGCCCTTGGTACACTACGTTACTCTGTTTGTGTCGGGGGGACCCGATCCTTGGGGTGGATACATTTTTGGCACAGCGTGTTTGGGGGTTTAAAAGCCACAGAGACACAGTGTTTAGAAAAATTGTATCTCAACTGTTCCGATACTCCTGGCACATACAGAATCACTATGGCTTTTCACTTAGGCAGCGGTTGTCCTTCTCTGCTCGATCGGCTGGAGCTTTCTTTAGTTGCCTTCCCAGCTTTGACTGAAGTCCAGCTGGCATAACCACATTTACACAGGTCATTCTTGATATGATGTTCTTCTGCCTCCCTGGCCGCTGTGTCTGTGGGGATGGTGTTCGCTCTGTGTTGTAGCATTCCAATGACACCCAGTTTATGCTCCAGTGGATGACGAGAGTCAAACCTTAAATACTGATCCATATGCGTAGGTTTACGGTACACATCAGCTTTTAGATGGCCCCCATTACTGATGGAAATCTCACAGTCTAAGAAGGCTAACCTGCCACTTTTCATATCCTCCCTGGTGAATTTATATGTTGATCCACCGAGTTAAGCCCTACGGCTCAGCGGATGGTTTGAGTTGCACATTTGAATAAACAAAAACCAAAACACGGGTTGACTGAGGTAAAAATCAGTTTCACTTCGTCCGTCAAACCTTTTGGACAGCCAGTCAGTTATCCATCTCAAGTAAATTGTACTTAGTTTTTTAAACTAGCTAGTTTGAATATTTTTTTAAAGCACTGAATATATAACTTAGATTTAGGGTGAAATAAACCATTCCCTTCAGAAAGGAGCATAAACAGTCACATCCTTTTCCTGTTTGCAAGGAACAAACGGGGCTTTAAAGAAGCACTTCTGGAGGTGCACTTTTTTACTCTCCAATAAATGTTACTGACTGTATGGCCACGTTTCTCACAACAGCCTATCAGTTAACTACCAGCTTTGAACTTGTATCCTATTCCCTGCTGGACGGGGGAGAAAACAGGAGAAGTAAGAACATGCTGAGCCACTGCACCGGCTTCTACAGACACTATAGTGACTTTCTGTTCACAGATGGCTGTTCCTATTTTTGGTGTTATAAATTTTTAATCTCCTCCATGCTCAAGCACATTTTCTCTGAAATGCAATTGGATTTCACATTCTGTTAGTGCTCAGGAGAGTATTTTTTCTTAAAACACCGGGTCAGAGCTAACAAGTCCAAAAACTTTTTTTTTTGTTGTAATTTTGCAAGAGCAATATGCCTTCTGAGCCTCTAACCTTCTTCAAATCAAACAAAATTGATGTCAAATGTTTGTGCTGCTTCTGTTAAGATATTAATGACAATCTAAAGGTCAAAAGGTCAATCAACCCCCCACAGTAACCAAAGCAAACAAAATTGGTGTCAATCCACTGTGCTACATTTGCTGTTTTCCCCACAGAAACATTTGAAATGTTGAGTTCCACCTTATAGCAGATCAGTGTTCGTGACTTAGCATCTTTATCTGACATTGCAAAGACTTCATCTTCTCTGTGGCAACTGTGATTTTGTTAAAAAAAAAAACCCACTATAATAGCCTTTAAAAGTCACTATTTTTATTATCAGGTTTATTGTATGTGCACGTGATAGGTAATTGTAACTCTTGCTTCAACCTACATATAATAAAACTGTAATAGCATCACAAACATAAAGTCATTGCTGATGGAAAATCAGAGCAGGAATCTTTATTAGGCCAAGTTTGTGCACACAAACAAGCAGTTTCACAGTGTTCATCAGAGTGACAGTCTGGGGTAAGAAACTGTTTCTGGGGCTTTTGGTTTTAGCGAACAGCGCTCTGTAACACCTGCCTGAAGGCAGCAATTTGTACAGTTTATGTCTGTAATGTGAGGGGTCTGCAAAGCTGTTTTCTTCCCCTTTACCTAACCCCTCATGGAGGGAAGGTCACTGATGATCTTCTCTATTCCTCCAGACAGAATCTATATGTAAGGGCTAATTCCAATTCTGTGAAAAGGTGGATCCTAGGAATCTGAAGTAATCCACAATGGGCACTGTATTGCTGAGGATGGTTTGGGGGGGTGTTCACCGTCATCTGCACAGTCTTGAGCTGCTTCAGCTCCAGGTGAGGGAAATGGGAGAGAAAGTTAGATGAACTGGAGTCTGTACCTATTACTATATATTTATTTTTGAAAAGTCTCAATCCTTCATGAACTGAGAGGAATATGAAAGAGTTGTAAAGAATTGTCCTTCCCACACAGACAGTTCTCACTCCCGACGCGTTTTGTCACGCCCCGCAGCGTTCCTGAGGAACACGAAAGGTGACCTTCCGCGTTCTTATGGTACGCGCCAGGTTATGGATGATATCCAGACGTCCCAGCCATGTATACCAGACCTAACCCTAACCTTATCCATAACCCTAACCATTACCTTATTCCTAAGCAGAACTAAGAGCTTTTCTATTACAATCAATAACTCGCCGCTCTCCGTTTCCCCATGTGTGAAAAGTTTGGGTCTCATCCTCGATAGTACCTTCTATCTATCTTTTAACTCACACATCAGTAACATCTCTCGGTCTGCATATTTCCAATTCCATAACATTAATTGTCTCCATCCTTTTCTCTCCCCACATGCCACTGCCATTCTTATTCATAGCCTGGTCACTTCCCGGATTGATTACTGCAACTACTGCAACTAATCAAAAATCTATCCATAAGCTTCAACATGTCCAGAACTCTGCTGTCCGTATTATCACCAGGACCCCTTCTATGCACCACATCATCCCTTTTCTGCAGCAGCTTCATTGGCTTCCGGTTAAATGCCACATCAATTTCAAGATACTTTTGTACACATTCAAGGCTTTCCATCATCTTTCACCTTCATACCTCTCTGACCTGGTCCAGATCACCATTCCTGCTCGGTTTCTCAGATCCTCTTCCTCTCTTTCTTTTTCCGTCCCTTCCCCTCGGCTAGCAACCATAGGGTGCAGGGCTTTCTGCTGCTCTGCCCCCGTCTTTGGAACTCCCTTCCTCCTGAGATAAGAAACATCACTTCCCTCCCTCTTTTTAAGGCCAGACTCAAAACTCACCTGTTCACAATAGCCTACACCACATAACCTTCTCCATTCTGCTATTTTAATTTATTTTATTTATTTGCTCTACATTTTACCCTTATAAATTTGTAAATTGTTATGTTTGTTGTTGTTATTGCTCGTCTTTATTCTGCTTTGTACAGTGGAGTGTTTTGAAAGGCACTTTCTTAAATAAAATGTATTATTATTATTATTATTATTATTGCTGTTGTTGTTATTATTGTTATTATTATTATTACTCTCTCTCTCTCCCTCACTCTATAAAATATTTATCAAGTTAAATTCAGTATGGTTCCAACAACAGTTTTCACATTAACATATGTAAATGGGGCGACCGTGGCTCAGGGGGTTGGGAAGGGCACCTGTAACCGGAAGGTCGCCGGTTCGATCCAATGCATTATTATTATTATTATTATTATTAAATGTACAATCCTTAATGTTTTTTATGTGGGCACCAAACCAGCTAGGACCGCCCCTGCCTACACCTATTGCAGTGTAACAAGGAAAACATACTGCAACAGCGGACACAACCATGAGAGAGATGGACAGGGGGAACTACAGATAATGTATCTATGAAGGCTCTCAGTCATCCAGGTCATGGTAGTCTAAGAAGCTTGGAAAGAAAAGCGTCTGGACTTCTTTAAGTTTCTTGAAGACGTTTCATCCGAGTAGCTTCTTCAGTTCTGAGGTCAAATAGTGGAGATTTGAAGATCTGTGGGAGTGTCCCCCTCAAGAGGGACAATGGACCCCCTATTGATCCTCTCCTAATCACACTAGCCAAGGTGTGAAAAGAGGAGTAGGTGACAATTAGCCAAGGTTTCGGGTGAACCCAAGGTTCAAGGTTCTTTATTTGTCACATGCATAGTTATACAAGTGTAACACACAGTGAAATGTATCCTGACACGCTCCTCGACATGTGCAAAAACGGGGGGGGGGGGGGGGGGGCGCGCGGGGTAGAGGAATAACATTATAAATATATATATATTGGTTGGTTTAGGGTCTGGATGGCTGGAGGTGGTTGTCCTGGCACCATGATGCCAAATTCTTCACTTCGTCCATGTAGGCCGCCTCATCGCTGTTGGAGATGGCACCCAACACCACTGTGTCGTCAGCAAACTTCACAATGGTGTTGGAGCCGTGGGTGGCCACACAGTCAGAAGTGTAGAGGGAGTAGAGCAGTGGCGAGAGGACACACCACTGTGGTGCTCCTGTGTTGATGGTGATGCTGTCGGAGACACACCCACCCACCCTCGGTGGGTGGGTGGAGGTCTGGGATGGAGGAGGAGATGATGTTCTTCAGCAGCCTCTCAAACACCTTCATGACTACCGAGGTCAGTGCAACTGGCCGGTAATCGTTCAGGGATGAGGGTTTGCTGTTCTTGGGCACAGGGATGACGGTGGATCTTTTGAAGCATGTGGGGACCACAGACTTCGCCAGGGACTCGTTGAAGATGTAAGTGAACACACCTGTTAGCTGGTCAGCACAGCAGCGCAGCAAACGGCCCGTGATGCCGTCTGGCCCCGCCGCTTTCCTTGTGTTCACTCTCCTCAATGCCGCTCGGACGTCATGCTCTGCGAAGCTGGTCACCGGTCTCTCGTTGATGACGTCATTGTCCTCGGTAGTCCAGCGGTAGATGGCATTAGCCGCCTGGCTAACCTCGAAACGGGCGTAGAACTGGTTCAGCTCATTGGTGAATGCAGAGTCGGCGTTGATCGGCGCAGTGTCCCTGGGTTTGTAGTCCGTAATGGTGCGTAGTCCGTGCCACATACTCCGTGTGTCGCCCTGGTGGAAGCGGGACTCCACACGCTCCCGGTACCGGCGTTTGGCATCTCTCACCGCGCGCCGCACGCCGTATGAGGCCACTTTGTAGGCGCTCATATCGCCAGTGGCGAGACCCGCGTTGTAGGTGGCGGTCCTGGCATTTACTGCAGCGCTGATCGATCTGTCCATCCACGGTTTCTGGTTAGGGAATGTGGTGACTCTCGCAGTGGGGATAATCTCCTCCGCTAGCATGTTGACGAAGCTTACTGCTACTTCCGTAAACTCGTTGATGTTGACTGCGCATGCTCTGAACATGTCCCAGTCGACGTCGTCGAGTGCGTCCTGTAGCGTAGCTTCTGATTGGGCAGACCACCGTTTCACCTCCCTTGTGGTTACTTCTTCCCTCCGTATGTTTTGTTTATACTGGGGGATGAGGAAGATGGCGTTGTGGTCAGACTTCCCAAAAGCCGGGTGTGAGACGGCTTTGTAGCCCTGCTTGTATGGTGTGTAGCAGTGATCCAAAATTCGGTCCCCCCTCGTTGGACACGAGACATGCTGGTAAAAGTTTGGCATGACTTGTCTGAGGTTCGCTTTATTAAAGTCTCCTGCTACAATGAGGGCTGCGCCCGGATCTTTGTTTTGAAGCGAACTCAGCACATCATGTAGTTCGGACAAAGCCATACCTGTGTCCGCTTGGGGTGGGATGTAGACTGCCGTGGCGATGACTGAGTTGAACTCACGGGGCAGATAGAAAGGGCGGCACTTAATGCTCAGGAATTCCAGATGTGGCGAGCAGCTGCTGGAAAGAGTAGAAATGCTCCTGGCATCACACCACTTTCTGTTTACCATGAAGCACACTCCTCCACCTTTGGTTTTGTTCGACTCTGCCGTTCTGTCCGCGCGGAGCACAAAGAATGAATCCGACGGAGTTACGGCCTGGTCCGGCACGGTGGGGGTCAGCCATGTCTCCGTGAAGCACAGAATGTTGCAGTCCCTCATGTCACGTTGGAAGGTGACTCTTGCTCTTAGGTCATCGAGTTTGTTCTCCATGGATTCTACGTTGGCCAGTAGGATACTGGGCAGTGGTGCGCGATGCGCCTGCTGTCTCAGTCTGTTCCTAATGCCAGCGCGTTTCCCCCGGCGCTTCTTTGTTCTACGCCTCGGATGAGCGGCCCGTCCTTTGTTGTTCTCCACGCCGCGTAGAATCTCTGGCGGCCAGGATGGGTCAGGTTTAAAAGTGTCCAAGATAAGATGTGCAACCTTGTCACCGATGTTTACAAGTGATCTGCCGTTGTATACTATAAGACTAGAGGATTCTGGAATGTAAACCAGAGCAAAAAATAAATAAAAAACAAGAAAAGTGGATAGTCGGAGCGGAGCGGTCAGGAAGGCGTCTGGACGTGGCCGCGCCATCTTGCCATAGTAAATAAGAACCCATAGTAAATCCTGGCCCCACCCTATGATGTGATTTCCTGAGGTCAAAAGGCCCAGGATGTGAGCGTCTGAAAAGGATCTGAAAACTGGATTATAGATGGCAGACAGTTGGTGTCGTAAGCCCCGCCCTCTGTTCAAAGATGGTCGTTTACTGTGGACATAGATGGCTTCTTTCACTCTTTCAAACCATCTGTCTTCTCTGTCCAAAATGTGAACACTGGCATCCTTGAAATAGTGACCTCTTTCAAGGTGCAGATGCACCTCTGAGTCTCCTTCTGTCTTTTCTATGTTGTTCCATTAAGTGTGTCTTTGGTGTCCCCAGTGTAGACGTCTGAAGTTCAGAAAACAGATTTAAAATCAAGGAATCTGTCCTTTAGTGACCTCTGACCTTCAGGGACCTCTGACCTTTAGTATCTTAAATTCAAAATCAAATTTTATTCATCACACACACAACCTCCAAAAGTTGATTCTGTTCATCTGGACGTAGCATTTTGTGGGAGAAACGTTTCGTCACTCATCCAAGTGACTTCTTCAGTCTCAGCTGACTGCAGGTTTCCCCAATCTTATAAACAGTACATTTGCATAATGACTGAAACACCTCTGAGTCTCCTGAAGGAATAATGGGCTGGGAGGTCAGTTCCTTAATCATAATTATGCAAATTCTCATGGCCATTGATCAACAACCACTGACCAAAACCCACTGATCAAGGACCACTGATTAATGGCCATGAGTACCATTCACAGAGAGTTGGGAAATGGCTGCAATCACAGCATTGTAAGATGCCAAAAGATATACCTCCTCCTCGATTCAGAGATGATCTTTCCCTTTTCATGTAAATGGCCTCCTTGACTCCGCGCTCAAACCAGCGTTCCTCCCTGTCCAGGATGTGTACATCCTCATGATTGAAAGAGTGTCCACTGGCCTGTAGGTGTAAATAGACTGCAGAGTCCTGGCCTGACGAGGTAGCTCTTCTGTGTTGTGCCATCCGCTTCACCAGAGGTTGTTTGGTTTCCCCGATGTATAAATCCTGGCAATCCTCCTGGCACTTAACAGCGTATACTATGTTACTCTGTTTGTGTCGGGGGACCCGATCCTTGGGGTGGACCAATTTTTGGCGCAGCGTGTTTTGGGGTTTAAAAGCCACAGAGACCCGGTACTGCTCCGATACTCCTGACACATATGGGATCACTACAGGTTTTCTCTTAGGCAGCGATTGTCCTTCTCTCCAGGATCGGCTGGAGCTTTCTTTAGGTGCCTTTCCAGCTTTGACAAATTCCAGCTGGGATAATGATGTGCTGTTCTTCTGCCTCCCTGGCTGCTATGTCAGTGGGGATGGTGTTCGATCTGTGTTGTAGCGTCAGCTACACGTCAGCTTTTAGATGTCCCCCATTACTGATGGAAATCTCACAGTCTAAGAAGGCTAACCTGCCACTTTTCATATCCTCTCTGGTGAATTTGATGTGTCAGTCCACCGAGTTAATGTGATCTGTGAAATGTAGTACTTCCAGAGATTTGATTTTCACCCAGGTGTCATCCACATATCTGAACCAATGGCTTGGTGGTGTTCCAGGGTAGGATAGAAAAGCCCTCTTTTCCACTTCTTCCATGTACAAATTGGCCACAATTCACACACACATTCACACACTGGTGATGGCAAGCTAAAACTCTTGAGCCCAACTCTTGAGCCACGATCGCCCCACGATGGGTGAAACTGGGGAGCCCATGGCACACCCATGTTTCTGCCTGTAGAACTGACCCTTGTATGTGAAGTAGGTGGAATGAAGACACAGTTCCAAAAGCAAACACACTTGGTTGATGCTGAGAGTGGTCCTGTTGCTGAGGTTGGTGTCATCCTGTAATCTCTTACGGACTACCTCCAATGCTTCCGTGACTGTGAAGTGAGATGCAACGTCGTACGAGACCATGGTTTCATCTTCCTCCATAATGACGTCTCTCACTTTCTCAACAAAATCCAGGGTGTTCTGGATGTGGTGTTCAGAGCTGCCCACCAGCGGGTTGAGGATCGAAACCAGAAACTTGGAGATGTTATAGGTGACAGAGTTGATCATGCAGACAATCGGTCTTAAAGGTGCACCCTGTTTATGTATTTTCGGTAAACCATACAGACTTGGTGTAGACTCCCCTGGGTACAGCCTGTGGTATGAGGTCCGGTCGATAGCCTTATCTTGTTCTAGCTGCTTCAGACAGTCTATCACCCTCTTCCTGTAACCACTTCCTGGGTCTCGTTTCAGGGGCTCATAAGTATTTTCATCACTGAGCAGTGACAAAATCTTCTCATGATAGTCTTTCTGGTTAAGCAATACTGTGCACCTACCCTTGTCTGCCGGAAGGATGATAATGTTGTTGTCATCACTAAGTGATGTGAGTGCCTTCCTCTCCTCCATGGTGATGTTGGATGCTCGGGGGCTTTTGCAATGGCCGAAACTTCCATCCGTAGTTGCTCTGCTTCCACTTCTGCAATATTGTTGTTACGAATTGCTGTTTCTGTGGCTGTGATCAGCTCCACTAGAGGGATTTGTCTCGGTGTAACAGCAAAATCCAACCCTTTAGCAAGGATGTTTTTCTCTGTTTGGGTGAGCTGTCTATCAGACAAATTCTTCACCCATTTGTCCACATCCTCCGTGTCGCATCCTTCTCTCTTTTGGCCGCTGAGGACACTGTATTTTGCGGTGGTTTCCGACGTACAACAAGTAAGTCAAACTTCCTAGTTGCTTTGTCTTAGACTTCTTGTGCTGTGCTAGACGAGCCTTCTCAGTAAAGTCAAACACCTTTTTAAGAGTATTCTCATCTAAAAGCATTGTCAGTCTCTGTCGGATCCGCTCCTCTTGAGATTTTAGCATGTCGATGGTAAAATTTGTTTGCCTCACCCATTCATTAAACAACTGATGCTGTGCCTTCTAGAGGAATTTTGTTGCCCGAAAGCCTTAAACTGAAGAGCTCATTTCAGTGGTCTGGTTTCAGTCATTATGCAAATGTACTGTTTATGAGATTTGGGGAAACCTGCAGTCAGCTGAGACTGAAGAAGTCACTTGCATGAGTGACAAAACGTTTCTCCCACAAAACGCTACGTCCAGATGAACAGAATCAACTTTTGGAGATTTACTTTCCTGGATGATTGAGAATGCATCAAGACACACACACAACCATACACAGTACGACATGTGGTGAAATGCTTATTGCTGTGCGATGCCCAACCATTAAATTACATCAAGGAAATTTTAAAAAATTTACAGATTTAAAATTTAGAAATTTACAGTAAAAAAGAATGTGCAAGTAACAATTTAAGAAAGAAATTATAAGAAGTGTAGAATTATAAGAAGTTGGCAAATAAACAGACTGCGTGTGGTAACGTGATGTATGACAGTCCAGTCCTACACCTGGTTCACGGCCTGAATAACCTGAGAGAAGAAGCTCCTCCTCATTCTCTCTCTCTTGGCCTTAAGGGAGCTGAAGCACTTCCCAGACCTGAACAGAGAGAAGAGTCCATGGTTGGGATGGGAGAGGTTCATCATAATCTTCCTGGTTTTGATCTTGCACTACTTGGTATAGACAGCAAGGGTGTAGATTTGGTTTTGGCATTGGTGGGGACGGATGATTCAACCACCGAACCCTGCCCTGTTTCTTTTTTTTTTTTTTTCTTTTTGTCTTTACTGATGAGTCACTCATCAGTAATGTTTGTAGTGTGAGTGCATTTTTAAAACAATTTGTGCAAAGTGCACTACAAGGTGGAATATTTGCAAAATCATGACTACCTCATGATATATTGTCTCAAAAATTAACCCTACGAATATGTCAGTACCATTAGGATGAAATTATTGTGTCACCAACATTTTAACGTTAGACGTATAATTTAACAGCCTCTGTAAACTAATATCCTGGCTTGCTCGAGGCAGTCAGTTTCAATTTTCATTCAGTTTCCAAAACACGTTATTCATGGTTAGCGCAATCTCAGAGCGTTGCGGCTTCTTTTTGGGAAATGTCCAGATGATAGTTCTTTCAAATGTGTTATCCGCTAGTTTTCCGATGAATCCCACAACCGCTTTCGTAAACATGTTGATGTCATCAGAGCTGCGTCGAAACATGTCCAAGTATGCGTCATCTACCACATCCTGCAGCACGATCACTGAATTGTCTGTCCAGCATGCGATCTCTCTCCCGATTGGTGCTTCCTGCCTTTGCCTTTGTTTGTAAAAAGGCATGATGAAGATGACGGCGTGGTCTGACAGAGACTGTGCTTTGTAGCAGTGCTTGAATGGAGTGAAAGCAGTGGTCTAGTGTCCTAGTGCCCCTAGTGGGGCAGCTGATGTGCTGGTGAACGTTATGAAATGTGTGTTTGAGATTAACTCTGTTATAATCTCCCACAACAATGAGTGTGGTGTCCCGGTGAGTTGCTTATTGTTGTGTGAGAGCCTCATGTAGCTCACAGTGTCCGAGTCCGCATGAGGCAGAATATAAAAAGTGCAGCCAATGACTGCAGTGAAATCCAGAGGGAGATAGAAAGGGCGACATTTAATGATCAAAAGTTCCACATTGGGCAAGCAAGAGCGTGTGAGTGCGGAAATGTTCGTGCTGTCGCACCATCTGTTGTTCACCATCAAACGCACTCCACCACCTCTTTTCTTCCCTTATTCCATTGTTCTGTCCATGTGGTAATTCAATTCAATTCAGTTTTATTTATGCAGCGCCAAATCACAACAACAGTCGCCTCAAGGTGCTTTATTTTGCACAATGGACCCTACAATAATACATACAGAGAAAAACCCAACAATCATATGACCCCCTATGAGCAAGTACTTTGGTGACAGTGGGAAAGAAAAACTCCCTTTTAACAGGAAGAAACCTCTGGTTCCACAGAAGAGGGGCCTGAAAACTGAAGGCTCTGCCTCCCATTCTACTTTTAAATACTCTAGGAACAACAAGTAGGCCTGCAGTGTGAGAGCGAAGTGCTCTAATGGGGTAATATGATACTACAAGGTCATTGAGATAAGATGGCCTGATTATTTAAGACCTTGTATGTGAGAAGCAGGATTTTGAATTCAATTCTGGATTTAGCAGGAAGCCAATGAAGGGAGGTCAATACAGGAGAAGTATGCTCTCTCTTTCTAGTCCCTGTCAGTACTCTTGCTGCAGCATTTTGGATTAACTGAAGGCTTTTCAGGGAGTTTTTTGGACATCCTGATAATAAAGAATTACAGTAGTCCAGCCTGGAAGTAATAAATGCATGAACTAGTTTTTCAGCGTCACTCTGAGACAGGATATTTCTAACTTTAGAGATGTTGCGCAAATGGAAGAAAGCAGTCTTACATATTTATTTAATATGTGCGCTGAAGGACATGTTCTGGTCAAAAATGATTCCTTGTCGGTGAAGTCGGTGGAGTTCTTGATGTGATGTGGGGTGTTCCCCACAAGAGGTGCTAGGACGGTAGCAGGGTGTTTCGAGATGTTGTAAGTGGCTGAGTTTATGCTACTGACAATGGGTCTGAGTGGGACACCTTCCTTGTGGATCTTAGGAAGTCCGTAAATGCAGGGTATGCCATCCCCTGGGTAAAGGCGGTGATATGTGTAGCGGTCAATGATTTTGTCCCTTTCAAGGTCTTGAAGACAAGCTATAACTTTCTTTTTGTAGCATAAACTTAGCCACTGTCACTCAGTCACCGACAAGGTCCAGAAACTTACCCTGGACCCAGATGAAACCACGGTGTCCTTTGATGTAGTCTCCCTCTTCACTTGCATACCCACCACGGAGGCCGTGGAGACTGTCAGGAAATGACTACAAGAAGACAACTCCTTGGAAGACAGGACCAACTTCACACCCGATCAGATCTGCACACTGTTAGACCTCTGCCTTACCACAACATACTTCAAATACAACGAAGGCTTCTACAGACAAAAACATGGCTGTGCCATGGGCTCCCCCGTGTCACCTATTGTAGCCAACCTTTACATGGAGGAAGTGGAAAGGAAGGCTCTTGGCTCTTTTAAAGGTAGAGTACCCAGCCACTGGTACACATATGTAGACGACACCTGGGTCAAAATCAAAAGACAAGAAGTGGAATCCTTCACTGCGCACATTTTTTTGTAAAAAGATAATGATGTTAACCTTTTCTGCAGCTATAGGGCATATGTGGTATCACTCTATCAAACAAGAAGAGAGCCACATGTAACTACAAAGGTGTTTGCTAGTTCACCTCACGTGCATTAATTTAATAACGTGGTTAGCCTACTCAACGTAAATTACACACAAACAACATTAAGCTACTCACGCAGAGAAGAACGGCTGCTGCTGCCATCATCATCCGTCATCATTTCTGCTACACTGGCAGGGCTAGGGGCCAGGACTTTACTCTTCTGATGTTGCTATCTCCGGGTCCCATAACAGGCACCACACCCGCAGTAGATGTGCTCGGTGTGAGGTCTCACAGCAAGCTATCAAATACGGTGCATTTCTCGGCTTTTAAAAAAACGCTATGCGTCGCCAGGTGTTTCATCGGATTCGAGGTGTTACCTCCTTTGACAGTATCACAGTATCAGCTTAAAGCACTTGTTGCAGGCTGCTGAGTTTGCATCTTTTGCTGTGAAGTACAGCCAGACTTTTGATCGCTTCGCCTTGGGCATTTTTAATCTGTAGCTCTGCTCTAAAAGAACGTAGGTACCTGGGCCCGCCTACTATCCTCGGAAACGTAAAATGATTGGCTAGAATCCAAAGTGTATGACATCTCAGGAATAAAAAATCACCGAAATAAAGCACCGAAATGTGCCCTGCTTTTCGGTCTGGTTGCTACCGTTGATGTCAGAACCGGTGCGATACCGGTACCCATCCCTAGTCATAAAGGCCACTCTCAGTGGGAGTGGGTGGAGTCAGGTGGCGCTCCTCAATTAACTCTTGAGCTGGTGCTGTACAAATAAAGTTGAATGTGCAAAATGTACTGAGGTAAATCCACAGAGAGCAGAACCCTGATAACCTGCAGAGGTCAGCTGATCACAGCCTGTGTCATTGATATGTGTTACAGGTGTGTGTGTGTGTGTGTGTGTGTTATAATGATGTGATGTGTTACAATGCTTAGAAACCTTTCATTTAATTAGAAATCCCAGTCTTCAATTA
Source organism: Pelmatolapia mariae (assembly GCF_036321145.2). Classification (NCBI taxonomy): domain Eukaryota; kingdom Metazoa; phylum Chordata; class Actinopteri; order Cichliformes; family Cichlidae; genus Pelmatolapia; species Pelmatolapia mariae. The sequence goes on along the minus strand of NC_086229.1, from coordinate 4,879,280 downwards.
ATTCAATACAAAATACTGCATAGAGTACACTATACAGGTCATCGGATGTTCAAGATCTCTTGAACATGGTGGTTCTGTCCACCAGTTCAGAAGTTTTGACGCGAGATATGTGAAGTGATGTGAGATATGTGAAGACTTATCGAAGTGTCTGAAATGTAACATTCCAACTTCCCCTTTAGTGTGTTTGTTGGGCAACAATTCTGATGGCAAAAGAACCAAAACGGGACAGGCAAAAAGAAAAAAAAAGTTAACACTGGCGACCTGGCTAACCTCAAAACGGGCGTAGAACTCATTCAGCTTGTTGGTGAATGCAGAGTTAGTGTTGATCGTCACAGTCCATGCCACATGCTCCATGTGTTGCCCTGGTGGAAGTGGGACTCCACGCATCCCTCATAGCAGCATTTGGCATCCCTCACCATGCGCCAAGCACTTTGTAGGCACGCGTTGTGGATAATGGTCCTGGCGTTCACTGCAGCACGGATCGATCTGTCAGCCACAGTTTCTGGTTTGTGTGGAGATCAGACAAATATTTTACTGCTATTGTTCATAATCATCATCATTACCATTGCATTAATAACATAATCTACAGCATTGATATTGTATTCAGATGTTTAAACATATTGGCACCCAATTAGCCTTTATTACAGGTGCAGTTATAACCACTTTAAACTGTTGAGTTGAATTTATAATCTTAAATGCTTTTGAATGTTTTTTTATAATCTTAAATGTTTATATGCAGATTACATTGCATTATATGAAAGGCTCACCTCTGAGTATAGCCTATGCCAAAGTCCTGACAGGAAACACAGGCTTTTGCAGAGCGTGCTTGTGAAAGTGAAACTAAAGCAGAGTCTAAGTGGAAGTTACTTTGAGGAGCTGTTTGGGTGATGCTATTTGAAGAACCAGGTTATTCATTATTGTCATTTATTTGTCTATATCCTTCTTAGTAAGCTTTTAGTAGTGGTTCTTGATTAAAACATTTGTTCAACATGTTACATATATAGTTTCAGTTAGGTTATTACATATAAGGATGAGCCTCTGTTCTGGTGAAAGGTCAGAAGTGCAACGGGTGAGATGAGAGAGCATTTAAGGTCGAGACACACACACACACACACACACTGTAGGTAAACTCATTTATAGGTGAAAGTTTAATCATATTTTGCTTGTGACAGCAAAATTGTGCCTGCAAAAGAACAGCTTGTTGCAGAACGTGGGCCTGATGTTCCAGACGATAAGCGAGCGAGTGCAGCGACAGGAAGCACCTGCCGTGGAGACAATGTTCTTTTTTAACTGTGTCAAAAGTTGTCAACAGAACATTTGTGGTTTTAACTTATGCATGTATTGTATCGGATGACGCAAGAGGGGGCGTCAGAAAACATACCCTGATGTTATAAAACCATTCCTGTGTAGTTTTGGGGCGGAGATCTACAGCTGATGTTTTGCAGTGTACATCTCCCCACGCGTGGTTCATTAAAATTATCGTTTGACTTCACCCGGCCGGATCAGTGTTGTTATTTGGATTTCCTCCTATATCCCTCCTTAATATTTGAACCCTAACATTTGGGAACGTCTTGACTCTCACAGCAGGGATGATCTCTAGCATGCTAACAAATTAACTGCTACTTCCGTAAACTCGACTCTGCATGCCCTGAACATGTCCCAGTCTACGTCATTGAGCGCATCCTGTAGCATAGCTTCTGATTGGGCAAACCAGTGTTTCACCTGACTACCTCATCACTTTGTATGTTTTGTTTATACTGAGGAATAAGGAAAATGGCGTTGTAGTCAGATTTTCCAAAAGCTGGATGTGAAACAGCTTTGTAACTCTGCTTGTATGTCATGTAGCAATTGTCCAAAATTCTATCTCCCCTTGTTGGACATGTAACTGACTCCTCCTCTGTGTCCTCCTCTTTCAGCTCCTCCTCCTCCCTGTCAGTTTTTGCTCAGACTCTTCTCCCATCTAGTGGTCTTCAGTCCGTACTGCATCTCCACTGGGCTGCTGCTGTCCATCTGCTGCAGCAGGAAGACAACAAACAAACCAGCCGTTTCCATGGAGATGACCCAGCGTGATGGAGGAGGTCAGGGATTGGATGAAGAGTGTGATGATGTCACTGCTGATGTGACCACCGAGCATGATTTCTGAGCTGTAGACTGTTTGTGTTAAAGTTGTGGGGGTTTTTTTATGTTCCTGAGTGTTCAGCTGCTGAAGGTGGGGCTCCTGTAATGACTCCACCCTCTGCTGGCTGTGGGACCAATCAGACATCTCAGAAGACTTTCTTATGCTTTCAGCCTGTTGTAGAGTTATTAGCTGGGCTGTGCTAGCTTGATTGTATCCTCATATAAAGCTGTTTCTGATATTTCAAACATGAAGAAGAAGGTTTGTCAGTAAATCTGCTCTTTAGTCTCTCCTCCTCCTGGTTCGCCCGGGGTCTCCTCTCTGATGGACATGAAACTCCTCACCAGGAACCATCCAGGAACCATCCTCCTCAGTCTGGATTTGTTGCCTGCATGTTTCTACCTACTGATCCTGGATCAGTTTCTGTCTCTTTTCCTGCTTCATGTGTTTCTTGGCTGATGATGAACTTTGATTCTGGGGTGGTGATGTCTGATTATCAGCCTGCAGCTTCTCTCCACGTGTTCATCTTTATCCTTCCATGTCCTCTGGGCCTGTTTGTTCAAAAGTATAATCTGGATAAATGTTTTGGTACATTTCCTTCCTTGTATAATGTAATCCAGATCACTTTTGTCCTGGCTGTGTTAATAAAGGTTTTATAAATACAACTTTCATATTGTAATTCATGGTTAATTCAGTTAATCGTTCAGTATTTATACTGTAGTATTTTTTTCATACCTAACAAAGTATTTATTAATAAAACTGAAGGTCAGCGGGCCCTGGAGACTCAAGTCTCAGCTACAACACAAACAGGAAGACACAAAGTGAGACACAGCATAGAAATATTAGATGAAGTTGTCATGGTTCTGGGTCATTTGACCAGCATTTTGAGTTTTCTTGTATTTTGATGTCTGTTAAGGTTCACTTAGTAGTCTTGCATTTATTCTATGTGTCAGTTCCTTCTTCATTTAGGTTCCCCTTGTGTGTCTGTCCACTGTGTCCCTCTCTGTGTGTTTGTGTCTGTACCTTATCCTGTTCCCTTTTTTGTTTCCTTGTTCTCCTCCTTGTGTTTAATTCCATGTCTCCGCAACCTGTCATGTCTCCCCCTCATCCTCTCTCGTCACTCTCCCTTTCCATTTATTCCTCCCTCGCCCGCTTAGAGGTGTCTCTGTTTCGTCTCCCTTACCTCTTCCTGTGTTTCTCTCCTTGTGTTCCGTCTTGTCTCCCCAGTCTTATGTCAGTCATATGTGTTCATGTCTGCATGTCCTGTTGTCAAGCTTTGGTGTCTTTTTCTTCTTCTTACTGCGAATGTCACTTCCTGTCTTACTTTGAAGGTTTCACTGGCTGACGAGGCAAGCCATATGGGGTTGTGATAGAGGACCCTAAATGCAGGCACTGACTTTGATGCAATGAGTGAGCTTTTATTGAAACGATGTGAAATAAAAGGAGACAAGGAGGTGGCGAGAACAGAAACCAAGCAATAACCTAAACTGGGAAAAATGTAACAAATGAAACTGAAACCTAAACTCACAGGAAGACATGCAGGGAAAAACACTGGAAGTCTCATGGAGGAACGCAGGAAGAAACATGGAGTAAAGACAGGGTGACTCAGGGAGGCGACACAGACGAACCAGCAACAAGCAGAAGGAAACACAGGGCTTAAATACAAGTGAAATCAGAGCTGAAGAGACAAGGGGAAGCAAAACCAGACGCACTAACAAAGGACACGGACCTTCACAATAAAACAGGAAACTCAACACACATGCAAAGACACAGACTCAGAGACACGGGCTTTACACAGAGACCTGACTACACTGGAACAGAGGGAACACACAGGCAGGGATAGACACAGAACAGAGGGAGCACAGAGTAACATGAGGGTGTAATATTTAAAGAAATTAGGTCACTGCTGAACTGTATCTAACCATCATCCTTAACATTACATTAATTATCATTTCATCAAAGTGTTTATTGAAGCTGCTGGCATTATGTTATAAGTTATATTATAGGGGTTATCATAATCAAATATTAACATGTTTATTACAGGTGCAGTTATAACTACTTTAAAATGATTGAGTTAATATATATATATCATAACTCAGAGCCTGAGTATATTGTTACAGTAAAATAGTAGCTGAGCAAAGGCCTGAAGGTATTCAGCTTCTTGTGGTATTTGAGTTTGCTTAGTTACAGGTGACGAAAGGATGTCCAGTCCATGGGGACCTCAAAGGCCTGTGATCTTCACCATATTTGGATGGATGGGGAACTTCTGTGTCTGCAGTTATCTCTTAAAATACATGAATGTTCTGTACATGCAAATTATGTGCTTGTAAACGCAAGAGGGGGCGTTACAATACCCTGATGTTATAAAAGTAATCTAGAATGTATTTTGGGTAGAGATGTACAACTGATGTTTTGCAGTTTACACCTCTCCACGCTGCGTGCATTCATTAAAATCAATTGTTTGAACGACCTCTTCTGGACCATCATTGTTTTACTCTCGTCCTCAATTTCGAACCCATAACATTTGGTGCATTGGCCGAGGGTTGAGAGAGGGAGAGAGTTGGAGGTTGAGACTGAGAGGGTCCAAGGTGCTCAAACAGGCAGACACGAGTCAGTGGTCGAAGTGAGTTGACATAAGCCGGCTTATCTAAAGGTAAGGCACTACCTGTTGAATTATTTCCAAACTGTGCCAGATTGACGATTACAAAATTGAAAGTCTACTCACTGAAAATTACTGGTAAAGGTCTGTTTTGATTTTGGTGAAAATCTCATGAGAATTGAAGTTGAAGTAATGATAATGTAAGGTTAAGTGACAGTACTGATTAAAGGAAAAGCAGTTGGACTGCTACAAGGATTTAAGTAGTTGGACTACTAAATAGGAATAGGTAAAAGTAACGGAAATAGGTAAAGGACAAGTTAAAGTAGTTGGACTACTGAATATGAATAAGTAAAAAGTAACGGAAACAGGAAAAGTTACAGTAGTTGGACTACTGAATTTAGGACATAGGTAATTTGAAAACTGTGTATGGTAATACAGTCAGGATTGAATATACAGCTGGGCTGGGACATGAAGAAAGTCGGTTGAGGTGGTTTAATAAGATGTCTTTAAAAATATAAGTAAATTTCTGTAGAACGGAACATTGGGAATGTTCTAAGAAGTGCATTTGTCGGAAGGTGACGCTTCCAACTTGCCGGGGACGCTCGGCATTTTCCTCTGGGAGGGATAGTTCACTTGGCAAGTGTGGAGAACAACGACGCTCCTAAATAGCCAGTGGTTGGACCACTTTACCGTCCGGGACGGTATTTTGCACTTTTTTGGTCGATAGAAACCGGGTTTCGGGCGTGTAACGTACAATTATAACTTCAGGGAAGTATAGTTGGTTGCCGCTTTTAAATTGTCTTAGATTACTAGTTATCTGACCACGGCCCGGGGCCGAGACTGGTTATAATTGATTACAAAAAACTCAGGGAGTTTATCGGTTGGACCGTTAAGGTTAAATTTTTCTAAATTCGGTAGGTTGTTCGCTTTAAGGCCTTGTACATATTTGTATATTTTATAAGACGTCTCTGTGTTATAATTTGTTGTTATACTTTGTATTTTTGTATATATGGTGTGTCTGCCACGGGCGCTGCAGCAGGCTGGTTATTTTGAGAGTGTGTCTGTGAAAATGCAAATAAGGAAGCTGAGAGGTGCATAGAGGATGAGGAAGTTTATAGAGACTGCTAGACATTGCTGATGGCTGTATTTAAGACGCTGGTTTTGTTTATGACAATATTGTAAGTAAAGTTTTATTTCTTGCCATGACTGTATGACTTTTGCGGGGTTTTGAGATAGGATACATAAACTGTTGATACTTAGGACCGTTATTTGGGTTCTGAGAACTGAAATTGAATTTGAGATAATTTAATCAAACTAAGATGTTTTAGGATTTTTAGATGGGTTTTGTTTCAGTTTGAGATAATATACACAGTTACATTTGGTGTTTATCAGGTACTGTGGTTGACTTTGAGTGATACATATAGGTGTAAGTCGTTTGATGTTTGTTGGGTTAAGGAGGACTTTAGAAGATTGTAAGTGGTTTTTCGGTTAGTCAGATAATATATAAATAGTTAGATTTGACAGACTTGTTTACAGTTTGGCTTTATGTTAATATAGGTTGCAGCTGGCACAGAGGAAACACAGCACAACATCTTAAGGGTTTAAAATAATAATAAATAAATGAATGAAGTTTTTTAAGGGTTCTTGTGTGTGTTTTTAGGGATAGTTTTTGTGGGTTTTTAGGGGGAGTGTGTGGTTGTGTGTGTCAAACGGGAGGTCTGAATACAGCTAGTGAGCTGGTGACAGACGCTGTAACATGAAAACAGAGGAATTAGAGACTAGAATGTCCTAGAAAGCAATAAAATGCAAATTAAGAAGCTGTGAACTGCTTAAACCACAGTTGGTTTCACAAGCACTGCTGCAAACATTGTTGAATGCGTGTGTTTAAGACGCCATTTATGTTTATTAGAGGGTTATAAATAAAGTTTTGAGTGCTGTAGTGGATGTATAGTAATTGACTGAGTTTTGAGTTATATATATATATATATATATATGGAGTGCATTGTATATACTTAAGACTAACATATTACTTTCAGTAGTAACCTCTCTTCAGAAATAAAGGCTGTGGTGTTTTATTTTTCCAGTTATGCGTGTGCTGTGAGAAGGATTAGAGGTTTAAATTGTTATTATTTGATTTGCTCTTTCTGAGTTTGAAAACAATGCCTGTAAAATACCATTAGGAAAGCGTATTTTGAGTGATTTTAACTGTGTGAATGCTGTCAGTAGTTGATTTGAGTGACTCTGTGTGATTTGTACCAAATAGTAAATAAGTAATAATAACACTAGGGAGGTTTATAGTAGAATGAGTGAAAAGTGGGAGGTTGAGAGAAAAGGCAGTGTCTATGAGACGATTATGAGAGTATTGGGTGAATGATGTCACAAAAACTGACAAATGCAAAAAACTTGGAATATTTAAAAGGGTGTGCATGAAATAAGGGTGTATTGTTTTTAGACCAAGACTTAGTAAAACTAAAGAGGGTTTGTAGACTGTAAATATGAAAAAACAAGGGTTTGATTAATTTGTAGAAACAGGAAAGAGAAACAGGAAATACTGTGCTGCTGTGTGTGTGAGAAGAAGGTGTGTGTGTGACTGATGATGTCAGGGGAGCACCCAGAGAAATAGACAGACCTTAAATTCTAAGAAGATTAAGCGAATGCATGTTTTAAGAAAAGTAATAAAGTAATAAAATTATATTAATTACAGGTTTTAGAAAAGAGACAGACCGAGAGAAATAAATACATGAACTAACAATTACATTAATGAAGTGAAAACGCACGTACACAAACTGTTACAGGTGAAATTATTGTTGGAAAGTTTAATACACACATGAAATAAAGAAAGCAGTTTACACTCCTTTAATTTCCAGAACCAGTGTGTCCCCCAGACCTGATAACACCCTTGCCCAGTTGGCCCCCGTATCAGGCGAGCATGGAAGGCTGGACAGCCCATGACGGGTAAGATCCCACCTCGAAACCCTGGGACGACCTAAGGCAAGGCGCAGTCACGATTGCTTGAACCTAAGTCCCGGAGTGACCTTGGAGTCACTGGAGGAGACGGGACTTCAATGGGTAAAGCGGCTGGGTACAGGCGAAGGGGAAATGCCACTAACAATGACCAGTGATGAGCCAGAGAGAGAAAACACACCCTGTCAAAAGGAGTCTGAAACACTGCAAAAGAAACATTTACGAGATCACAAAGATCACGAATAAACATTTATAAAAATCACACATACAAACAGAAAATGCACTAACCTTACAGAGATAAGCTCATGAAGAGTAATGCATAGATAGTGATTAAAACCTGGCTAAGAACACAAACATATGTAATTAAATGAGCTTGCTAATTTCATGAGTGTTAAACTAGTGTGAATGTTGAAGAAAATACACTTAAAACACACTTGGATAAAATAGAGTTGTGGAATAACTCAAACGAAGCTGTATGACAAGGGAGTGAGTTATGGAAAAAACAAAAAAAAACAAAAGAGAAGTGATTAAAGTAGTTTAAGAAGGGTGACTTAGGAGCGCTGTTGCACCGATTGATAAAAGCAAGTGATTAGTATAGAAAGAAAATGAAAATAATTGAATAATGTGATAAGGTTTAAACATGCATTTATCTTGTGACTGAGTATGAAAATTAGTTGGAGAGCTAATGTGAGTGATGACAGAGGAGCTTGCTGTGTGTGTGTGATTGAGGCCTTGAGGAAAGGAAGCAAAGTAGACTGTTACGAGGTGAAAATTTGATTAAGAGATTTATAAATTAGTGTTGACACATTGTGAGAACGTGCTTATATGTTTGGTTGAATGTGAGTTTGGTGAAGTGCTTAAAGGGGGATATTGTGTACGAAACGGTGTAGCTTTTTACGTTTTGGGTGTGTTCTATGGCTGAAATTTAAGATTGTTGAAGATTTTTGAGGTTGTTGTTTTATTTTTAAAGAGGGAGTTTTAATAAACATGGACATGTTTAAGGGGTTTTGTAACAGTGCACTTATAAAGAAAAAACCTGTCAGGTGATTTTGTTTGTACTTTGATGAGCTAATACTCAGCTCTCTTTTTTCTCATTTTTGTTCTAAGCAGGCCTGCAAAAGACAACAATGAATAACGGCGCCGACAATAGTCTCAGGAAAACAAAAAGTAAGGTGACCTTTTCCGAATTACAATGGGTCAGATTGTGGGTCCCTGTCTAAGAGGATTGCAGCGAGCCAATCCAGTCCAAAAGTATAAAGAACTATTTTCCTAGAAACGAGTAAAAAGAAAATAAATGATTATATAAATACACTGAGTTTGCTGAAAGTGGAAAATCTGATTATTCGTGCGGAAGTCTACCAATACCCGATGTTAATGCGTGTGAGTGAATGTGTGGGTGAATGGACGGACCAGGCAGACCATAGGTTGGACCGACTGGACACTGACAAAAGACTGGACTAAGGTTGGACACATGACTGATAACTGTTCTGTTTTAAGTTTTGTTTTATAACACAGGTTGGATCATAAGTGGGAGAAACTGAGTATGAAATGTGAAGTTCTGGTTAACACAGGTTTTTTGTTTCTAGGACGTTTCAAGGATGCAGGCTGTGGATGGAGCCAAGAAAAGATTTGACATGGTGATTAATTTGATTTCATTCCTTAAACACAGGTTTGAAGGCCCGGAGCAACTATACCTAATATGATATGATTAACCTTTTCTTTTAATTCCCTAACCTGAGTGAAGGATTTTGAGTTTGTAACACATGAGATGTGTCACAAAAAGGGGGGTCTTAATATATGCGATTAGCTACATGAAATGTGCTCTTTTAGGGTTACTAGGCAAATGTCTACGTGACCTTTACCTAATAACCTTTGTGATGATAAACTTGTTTACCGACTTGCTCTCTTGTAAAACATACAGACTTAGGAAAGGGGAACCTCAGCTCTGAGTGTATTAGAGCTTGTAATTAAATGTGGGACTTGAAAAGAGGAAGCAAATTTGGTACAGGACGTACTTGAGATGATCAGATGAGAGAAGGAGAAGGTCAGGAATAGTTTAAAGTAAGATTGAGAAATTAAATGGGGTAAAAGGGGGTGTAGCTTCAGGGCAGTTCACAGCCCGGCGTAAACGCACGGTGCTGTCGCACAGCTTAAGTTATTTGGTTGATTTATTTTATGACAAAATAATAAGGAAACATTAAAAATATAGAACACGTTGAGGAGATCTCTTTTGTTATATTCTAGTGTTTAACATGGAAGATGCCTCTCTGGGGCTTCTCTCCTGATGCTACTCCACCAAAAGACGCTTATCCATAGAGACTATGTCAGCTCCCAAACAGAAAACAACAAACCAAGACTAGCAATAAACAATCTAAACATAAATAATAACAAATAAAGAACAATACAGAATAAAAATTTGAACCAAAGAATAAAATAGTGAAATGTGGATTATTAAATATTAAGTATTTCTCTTCAAAAGTCTCTGTTAGCTGACGCCAAGCGGTTGCAGCAGATGGCTGCCCGTACCTGAGCATGGTTCTGCTGGAGGTTTCTTCCTGTTAAAAGGGAGTTTTTCCTTCACACTGTTCCCAAAGTGCTCGCTCAATAGGGGGTCACAAGATTGTTGGGTTTTTTTCTGTATATATGAAGCACCTTGAGGCAATTTTTGTTGTGATTTGGCGCTATATAAATAAAATTAAATGGGAATGTATTGAAGTAAACTTAAATGTCATAAACTAGGAATTAGTTCATTTCTCAGGGGAGAAATGAAAAAACGGGGACTGGTGTTAGGAATAAAAGCTATATTTTTAATATGAATCTCCTTATTATCTTGTTTTATGTACTTTAATAATGAAGGCTGGCTTGTAGAGCAAGGCCACCTTTTACTCACAAACAAGTGCTCAGCCAGACTGAAAAACAGGAAGTTTTAGTGCACAAGGCATATTAATAAATATAGACACAAAAAGAGGAACTCCCCATATAAACAACATTCAAAATGTGTGAAGTATAAAGTACCGAAATAACACTATATAAGTCACAGCTGATGATTCTAATGTTAGAGAGATATTGCAACTGGCGTCTGAGCTGTGCAGAGGTCGCTTTTAAGACAGGTACTTATGTAGGTTAACATAAGGTTGAGTCCAACAGAAGCAAGGCGCCCTAAATGTGCACAGCATGCAGCAGGGGTGGCCAAAATAATATAGGAAACAGCACATGTAGGGAGAGAACACTCACTAAAAGTTCTGACTACACATAGTGTGGTGGCTTATGTGAACTTGCAGGCGTTCACTATGACATCATTAGCACAACAGAGACTGAGTAAAGTTTTAGATGCTCGAAATCTGACACTTACTCATGAAGAAATCAATATGGCAGATTTAATGGGATTAGGAGGACCTAATTATTGTACTAAGAAAGCAGAACTTGAAGGGAAAGTCAGGGAAGATTTAAAAGCAGGACCTGTTGGGATTGGGGATTTAGAGATTCTTTTATTGCTATGATATAATGTGCGTTATGATGACTGCATTAATAATAGGTTGTACAGTATAATTTTAATAATATTGAATATGTTTGTGATAACAGTGATGTCTCTATTTACAGGTTGAGTTTATTTCATACACAAAGCATAACTGTGCTTGTTTAGAGTTGATGTTCCGTCCAAAGGGTTTTAAGCTTCACGGGTGAGAGTGTCCAGGTGATACATGTTGAGGGAAGATGAGAACATAGCAGGTTAATTGCATGCACGCTTACAAACACACATGATTTAAATATAGGCCAGGCCGAAGGCCTGGACTTTATGTAGCTTTTAAATCTACAGCTCCTAACTTGCAGGAATGGCGTGGAGTGTAATGAATGAATGCAAAACATGCTTACAGACACAAACATGACATAGATTTATTTTGTAGGGTAAAGGTGGAATACATGGTGCTTTGTTTCTGCTTAGCAACTGCTGAGGTAAAAGGTGTTAAAGATAAATATGCAATAAGTGAACAGGAAATGTGTGAGGGTGAGCCGGGTGAAACAAAATGTTGTAGATAATAGAAACTTGTCTAACTGGTATGAACAGTAACTTTTGCATGTTATGTATATGCTTGAAGCAAAAAGAGGCGTAAATGATGATAGAAAATTTTGAAGTGTGTTTTCTAGCGGACATTTAGGCTGACATAGGGATGGTGTATATTTTACCCGGGGTGTTCTTAATAGAACTAAAAGTGTTGCTCACACACATAAAGAGTATTGAGATTAGGTAAAGTTAATATAATGGATAGAGCCCAGAACATGATATTGTCAACCAACTTTGAATAATTAAAGGAACATTAGATGAACAAAGTAGGTTAGTGAGGTGTAGCAGAGAAAGGCTGTTTGTTTTTATCCCTTACAGGAGAAGATTTCCACTAGAGAGGGACCCAGGAAAGGAGCAGAGACCACTTAAGCATGAAGTGTTTTCAAGTGGGAGCTGGTGTTTTATTACTGGACCACCTAGAGGATATGAGGTGGTTTTCTGATTTGCTGAGTCAGAGGACGGCTAGAGAGGGTCAGAGCGAAGGAAGTGGACCTGGGAATGGTGGTTTTGGGGCCCATGATGCCATTAATGGATGTAGAGGTGACAGAGTGGGTCGAGGAGTGACCCAAGGAAATGGTGTGGTGATGTCTCTGGAGAGACATCAAGAGAGGGAATTGTAATATTTAAAGAAATTAGGTCACTGCTGAACTGTATCTAACCATCATCCTTAACATTACATTAATTATCATTTCATCAAAGTGTTTATTGAAGCTGCTGGCATTATGTTATAAGTTATATTATAGGGGTTATCATAATCAAATATTAACATGTTTATTACAGGTGCAGTTATAACTACTTTAAAATGATTGAGTTAATATATATATATCATAACTCAGAGCCTGAGTATATTGTTACAGTAAAATAGTAGCTGAGCAAAGGCCTGAAGGTATTCAGCTTCTTGTGGTATTTGAGTTTGCTTAGTTACAGGTGACGAAAGGATGTCCAGTCCATGGGGACCTCAAAGGCCTGTGATCTTCACCATATTTGGATGGATGGGGAACTTCTGTGTCTGCAGTTATCTCTTAAAATACATGAATGTTCTGTACATGCAAATTATGTGCTTGTAAACGCAAGAGGGGGCGTTACAATACCCTGATGTTATAAAAGTAATCTAGAGTGTATTTTGGGTAGAGATGTACAACTGATGTTTTGCAGTTTACACCTCTCCACGCTGCGTGCATTCATTAAAATCAATTGTTTGAACGACCTCTTCTGGACCATCATTGTTTTACTCTCGTCCTCAATTTCGAACCCATAACAAGGGGCAAAGGGAACAAAGCCTGGGACCTAGAAATACAAAACCAAAACACAGACAGCAATAATGTGGCAAATAAATAATAAACAATTCAACTCACTGGGTCACAGACCCAGAACCGTGACAGAGGGTACCTTGTCTCATGTTTCTCTCCTGTTTCTCTACCCTTGTTATTCCTTGTGTAAGCCCTCTGTCCAGGTATCTCCCTCATACCTGCCTGTGTGCTCCATTTCTTGTCTTACTTTCCAGTGTTCACAGGTTTAGTTTTGTAGTTTTTTCCCTATTCAGCAACAAAGCTGAGTTTTGAGTTTATTTTTGCATCTGTGAGTTTGCATTTGGGTCCAGTCCTGCTTGATTCACACAGCAACTCATTGCAGAAGCAAACATGACACCTTTAATGTTTGCAGAATACTGAAATGTAAGTAGGACCAGTCTAAGTGTGTAAGGGGGCTTTAAGAAAGAAGAAACACTGAGCAGTTTGAGCCACAGAGAGCTAAACTTAAACATGCTCTTTCACTTAAAAATAAAAGCTTATCACAGATCTGTAGTGAATATTTCACAGAGCTTCACAAACATACAGTGTAAACACCATAAACAAAGTGAGGATTTCTCCTCTGCTCCTGTGCTTCTGTCTAACATCAGAGGTCAGCTGGTGTTTCTCAGCGTGGACAGACTCAGGGAAACATTCTAACTGTTCTCTCCATCAGCAGGAGGGTTGTTCTTAAAGTTCAGTCTGACCGTTGGAGGCTTTGGGATCTCCCACACAAATTACAGGCGCACTCAGTTGTTCTTTTGTGTGTGTGTGTTTATTTAATAGGAAAATAAATAATATATTCATAAGTATACACTTGTGTTTTACATTTGTGGATGGAGACTGCCCACATACGTAACATGCCAAAGCAGAGGATAAGGGAAGAGGTGTAGAAGAAGAGGTGTAAAAGACCAGAACGAGATGGGGTCTCTTACTCCAAAGAAACAAAAAAGTGAAGGAAAGAGACAAGCTCACCAGCATCTTGGTAAAACATTATCCTCTTCTTCCTTGCCTGAACTGAAGTTAGGTCTCCAACACATGAACACGTCCATAAAGCTGCTCTTTTATTCTGATATTGTCACGATTACCTACTCTCAGCAGATCACACATGTGGCCAATTGGTTATAAGCAAACAGCATGCCAGCTAATGTCAGGCTGGAGTGTGTTAAAAATCACACAGGTTATGAGCCGGGTTTCACTAAGTGTTTCTTTTCTTTCTTTCTTTTTGCCTGTCCCGTTTCGTTCTTTTGCCATCAGAATTATTGTCTGAAGTCCAAGAAAGACGCCCAATGGATCTACTTTACCAAGTGGAACATCACGGCCTTGCCATATTGGTCCATTTGATTGACATTCGTTATTATTATTTAGTTATTTACTTTACTTTATTTTAAGTTATTGCAGACATGACTGGAGGATATGAAAGGGAGAAAGAAAGAAAGGAAGGGAGAGAAAGAAAGAAAAACAGAGGGGAAGAGTACGGTGGCGCCTAATACCCGTACAAACTCCAAAACACATACAAACTCCAAAGCATGTACAAATTCCAAAGCATGTACAAATTCCAAAGCATGTACAAATTCCAAAACACAACGGAAGTGCTCCAGGATGCTAGGGGCAGTGTTGAGCTTTTGTTACCTAGTGGCTACACAAGCCAAGAAGTATCAACGACTGGATTTGGTGTGTGGTAGTAACAGGTAAATGAACATTTCTTTAAAATTATTTGAATATATATGAGTGTTTGTGTATAAATCCACAAACAATACACATATGCTTTCAATTGTGTAATTAAGTGGTCTAGGTAGCTCTGTTTTGGAAGTTCAGTTAATGCTAGCAACGTAGCTGTTTAGTACAGGTGTTGGAAATCCGTCTGTGTATATACACCTAAGCTTAGGGCCGCTCTTTCCCGTTTTAACAGTCCATTGTAAAACAAAAAAGCTGTTTTTTTCATGGAAAAATGTTTTGTTCATACTGTGGCCATAATGTAGGAGAAGTTATCAAGTTCTGCGGTTCATGTGGCAAAAATATTGAGTTTTTGGCGTTTGTCGACAGCATTATGTATTTCACAAATAATGTTAAAATAAAGGCTGTCTCAACCAGTCTATAAGCTGCCATTTGGCTGTTTACAGTTTATTTACAGTTGAATGCAGTCCTAATTTACTATATTATTTTATGTTATATAAATTGCATACATGTTATTTTCCAATCATTTAAACTAGTAATGTATATATCTGTGAAGATTCTTAGTTGTCCAGGTTAGGATTATAGTTGTAGATGTTATTTTTCTTGAATTTACTGAGGCCCAAAGAAGCAGCATATTAATTTAGTTTAATAATGAGAAAATACATTGGCTTTAAAATGTCATTGTTATTTAAAACTGCACATTTCTTGTCTGATGATCTATTGTAACATTTCCCATCTTATTTCTTTTTTGTTTATCAGGATCAATTCAAGAAAAGAATTCAAACGAAGACCTCATTCAGAAATATTTCAGAGACGGTTACTCCCAAACAGAAGATTAGTCTGACCACACTAAATATAGATTAAAAAGTTTATCAGTGTCCCACAAAAAACATTACTCACTTCAGGCCTTGATTCGTGCTGCAATAATAGAAGAGCTGAAGGGACCTCGTGAACATTATGGATAGCGTTCAATGTGGCAGACGCTGCGTCAGAAACACCCTCTTTCTGTGAAAAAGCATGATGTCATGGTGATGATGGCAGAGCTCGACCCATCTGGAGTCAAAAAACGCTCAATGTACGAAGAGTTTACGATTCACCTGGACCAAACCACACTTGGCATGTTGATGGATATGACAAATTAAAGCCATATGGTTTGGCTGTCAGTGGTTGTATTGATGGCAATTCGCGGAAGGTATTATGGTTGGTTTGCAGAGCAACTAACAGCAACCCAGAAGTCATAGCTCAACACTACGTTCAGTGTGCTTCAGAGTTTGGAGTCGTACCAGTGCTACCAGACTGCGGCACTGAAAATGGGATGATGGCAGGAATGCATTGTGCCTTATGGTCATCTCATCAGGATTTTTTTGCAGGAACTGCCAGTCATATGTATGGATCTTCAACAACAAACCAAAGAATTGCAAGCTAGTCGTACTTCAGAAAACAGCGGTAGGTTTTAAATTGTTGCCAGGAACCACTATATTAACCAGATAAAACTGTGGCTGTAAAATATAGTCAGTGATGCAGAAGCCTTGCTGTGTATCACACCACCTTTCCTTTATAGCTTCAATGTGTAGCCAGCATAAGCTAGAAAAAATAAACTGTAATAGTCAAGGAAGAAAGTAAGATGAATAAAAGTCTCAGGCAAAAAGAAACACTTTAATATGCAAAAGGTGCTATTAAATGGTCATTTGTAGTCTAAGAAAATATAACGTAACTAAAGTATCCAAAATGCACGCACTTTACATAAACTCAAGAAACTATTTCATAAACTTAAGAAACAGCAAGGCTTTGAAGGCTGGTGCTTTGTGAACTAACGGTATGTTTTTATGTCTTTGAACGGACCTTTTGAGTGAGATGGAAACACACCTCTTTAATGGTAGTTATAAACACATGTGCTTGGTGCGCTTTATATTCATGGCTGTGCTTCAAAGGGATCTGGATTAAATTAAAAGAAAGTGGAACACGCACCTGATACGCCCGTTAGCCAGTCATGCTGTCCATCTGGTAAAGTGAATGTGATGTAGTACCTGCCTCATAGGTCTGTATCACTCTTGTCAATTCAAAATGTGAAAAATTAAAATTCTGTAATTTAAGTAGTTATCACAAAAATGACACTTTAGACCACCTTTTAATCTATGCACTTGAACATATGGTCTGCTTATACTGTATGGTCATAAAAAGCTGACACCACAGCGTTTGCACCACCAAATATTTGGACTAAATAGGTCTACTTTTAAAGTTAGGGTTAGGGGGTAGGGACAATAACGTCACATTAGAAAGGTATAGTAATCATCCACAACTATTTTCAGTTGCAGATGATAAAGGATGCAGAAAGTTTATTCATGCAGATCCATATGACAGAGAATTTGCATCTTCTTTTTGTTTTCATATTTTAATTTATATTTAATTGTGCTGTGGTTTGCAGTGTTTTGTGTTGTTTCACTTTAAATTTGTTTAAAAGGAAAAAGCTGAAAATTTAAATAGTTAAAAGCTGAAATGTAAATAGTTGGTTTTTGTATTATATGATTTAGTTATTACATTTTATGTGGAGTGAATAAATAAATGCCCCCTAGAGACAAAGCACATACAAACTCCAAAACACGTAAAAACTCCAAAACACGTAAAAACTCCAAAACACGTAAAAACTCCAAAACACGTAAAAACTCCAAAACACATAAAAACTCCATAGCACGTACAAAGATGCTGGGCCTCCCTGCTGCTGCAGGACCCTGGGAGGTCTGCTTCTCTTCACCCCAGAGCAAAGTGAAACATCTCCTGGATCTGGGGGTGGATTGCCCCTTTGAGGGTGATGGTACCTGGACCTGGGGATATAGAGTATGTTTCCATATAACTCTTAAACAGTTATATGGAGAAACCTTTTGAATACAAGCGTGCGCACGCACACAGGTGTGCACACAGGTACTCACAGACACACACTGTCTTTGTTGGCCTGTCATGCATTGTTTCCATCTTTCTTTCTTCCGTCCGCTTGTCTTGTCTGTTCTGATTGTGGTAACTTAAAATAAAAAATAATAAATAACAATAATATATAAATAAATAATAATACAAATTCCTAATAAAAATCTAATAAACTGTAACAATCAAGTGGATCAGTGTAGAAAAGGGTCAACTTCGGAAAATCAAAATGTTGTGCATTTTTCTTGGCCTTCAAACAAAATTTCTGACTGTTAGACAGTGCCAGACAGGACAGGCAAAAAAAAAAAAAAGAACAAATGTAGAAGTGTGAACAAACGCAGTTAGTAACACCATCTAACACCATCACTCAGCTCTGTGTTGTTTCCTTTCTCAGTAACTGTTGTCTATTTTTGTTGTGGTGCTTCCTTGTTCCTGTTTTCTTCTTCTTACCACTTTAAATCATTTTGTCACAATCAAAACTGAGCCTCTTACTCAGTTCAGACTCAGATAAAATAGTGATTTCAGTCACAAAGCAGGGTCACTTATTGCATGCTTTAGATGTCTTTCTGTGTCTTTGATAGTCAAAACACAAAACAAAGTTGAATTACAGGTGGTGAGTTTGTGGTGTTACGGCTTTTTAGCAGCTGCTCTTTTAATGGATGAAGACAAAAATGTGTCATAAATGACATAAAAAATATTTATCTGGATATGAAATATAAGTAGACCAAAGTATGTTATTAGTCTAGAACTACACCTTAGGATGGAGCTCATACTGCTGATCATAAATAGAAGTGTCTAAACACTTTATGATGTCTGACTGAGAGTTCAGTGCTGGAGGATTTATCTTCACTGTTAGCAAGGAAATAGTGTTTGATCTTTAACCCAAGCCAATGCCATCGCAGTAAATTAGTGATATAAAGACTTTGGTGAAGGCAATTTATGCCTGATAGCTGCAAAGAAACACACGAGTGAAGCTTAGTTTGTAAAGGTGGGCTGCCAACCTCTCTAGGTGCACCCATCTCTCATTAGATGACAGCTGTGACAGGCTTCAGCCCACTCTGAATTGGATTAAAAGGTTGAGGAAATGGATGAATGGAAATGTAATGAGCACCTGTTTCAGGTGGTGGGACAGGTGATAAAGTAACGTGATGATTTTTAGCTTTGTAAATGAAAACTAAAGGCTGTGGCTCAGTAAAGTAAGCCCCGCCCTCACCAACCCCTCAGTGTGGCGACTTGAGTTCAGCCAGTGAGACTCTGCATGTCTTAAAGAGGAAGTGATGAAGCTGAAGGCGTCTCCGTGCTTCACAGACTGATGTTCAGTCGTCATCCAGACATAATGAAGACTCCATGTGTCTCTCTGCTCCTCGGTGAGTCAAACTCAGAGCTGCTGCGCTCTTTCATTTATTATCCATTTAATAGAGATTCACTGCACTGAACAAAGAAATAACAGGAAGCTCTTCCTGACTCACAAAGCTGGAGATGAAATTTGATCTAAATTGTCATTAAACTGGATTGAGCCGTTCTACTTTTAAATACTCTAGGAACAGCAAGTAGGCCTGTAGAGTGAGAGCGAAGTGCTCTAATAGGGTGATATGGTACTACAAGGTCATTAAGATAAGATGGGGCCTGATTATTTAAGACCTTGTATGTGAGGAGCAGGATTTTGAAATCACTTCTGAATTTAACAGGAAGCCAAAGAAGCCAAAACAGGAGAAATCTGCTCTCTCTTTCTAGTACCTGTCAGTACTCTTGCTGCAGCATTTTGGATTAACTGAAGGCTTTTCAGTGAGTTTTTAGGACATCCTGATAATAGTGAATTACAGTAGTCCAGCCTGGAAGTAATAAATGCATGAACTAGTTTTTCAGCATCACTCTGAGACAGGATATTTCTAATTTTAGAGATGTTGCGCAAATGGAAGAAAGCAGTCTTACATATTTGTTTAATATGTGCGTTGAAGGACATGTCCTGGTCAAAAATGACTCCAAGGTTCCTCACAGCATTACTGGAGGCCAAGGTAATGCCATCCAGAGTAAGACTCTGGTTAGATACCATATTTCTAAGATTTTCAGGGCCGAGTACAATAACCTCAGTTTTATCTGAATTAAGAAGCAGAAAGTTAGAGATCATACAGGTCTTTATGTCTTTAACCCTGTAATACCCATCAAAAAATAACCAAAAAAATTCAGATTTTTTTGGAACTGAGATGTTTATTAAACCTTCTAACAAAATCCACTTTTCTTTTTTATACTAGCTGCTACTGAAGGTAATGACCTCATCTACAAATGAATGTTTTTAAGGGGTTCATGAAATAATAATAAAAAAATACCTGAATCATTTAGCACCTACATGCTTTAAGTATTCGTACCCATTGAACTTTTACACATTTTGTCACCTTACAACCACAAAATTAAATGTTTTTTATTTAGATTTTCTTTAATAGCCAAACAGAAAATAAGACATAATTGTGAAGTGGTACGAAAATTAAACATGATTTTCAAAATTTAAGCAAATAATATGAAAAGTGTGGCTTGCATTAGTATTCATCCCCCTGTACTCTGATACTCCTAAATAATATCAAGTGCAATCATTTGCCTTCAGAAGTCACGTAATGAATAAAATAAACACGATTCTGATTACCGTATTTCCCGGACTACAAAGCGCACCTGAATATTAGCAGCACAAGCTAAAATCAGGGGAAAATCCTGTTTTGTCCATACATTAGCCCCACCTGACTAAAAGCCACAGGTGTTTCAATGTTGACTTGTCATATGTAAGAGAATATGCACAAAGGGAATTGTCAGGAAAGAGATGGCTGTTTGGAGACACATCCCTTTTATTAATATTTTGAAAAACTAATTAGGGGTACATATTTGCACAACTCTTTAGGTATATGTACAAGTACCGGTAATTACAAGTACGAAACATGTACTGTGCTTCATAAATGAGTAACAAATGTAGTACATAACAATAACCTACAGCACACCAGAAAAATAGATTCAGCCTACCTTTTAGGCTCAGGTGCAGTGACACGGCTTTAACAAGAAGAAAAGTCAGTCATTCACCACCATCTTCCTGCGCACTAAAACCACCAAAGTCCTCTTCTCCAGTGTCAGATACGAACAGGCTCAGGATGGCTTCGTCATCCACTCTCCGCTTCTTTCCTTCATTGTCACTTTCAAAACCAAACAAATCCTCGTTGTCAGTGTCGGAGTCGAACACCCTCAGAAGGGCCGTGGCGGTGTCCTCCTCTCCATCATGCAGCAGTCCAGCCCTTCGAAATCCGTTGGTGATCATGGATGTTTTCACACTTTTCCACGCTGTCAGAATCCACTGGTGGAGTTGAGCATAACTTGCTTTTCGCAAGTTTATCGCCGCTCGTCATCCACGCCTCCCACTGAACGCGTAGCACTACTTTGAAGTTTGTTTTTCGCGCTACTTCGTACGGCACTACGTTGCCTGGCGGATGGACATGTGACCAACATACCACTCTTGAACCCCGATACTGTGTGTCTGGTCACATGCCCTTCCGCCAAGCAACGTAGTGCCGTACAACAGCGGAACAAACAAAACAAATCGTCTTACGATATCACAAAAATCATGGACAATCCATAGAAAAGCCGCACCTGACTAAAAGCCGCAGGGTTCAAAGCTTGTGCAAGAAGTAGCAGCTTATAGCCCGACAATTACGGTAGATAATAGAGTTAACCTGTGTGTAATTTAGTCTCATTATAAATACAGCTGCTCTGTGACAGCCTCAGTAGTTTGTTACAGAACATTAGTGTACAAACAGCTTCATGAAATCCAAGGAACTCCCCAGGCAGGTCAGTGATAAAGTTGTAGATACATTTAAAGCAGAGATAGGTTATAAAATAATATCCCAAGCTTTGAACATCTCAAGGAGCGCTGTTCAATCCATCATCCAAAAATGAAAAAGGTTTACTACAACTGTAAACCTATCAAGACATGACCGTCCACCTAAACTGACAGACTGAGCAAGAAGAGCTCTGGTCAGAGAAGCCTCCAAGAGGCCCACGGTCACTGTGGAGGAGCTGCAGAAATCCACAGCTCTGGTGGGAGAATCTGTCCACAGGACAACTGTAAGTGTGTACTCCACAAATCTGGCTTATATGGAAGAGTGGCAAGAAGACAGATAATGTTGACCGAAGGACATAAAAAGTCCCATTTGCAGTTTGCAGGAGCCATGTAGGGACACAGCAAACATGTGGAAGAAGGTGCTCTGGTCAGACCAGACCAAAGTAAAACTTTTTGGCCTGCATGAAAAGTGCTACGTGTGGTGGAAAAATAACACTGCTCACCACCCTGAACGTACCATCCCCACTGTGAAACATGGTGGTGGCAACATCATGCTGTGGGGATGTTTTTCTTCTGCAGGAACAGGGAAGCTGGTCAGAGCTGGTTTTGGTGTAATTTAAGTGTTAAAACATGTTTAATTCTGAGCTACATTTCACTTTTGTCCTCCAAGACTCTGGCGTCTAACATCACCTACAGCATTTCCGTTCTGTCTCTGCTCACACTCACCTCCCTCATAACTAACTTTCATGTTGTTTTATAATGTCTGCAGTTCCCTCAGTGTGACTGTCACAGATGTCTGCCTGTCTGTTTGGTCACATTCACTCACCTGTGCAGGTACACAAGGTGGTGGAGGAGCCTCTGACCTTTAGTGACCTCTGTCCTCCTGTTGCAGGTGTGTGTGTGCTGCTGCTGTCTGCACTGACTGTTTCTGCAGGTGAGTTGATGGAAGTGAAAACAATCAGTGAGACTCCAACAAGAACACAAATACATTTACTCTGTGTGTGTGTGTGTGTGTGTGTGTGTGTGTGTGTGTGTGTGTGTGTGTGTGTGTGTCCTCCAGTGTCTCTGTCTGTCAGTCCAAACCTTCAGCAGTTCTTCAATGGATCTTCTTCAGTGTCTCTGAGTTGTGTTGATGATGGACAGACAGCTGATGGATGGACAGTGAAGAGGACCAGAAGAGGACTCACTGAGGACTGTGGAGCAGCTGGTTCAGGGTTCTGGATGAAGTTTGGTTCCTCGTGTTTTGTGGATGTTTCTGCTCCCAGTGAAACCTTCTGGTGTGAAGACTCCTCTGGACAGCGGAGTGACAGAGTCTCCTTCAGTGTCCAATCAGAGACTAAAGGTGAGATGTTCCAGCTGTGTCTCTGTCTCTGTGTGACTCTGCTCTCATTAACTCTGTTTGTCTCTGCTTGTCAGAAAAAAATGTTATACTGGAGATCCCTGCACGTCCTGTGAGGACAGGAAGTGATGTCATTCTGCTCTGCAGGCAGAGGAATGGTGCCACAGTCAAAGCTTATTTCTACATTAATGGGCGTCAAGCTGAAAATAAAACTAAACCAGAGCACATCATCACTAACATCACGCAGGCTGATGAAGGTCTCTACTCATGTTCTACTGATGAGGGTGGAGACTCCCCTCAGAGCTCTCTGAGGGTCAGAGGTCAGAAAACTGACATCACTTCCTTTTTAAAAAATTATGCAACATTGTGACCTGATAATAAACTGACTGAACCATCTTCATCACCTCTCCTGCAGATCCTCCGACAATCATCCATCCTCCACCTCCTCACTGTCCTCCTCCTCCTTCCTCTCTCCTGGTCCCAGTTGTAGCAGGTCTGGCCTTTGTGGTTCTCCTGGTTCTGGTTCTGGGTTTGGTTCTGCTCCTCTGCTGGAAACTTAAAGGTATGATAGCTCCCAGTCACCTGATATGAACAGATATAATCTTATTACTGTGCTGACCTTCTGACCCTAAATAGATTAACTTACTGGGCCACCTCAGTTGGGGGGCTATAATGGTCCAGACATGTAGCCATGATGGGTTTGAATATATAATTAAGAAATGTTGGTCAGTGATGCGTCAAATTTTTCTGTAACCTTTCAAAATAAAACGTATTTGGGTCATTTTTGATACTTAAAGCTATATTATTCCACAGAATCAGTTTGTTTTATCAGTGTGGAAGATGTCACAATGTAGTATGAAATGTTCAAGAGTAACAGTAGGATCACATTTGTAAAACATTCTCTAAAATTAATTAGATATATATTCAGAAGAGGAGGCATTTCAGGTATATCCAATGTGTTATAAATCTGTCTATCTCAGTTCAACATTTTTCATTTTCATTCTTTTTTTCCATTTTAAATACCGTTCAAGTCTTTAGGATGTACCGTAGAGCAAGCAAAAGTGCCCTAGCTGATTCTAAGAAGCATATTATATTAAAATAGAGTATATCATATTCACCACAGAGTATTGTGTTCCAGACAAACATGCTGCTGATCCACAAGCTGTCTACTCTGATGTGAGGACTCAAACCGGTGATGATGATGATGATGATGAAGTTTCATGGTCCTTGTGGTGATTTTGGACACTTAGATTTCCAAGTGTGTTATATTCTCTTAATTGTTTGTTGTTTCTATTGTTCTATTATGATTATTATTAACATTATTACTATTCTAATATTCTGTTATTGTGAACTCAAACTCCATTCCTCGAGGGGCAGTGTCCTGAAACTTTTCCATGTATCCCTGTTAGTATAGAAATTGGCTGTATCCCAATTCAGGGTCTGCAGCCTTAAAGTACGCAGCCTTAACGGTCCACAAGGACCGCGTACTCAAAGACCGCTAAGGCCGGAAGTGCGAGGCTTGTGAAATGGAACAGTCTACCCTCCGTCACGCTGCCCAGGTTGCCTAGCAACTATGACACTAACAGTTGGAAACATTTCATACATATTTGACAGAAATAAAGGAGGAAATCTTTTGTTCATTTGTTTCTTCATGAGCTTTGATTTGATAAGTATGTGAGGCTGAGACCACGGGACTTTAAAACATTATTGTTGGGCTTCATTTCTGTACTGAACAGTCATTTTAGGATTAGTTAGTAAATAGCAATTAGCTGATGTTGTTCATGAGACTAAAGTCATCTCACTTTGGTAATGTAAATTTAATATGGCCAATATTAAAGTTATTATTTCAATCAGTATTAGCTATTACGTAATTTATTTATATGATGAGATGAGATGATGAGATAGCCTTTATTTGTCAGTTGCAGGTCTTTTGCCCACAACCGAGATGACAGACCTTGCCGACCGTACATACAATACACAAACATCACATTGGGGAGACAGGTCAGGCTAGGTAGTGAGGAAAAAAAACATCAAAATATGTAACACAAAAGGATAATACAGGAATGCACAGATATCAACACACCATAGCACAATAAACACAGACAAGCAACATGGGAAAGAGTTCCAGTGTGTACATCTGATCTGGGACCGCTGCAGTCTTTCGACTGCGCCTCCAACTGACCCGATGTCCACATCAGAGGGGAGGTAAGCGTTGGAGGTGGCGTTGGATCCGGGGTAGAGAGGGTGATGCGTCGGGGAGTGCTTATTAGTATCAGTATATGTATGTGTGTGCGTGTCCAGAGTTCAGCTGAGACAGTGTCCTTCACCCTGCCAGGCTAAGTAAACAGTCTTCCAGCCAACCCAGGTGGCCTTGCATTGGAATGGGAAGGAACAGACTAAACACAGTCGTTATCAGGGTGTTTTGTTCAGCTCCGGCCTTGCAGCTGGCGCCAAAGGGGTATCTGCATAAGTGATGTTATTTTTTTACTTTAGTGTGAACAGCTCATATGAATTCCAAAGCAGTTCTAACACTGGTCTCTCAATCTCCCGTTGGAGAGCCGCGAGCTTCGCCATACTTGCGTTCTGTGATGTTGTCACTTCTTGTGCTCAAGGAGACAATTTTTGAGAACTCACGGCAGTGTGCCTCCCCGAGATGTCATCCAATTTTGCGCCCAGAGATGTTATTCCTGGCTAGCCCTTCCGAGATGTATCCAGTCTGCAGTCAGAGACCTTATTCTGAGTATTCACAGCAGCCGTAGCCTCTCCAAGATCTTATCCTGACTCAGTGAGCCCATTTTGAGAAACTCCCGCCTCTCCCATCGTTCCAATTCCAGCGGGCAGCCTTGTGGGGGTTTGAACAGCCGGTTCCGCTTTCTTAATTCTTCGATAAGTCAGGGCCAAGCCAGCTCCAATCAGCAAGAACCATGTTACCATGGTTCCGAATAGGTAGATATCTTCAGCAGTCAGGCTCACCCAAGCCCAAACTTCTCATTGAGAAAGGGGTGTCAATTGCATTCAGAGACCAGTTGATCCAATCCATAATTCCTCCTTTAGGTTTTAGAGAACAGACTGTGAGAGAGTGTTCCAGGGAAAATACAAAAAAAACACGAGATTAGACAAGGACATAAGCAGGGAAGATAAGGGAGAGGAGAAAAAGTGCATCCGCCTCCTCCTAGAGCCAAAGAAGAAGTTATATTTCCTGTCACCTTAAATCTTCACTCAAAGACAGGTTCCTTTGACACTGTATATATAAATGTATTATATATAAGAGATAAATATTGTTCTTTTAATATGTTGGCATTACTAAATTTCTCTCAGTGCTTACTTTAAATATCCATGAAATCATCACATTCTCTGTAAGATTAAGGTCAACTACTGAACGGCGTATATTTTAAAGTAAAGGCTTTAAAACCAAGTTAGGACAAACGTCACTAATGCAGGGCTCTAGACTGCGACCAATATGGTCGCAAATGCGACCAAATTTTTCCGTGGTGCGACTAAAAAAAACATTTGGTCGCACTGGTGTGACCAAATGTTACCAACATTTGGTCGCACCTGTTTGGGTAACAAAAAAAAATCTCTGCAACTCTCCATGTTGTCAACAGCAGACACACATTATGCCCCTATCGTGGACTAAACCAATCAGAGACAGTCAGGGGCGGGACCTCTCTGATTGGCCGTGGTCCAGTGGAAAGTGCAGGTAGAAGAGGGAGGTGAGTAGCTTTAATAAGGCGATATCAATTCATTAACGGATTCCACACAAAGACGTAAACACAGAGCGACCCGACGCATCAGAATCAGCTTTGTCTTTCTCGGCTTTCTCACCGCACGGCCCGCAGACGGACACGCTGTCGGAGCTTAGCGATTCTGATGCGTCGGGTCCGCGCTGTGTTTACGGTTTTTTGCGCTGATTCTGAGCTGCAGGTTTTGTCTCTCCAACCAAAATTCGCCGAGCCAAAAAGAAGCAGCAAACTGCGCTTCACATTTGATCAATGTCGTCATGAATTCCCTCTGACTTTTGCTGTTTTGCTTCCACCACGATAAAAATTACACTTCCTACACAGCTCCCTGTGTGTACTTCAAGAACAGTTTCCCGTCTCAAATCTCTGTTTTCTGGATTATTCATTTGCTTATTACCCACCAGTCTACCGTTGTTTACAGCGCTGTCTTTTTCTTTTTTCATGTAAATGACGTCCGACAAGAAAGCCTAATTTCTGCTGTTCAATACTGAAGAAATTTAAACTTCTTAAAATTATGCAAAATTGCAGAATATTGCAGAATATTTTTAAGGTTATCTGCTATAAAACGCCAGACCAGGAAAATCTCCTTCATGTTTTTCTGTGTTTTATTCTCAGTTACTTTTACACAAAGGCATCTGCTGTGATGTTCACAATTCTGATGAAGTCTCACAAGTGTCAGTACTGATAAATGATCAGAATTATAATATTTCTGACTGTCTGAGGCTAAACTGAATCGAATCAGGACTTTGAGAACTGGAATCGAATGGATTATAGAAATCAGTGATGATACCCAGCCCTAGTGAGCAGCCTAGGCCCGACAGAAGTGGATGTAGCTGTGGGTAATAAGAAAAGATGAAAAGAACTATTGATAACTTTTGTGTTAAGTTAAGGACTGATCAGTCTGAAATTCATAGCCAGCTCTGACACAGTGCCATCAATCTTTGAATGCTGAAAAAGCAGCAGTGTATCCAGAAAACACACTTCATGCTGCAATAAATGCACTGCCCAAGTGTCCCCTCTCCCCACTGCCTTTCAGCAGCATGCAACAGCAAACAGGTCGTCAGAGGAGGCCAAGATGATGATTAAGTTTAACATTTTCTACAATATTGACAAAGCACTTTAAGCACAACATTGTTAGTTAATAATTTAGAAATGAATATTGTCTGTATGGACCTCCCCCCAAAGAAGGTGCACATGTAAAACTGCGGTGTTAAGCGAAGCGGTTGAAAAATTTGAGTGCGCCTAACTTTTGTGCCGGTACGCCTAACTTTTGTGCCGGTACGCCTAAATCTTTTAAGTTAGGCGTACCGGTGCGCCCATGTCAAATAGTTAGTCTAGAGCCCTGCTAATGTCACAAAACTTTGCCGACATGTGGCCAACAGTAATGATTTAATGTTCTTCGTTATTTAACATTTGCACATAAATAAGTGACATAATATTCAGTACTTACTTTTGACAGTTTATTCTTCGGCGGCCCCTTTTCCGCCATTTTTTTTTCGGCAAAATTATCCACACCCAACGCCGCGCTATGCATTCTGGGATATGTTGTGCCACAAAGTCTACACCGCCACATCCTTAAAATTCAAGGAAATGAAGGACGCATTTGAGGGCCGCATTTCGAGCAGCCTTTGAATTGGGACAGCCTTCGTTGTGTCGCTGTGATGTAATCGGCCTTAAAATGCAGCCTTTGAGGCTGAAGACTCTGAATTGGGATACAGCCCTTGACTGGATGTTGAAGTGGCAACCCCTGACCCTACGCAAGTAAATTTAAGTAAATGTAAGTGTTTGGAAAAATTTACTTCTAAAAGTACTTTTATTGAACACGTTCATTCACTCATGAGCTGCTGTAACATGAATCAAATGGCTGAATTTCCACCTCAGCAAAACTGTGAGCATTAAACACAGAAACATGCAGACAATCTAATCACTCAACACTCAATATTATATAAGGAAAGACCATCTCTGAATCGAGGAGGGGCCCTAAGGGTTCATCTGTCACCATCTTACAATGCTGTGATTGCAGCCATTCCCCAACTCTCTGTGAATGGTACTCATGGACATTGATCAGTGTTCTTTGATCAATGGTGATGAGAATTTGCATAATTATGATTAAGGAACTGACCTCCCAGCCCATTGTTCCTTCAGTGGGCTTGTTCCAGTCATTATGCAAATGTACTGTTTATAAGATTGAAACCTGCAGTCAGCTGAGACTGAGGAAGTCACTTGGATGAGTGACGAAACGTTTCTCCCACAAAACGCTACGTGCAGATGAACAGAATCAACTTTTTGGAAATGATCTAAGTTACCCTCTTAGATAACTTTATTCAATAGTATTTTATTTACATAGGACTAGTTTTACTATGATGCGTTCTATCTTTAAATGGATTTGAATACTTCATGCCACCTCAAAATCAGATGTTTCTGTAGATGGCTGGCTGTGTGGCAGGCATGGGTAGGACTCCAACGCAGGACTCAGAGTCACTTAACTTAAAGTAGCAGCTTTATTTCTGATTTACCAAACTCAAAATCAGGTACAAAGAAACAAACAAAAGACAAACTACAAACTAAGACGGTATCAACCAGAAACTAACGACTAATAGTGATGGCCCGCTGTGCATGTGTCAGAAAAAAAAAACTCAATGGTATGTATTCATTTTAACTTCAATTCAGGTTGGAGTTTTTTGTGTGTGTGTGCGCAGCACCAAGTTTTTGTCTGTGGAGACTGTGTCAGCAGTGCGCTTAAAGTAGGGGTGTCCAAACTTTTCGCAAAGAGGGCCAGATTTGGGGACGTGAGAATCTGTGTGCAAATGAAGGATTTTTTTTTTCATTTCTTCACACACAAATACATTTTATTTTTAATTATTAATTATTTATTATTAAACATTTTTACCAAGATAAGATATTTGAAGAACACATAAAATGAAGAAAATATTAACATGTAAATTCAAAGCATGTGAGCAGGAAAATAACATGAGCAATTAAGTTATTCAAAAGTACAAAACATTGTGCAGCATATGAATCCGTACAATTGTGTGTGTGGGGGGGGCAGACAGACATATCAACATATCAACAGCCGTCAAGTCCACAGTGTGTATGTTGCAGTTCTCCCAAAACTGTTTCTTAATGCATAAGTTCTTTTCTCCAGAGTTAGTATAGACGTCAGTCCACTGAGATAATCCACATATTGTTTTGATCTTTCCAGCACTTAGCAATACATCGCTTGGCTTCCAAAAGTTCGATTGTTAACAGAGCTCTAATGTTTGCAGCAGGTACAAAATTGTTTGGGTATACATTTAAATTACATAGTTTGGGATCAAGTGGAATCACTTCAGCAATGATTTAGCTTAACAATTTTTTTTACCTTTTCCCGAAAGACTTTCACATGTGGGCACTCCCATATGAAACAAAGATCCCCTATCCACTCCACATTTGATACAGGTGTCTGGGATGTTTGGGTTAAAATGATGCAATTTTGAGGGGGTAATATACTGTCTTGTTAAGCATTTATATTGAAGTAGTTTAGATTGTACATTGATTATCTGACTCTGGGCCAAGGAGCATGATTTATACCACTCACCACTCAGAGATATCCATTTGCAAATCATTTCTCCATGCCTCTTAAATAGACTGTGTTTGATTGTCCCTTTTTTGCCAAGAATTGGCATGGCAGGTGCCACTCACGTTCATTTCATTGTCTACTCTAAAGAAAGAATCTGTAACTGTCAGGTGCATCCCGTGCTGTGTCTCTTAATATCAGATGAAACGTCTTCACACTACAGTGGAGTCAGGCAAACATTGGAAAACTCTTGCTTCTTCTCAGGACAAATTTTCTCCACCATTTTCATCACTAAGTCTTTAATGAATTCACACTCAGAAAAAGGTTTGCAGTGCTTGGCAATCAGCCTTCACACCTCGTAGCTTGCCTTTGTGGTATTTTCATTTGACTCACGGGCTGTTGTGAAAAAGCACTGCTGTGCCATTAAAACAGCTTCCAGTTGATTCAGATTATCATCACATTCCTTCCCAGTTAGCTTGTCGTAGTTTCGTTTGGTAGTACCTCTTAATATTGAATTCCTTGAAAACAGCCACAGTCTCTTGGCAAATTAGGCAGACATAGTTGTTTTGTATTTCAGTGAAAAAATTCAACAATTTCCACTTGTCCTGGAAGTGGCGGACCTCGCTCCCAACTTTCCTTTTTGTAGTTACACTTGTCTTTTTAAAAATGGCATTAACCCTTTAAGACCTACCATAGAACAAGCCCACCAGACCTTATCTTTACATTTTTACATACTGTAGTGCCATTTTTTTGGAGTGTTTCAACTTACTATACATCAATACAACCCTTATATCCCAAATTTTAATAATATGTGTGTAACAAATCCATAGTAACTATAGAAATTGCTAAAAAAAAAAAAAAAAAGTGCAATTAACCACAAACAAAATTGAAAAACGTTTGTTTTTCACATTTTTTTTGATACAAAAATATCAAAGCTACATTACTCAAAATTGTAAATGAAAAAAAGTTGCACAAAGTCCTTTCAAACTACATAAAATGTATTTGGAGTTTTTTCATGAATTCATTTTTGAGATACAATCATTTTTATGACCAGTAGTAAAAAACGAAAATCAATCAAATGCATATCAGGCACAATTTAACAACATGACAATAAAAATACAACATCAAAATGAACTATTTATAATATTGCAATCAAACCTAAAAGTGTTACAGGAATTTATATACAGAAAGGCACAGTCAAATATTGTTGTTCAGTAGCCCTGGTGGAGCATAACCAAAAATAAATAAATTCATATTTTACACAATTTGGCAACATGACAATAATTAAAAAAAAAGGTAGTTTACAATAGTGCAGTAAAAGTTCTAAGTGTCACATTACTTTTAGAGAGAGAAAAACAGTCAAATATCATTCCTCAGCAGCAGTAGTGGAGGTGTGATAGGCCCTGTGACAGTTCCTGTCCACAGTGACGCACAGAGCCACTTTGCATGTCACCTCACACTTGAAGGCTGTGCACTTCCCACACAGCCTGTACTTCCGGAGCCCCTTTGTGGCTTTGTTTTGACCAGATGCCCCTTCAACAATGGCAACTAGGATGTGTTGGTAGCTCTTCGTTCCTGATTGTGAGGACACCCCACAGAGTTCAGCAATCAACTGCTCCTGGAAATCCTGGTGCGTCATTGGCTGCTGCTCCAGTCTGCCACAGAGCTCCTTGCTGACCAAATAGTTGTTTGTGACAGAAATGTGTACAAAGTGGTGCAGCACTGTCACATACCACTTCCTGCTCTTTGTCCACGAAGAATAGGAGCCAATCAGCTGGTCTGACAGGTCAACTCCTCCCATAAAGCGGTTGTAGTCCTTTACAGCTGATGGCACTGGCACCTCAACTGCTCTGTGTTGTCCTTCAGCCTTGCACATCCTTTTCACAGTGTCCCCTGAGAAGGCACTGTGCAGAGCTGAGCACACACTCACGTCCCTTGTGTCCATCCACTTGATAAAAAATGAGAGGGCCCTCTCTGATCCACCCGATCCACTCTCTGATCCACCTGACGTAGTCTATGCAGGCAGTCCTGCACAGGCTACGTCCCCTGTGGTTCCTTTATTTCTGTCATTGAGAGTGTGTTTCGCAGGGTCACTCATATGAATATTCCAAGTGATAGTGAGGAACTGGTCTCTGGTCATGACCTCAGAGGGATATTGCACATGAAAAATCGAAGTTACGTGCCAGAAATCTCTCATTTTAGGCAGCTTTAGAACCCCCATGTAGAGTTTTATGCCAATGTAATAGTAGAGTTCAGCCTCTGTGAGATCAGTCCATGTGAATTTTTTGCCTGCAGCAATATTTTTAGCTACATTTTTATTTGTGTTGACACAGTGTTTTTATAGTAGCATGGTCAAAGTATATCCAGGGGCGGATCTAGAGAAATTGTCTTAGGGTGGCATGAGGGTGGCAAAGAAATCAAATGGGGTGGCAAAATCGAAGCCTTTTTTCCCCAAACACATATGCAGGTGGTTACGTATGGTTAAAATGATTCAAATGCAGTAAGTACACACGCTTTTCATATAAATATAGTCTATAACTTAATTATTGTCTGTAGCCCACATAATTACACACTTTAGTTACATAACACGTGAGTTTTGATCTTATGTACTGTACAGCCTGTATAAATAAATATGTAGCCCAATAAGTATAAAATCCAGAAAGCTACACAACATGGGGCGGTTCATTTACAAACACAAGTCTAACTTAAGTTTCACACTGTTTTTGTTAGAAATCAATCACATTGTTACAGCTTAAATTACACTAAATGTCAGAAATCTGCACTGTCATGAACAAAAATTTAATTTTTGTTCATGACAGATCGAAGCGTGGCCGTTCCGCTCGGCCCTAAAGGGTCAACAGATAACATAGATTGTTAAAGACAAATTTTAATTAATACTAAAATTTTAAAGGGAGGTTCACATATAATACAATAAAACTCTTCATTAATGGATTGCATTTATATAGTGCTTTTCGGGGCCCTCAAAGCGCTGTACAATTCCACTATTCATTCACTCTCACATTCGCACAGCAAGGCTGCCATATCACGCCATCGGCCCCTCTGACCATCACCAGTAGGCGGTAGGTGAAGTGTCTTGCTGAAGGACACAACAACCGAGACTGTCTGAGCCGGGCTTGAACCGGCAACCTTCTGATTTCAAGACGAACACACAACTCTTGACCCACGATCGAGCAACATACTTTAAAAACTCTTTGCATTCAAGCAAATATTGGAAATTTAACTCCAGTCTAGTAAAAAGTAAGAATTACTTTTAAAAATTGTAGGCGCTAGTTCATGAAATTATTAACTCTGAAGAAATAACAACACCAATTAAGAAATGGGAGTTCTTAAAATATAAAATATGCCAATTCACGAATATAATAATATATATATATACATGCCAATATAAAATATGCCAGATCTTGAATTAGATGAACTTGATATCATTAGGCAGTTAAATCTACTGTCTAATAAAACATTTCCCTACCCTACTGATACTGACAAACAAAAACTAGTAAACCTTCAACTTCAACTAGATGAATTATATTATTCAGAAAGCTCGGGGAGGATTAATTAGATCTAGAGCTAAATGGATAGAGGATGGTGAAAAAAAATCATCATAGTTCTGTAGTCTTGAGAAAAGAAGACAACAAAAAACAACATCCCTAATAGTTAACAATAAAGAAATTGCAAATGACAAATTAACCTCCTTGGAAATCTTCAAGTTCTATAGTGCACCTATATACACACCTACACTGTAAAATGTAATATTGTGTTTAATTAAAAATATTAAATAGGCTGAACTCATTTTTTATCAATTTGTTATTAGAACTCGATTTAAATAAGTTACCAGTACTTTTTATGCAAAAACGCTGATAAACTCCATTTATTTGAGTTGTCTTAACTTAGAAAACCTAAGTAAGCTGGAAGTTTTGCTTCTCAGTGCGGAAGGATGAAAGATGTGTTTTGAAAATGCCACGTGACTACCGTCCTCCTCCCTCCCGGATCAGTCATGTTCATGGCGCCAGCATTTTTTATGGAATATATTGAGCAAACCTGGAGATATTATTGTTGTCATTGCTGTGGATCTTTACTGACTTGGTGAGTAAATGTTTACTCTTATTCAAACTGATTTTGTGGCTTCTCTTAGTTTAGCACAAGGTTTATAATCTTGCTAGCTAGTTAGTGTTAGCCTAGCGTTGCTGCTGCCGCTGGGCTCATGTTACTTAAAAATTAACACCACAGCCTTAAAAACCTTACATAAAACTATGTCGGTGAAATTTTCTGTTGATTGTTTGAAATAAATAAGTGAGAAAAGAGCCCAGACAAAATTCTTCGGGAGGTGCAGCCGTTAGGGGTGGGGTGGGTGTGGGGGGTGGATAACAGAGCTCTCCGAAAACGTGGAAGCACTTTTGCAAATATGTGATATTTTGATAAATTAAGTAGATATTTGAGCATTACACAGCTACATTCTCGCCTGAAAATATCTTGAAAGGTTATTTTGTGACCCAGAAAGGGTAGTCTGGGGAAAAGGAGGATCGCATTTGTCGGCTATGTTTGTCAGAGGAGCGCGGCTAAAAAACTTATTACTTTTTCTGGGTCACAAAATAAACTTTTAAGATATTTTCAGGCGAGAATGTAGCTGTGTAAAGTTCAAATATCTGCTCGATTTATCAAGACATCACATATTTGCAAAAATGCTCCGACGTTTTCAGAGACGTCCATTTTTTTCATGCTTTGTGGCAGCTTTTGAACATCTGTGGCATCTATTAATGCCAAATCTAGCCTTTATTTAACAACATAAGCAAACTCTATGTTAAAATGATTGCACAGCCATTAAGGATCAAATCAATGTTCTGTTTTTTCTCCCTCTGCTTGCTTCGTACTGTCTTTGAGGCCGATCGGGACCAACACTCCTGCTGTTGGACAGAAAGACATCAACTCAGTGGTAAGTGTTTTGGTTTTCCAATATATTAGCAACTGTCAGTGACATTTATATTAATCAGGCTGAACTTTAATCATACTTTAGATCAGCCTGTTTTACTTATTGTTTTGTTTGTGCTTTGGTTTGGGGAAGTTGTTTCTTTACTGATCTTTTCCTTTCTTCTGTTATTAGACTTGAGATATGACTGCACTATGCTGTTGCTGTGACTCCAGTTAATTCTACAAGACATGCTGTGTAAGTAAACAAACAACAACAGTTTGGTCTGTATTTCTTGAAAGATCACATCCCCCAAACTTAGTTTAGAGGGTCTACACTGTATATAGTGAAGTCTGCAAGTTTTCTAACAGCAAAATTTGTTTTGTGCCCAAAATCATTTTGCACATCATTAGAATGAAAGTTATTGCCCATGTTTGCATAGCCCTTTTTAAAATGATGCTTTGATGACATTATTGTATGTTGCGTGGTGGTCACAGCTATCCAGACTGACAATTTGGGACATTGAATGTCACCTCTCCGGTGGGGAGGGAGCCTGAGATTGTCTAAATTGGAGTCTGTTTTATACCAGAAGCAGAAAAAAATGTTTTAAGAAAGCAATTAAGTTAAAATATGATTGTTTGCTTGCAGGACACCAGGAGAGATGAGTCCTCCGTCACAGATGGTGTGGTCAGTGAAGATGGTCGCCTGCAGGTTCAAGCTCATTGCATCTCCAACCCACATCCACTGCCACTGTACTTAAGGGAAGTTAAAGACTTTCTTCTGCACTTACATTTGGATCACCTCGATCCATGACAGTCATTCAGGCAGTAATGCCTGGACTGGAAACAAGCCATCCTTAAAATATTACAACATTCCAGCTCCTGTGTTGGAATGGAAAACAAATGTGTTGTTTAAATTAGAGACTGCACTTGTGACAGAACAACAAATATTTTATTTTGATTATATAAGTAATGTAAGTACAAAACAAACTTGTGGTAGGCCTAAACTTATTTTCAGAATAATTACATCTGAGACTTTGTTTCATTGTAAGATTATAACAGTGATGGCAATATAATTGTTTGTTGTTCAGCAGAACAGTGTCCAGTATGTTGGCTGTTGTACTTTGTTGTGTTTGAAAATAAAAGTTGGGCTGATTTTAACATCATTACAAAAAGTGTTGTTAATTATTTTTAATCATATTCAGGTTACCACAAATTGTTTTTTCATTTAGTTGAACTTGAAATGTTTGTTAGTAGGTAAACAATTAGTATTGTACAGTCAGAAATATCAAGTTATTCTTAATACTGCAGACTTGCAATGAATAAGTTGTCCTAACAGTCATCTTAAGTAAGCTTTACTTAGTTTTTTTGAGGCAACGAGTTTCCATAATTTTTTTGAGTTCTGGGAACTAAAAAAAGGCTGTACAGTGTACTCAAAATGAGTAAGTTGCCCTAACTTGGTCATCTTACGTAAACTTGATCCAATTTTTTTGAGTTCTGGGAACAAATGAGCTTGTACAGAATACTCAAAATAAATAAGTTATCCTAACTTAGTCATTTTTAGCTAAGCTTTACTCAATTTTTTTGAGGCAACGAGTTTCCATAATTTTTTTGAGTTCTGGGAACTAATTAGATTTTACAGTGTAGAAGACTGACATTCAGGACCTGATCCCTGACTCAAAAGTGCAGGGATCAAACCCTCTCATCCACCAGGCGAAAACCCAACGTGCAGGCAGCAAGCCGAGGGGATACTAGGAATCCCACCCCAACCCATCACCTCTTACCAAGACCAAATCCAGACTGATATAGAATAGGGAGACTGGTTCCAGAGTACAAGCCATGCATTTCTGTGAGCCCAACTATATCTAGCGGGGACTCTTCGCTCATGGCCACCGCCCGACCCACATTGTATCCAACCACTCAAGCACCTCGTGCGGGTGGTGGGCCTACAGGAGAATGGGCTCATGCCCCTTTTTTTGGGTTGTGCCCAACCGGGCCCCACAGACTAAAGCCTGGCCACCAGACACTTGACATCGGGCACCCTCGGTGGGCCTCACTCTTTGTCTGGTCCCTCACCCAGGACCAATTTGCCATGAGAGACCCTATCATGGTGGCCAAAGCCCCCGGACAACATAGCCCCTAGGATCCCTGAGACACACAAACCCCTACACCATGATAATGTAGCGATTCACGGAGGTGATGTAGAGATGAGAGTGAGGACCCAAGCACAGACAAACGGATGAATTAGAAGGTTTAAACTGAAAACAAGTCTTTATTGGCCACTACACAAAAACTCTACAAAAGGAAAAACAGAAAGGGGCTTAACAAAACCTAAACCGGGTGCAGCTAAAGTAAAGACATTTTGTTTTGGACTTGGTATGTTGTGTGTCTTTACCTCTGTTCTTCGTTGGATCGTCTGTGTATCATTTCTGGTGATTCATCTGTGTTCCCTCCCCAATGTTCTGTGTCTCAGGCTCCATGTTCCCAGTTGTAAGGTTTTTTGTAATGTTTTCCATGTTTCCCGTTTTCTACAAAGAGCACTGGAGCAGAACAGAAAACAGGAGTCATCAGAGGGTGCTGCATAAAATGAGATGTATCAAAGTCACGGGTTAAAATTCAGACAGAGGTTTTTTTGTTTGTTTGTTTGGAGGGTTTTGCCACAACACCGCAACAACTGCAGGAGGTCCAAAAGTTGCGGTCATGGTACTTCAGCCTATACCTAGCCTAGCAGTGAGAATATTTTTAAGTGTCAGCTAATTTGAAATGCAGCATTTCTTTATTTCTGAAGTGGGCCACTGTTTTCTTGTTGTTGTTGGGTTTTGTTTTCACAAAACACTGAAACGACTGCAAGTGTCTATAACTTCAGCGTCCAGCTAGTTCTACTCAACAGGAGCGAGCATAAAGGCAGTAACATTTGTACGTGTCAGGTCATTTGAAATTCAGTATTTCTATCAGCTCAACAAACATCAACAAACACACAAACTGTTTGTGTGCAGTTTGTCTCACAGTGTGTTGCAGTTAAAGGTCCAGCTGCTTATTTCACAGCGAGAGAAAAGAAAGAGAGCTAACTTCACTCAGAGATGGAGAAAGGTAAGCAAGAGGACAGGAGAGGAAGAAGAGTTTTTTAAATCTTTACATGTCACATTATGTTTATTCATACTATGAAATCAAACTGAGGCAGACTAACTGTGTTATATAAAGGCTGTGTGAAAATCCTCTGCAGGTTAGTGCAGGATAAACTGGTTAGTGTGCTGCACTGTGATGGGTTTAGATCAGCTGGTTACAGTCTTTACACTAAGAAAATCTAGTGCAGCTCTCAATAGCTCTCCTGCCGAATCCACTTTAACTTCTGACTGTACACATTTTTCCATTTAGAGGCACATTTACAATGTAGCCAACAGGGAATATTTTTATAGGGATATATTTTTATTTTTTTTTATTTTCAGCTTTTTTTCCTGCTTATTTTCTACCCAACTAATTCAAGCTGAGTATCTTTATCAGAATTAAAATGTACTAATATAATTTAATTATTATTTTATTAATACAGCAAAAGGTTCAGTTATTTTGGAACAAAGAGTATAAACATCCTCCAAAGAACTACTTTTTCTCACGTTGAGTACATTTCAAAGTGTGTACTTTGTTACTTTTACAAATGTAATCAGTACTTCAACTTTTACTGGAGTATTTTTTAACAATAGTATCTGCACTTCTATTTAAATACAGAATTTCAGTACTTTTACCAAAAGGCTGGTGCTCACAAATGGATTAAACCAAAGATCTCATCAATCTCTGATGCTTTCTCTAGAGACGATATAACATTTAGTTTGATTTCACCACATAAGAATGATGAAAAAACAACATTGTTTTATGTACAGCCAAATCTTTCACACAAAAAATAGTATTATAAAATAATCCCCCAAATATTATTTTTTAAATAATTTTAATTATATATAAATCTTAAAATTTGCTAATAGGAGATAAAATATACATCCCCTTCTTTTTATTGTTTTTCTTTCCCTCTGTCTTTAAATATGCAGTGTTTAATTTAGCATTACATCCTGTTAATATGCCTACATTTGTGTACATATCCATATTCACTGTTTATGTTTTCTTTTGTTACATTGTTTTTGTTACGGCAATTGATTATATCTTATGTGCCTAAAAGATGATAATAATAAAAAAAACAACAACAACAGGTTAAACCTTCAGTCTAATACTGCAACCTGTTGATAGAAAGGCGCCATAACTGCTACAGTATCATTGTTTAGAAATCTTTTGAAACTCTGAGATTAAATAATCTACATTTCCAGTAAATGCACCAAGAGTATGCATTAATTCACACAAATATAATGACACATCAGTGGGTCTTATACCCAGTAATATCCAAGCAAAATCAATAATGTCATTAAAAATGCTCCAAGATTCAAGATTCTTTATTTATTCTTTATTCTTTATTTGTCATGTGCATAGTTATACAAGTACAGGGTGGGCCATTTATATGGATACACCGTAATAACATGGGAATGGTTGGTGATATTAAAGTCCTGTTTGTGGCACATTAGTATATGTGAGGGGGCAAACTCCTCAAGATGGGTGGTGACCATGGTGGCCATTTAGAAGTCGGCCATCTTGAATACAACTTTTGTTCTTTCAATAGGAAGAGGGCCATGTGACACTTCAAATTTATTGGTAATGTCAAAAGAAAAACAATGGTGTGCTTGGTTTCAACGTAACGTAACTTTATTCTTTTAATGAGTTATTTACAAGTTTCTGCAAACAGACTGCTGTTGAGTCCTAGATCCCTGAGCTTTGTGAACAGTCTACTGGGCACTATTGTGTTGAACGCGGAACTGTAATCAACAAACAGCTTGCATAGTTACCCTGTTTCTTGTCCACGGCTGAGCGTGGTGTGCAGTACGTGGGCGATAGCATCCTCAGTGGATCTATTGGGTCAGTAGGTGAACTGGAGCGGATCTGTGGTGTTTGGGATGGGAGGAGATGATGTTCTTCAACAGCCTCTTGAACACCTTCATAATCACCAAAGTCTGTGCAACTGGACGGTAGTCCTTCAGGCATGAAGGCTTGGGCAGAGGGATAATGGTGGATCTCTTGAAGCATGTGGGGACCAGGGACTCATTGAAAAAGGAAGTGAGCACACCTGCTAGCTGGTCAGCACAGCAACGCAGCAGATGACCAGTGCTTTCCTTGTGCTCACTCTCCTCAGCGCCGCTCAGACGTCGTGCTCCACGATGCTGATCGCTGGTCCCTCACTGATTATGTCACAGTCCTCAGTTGTCAGGCAGTAGTTAGCATTAGCCGCCTGACTAACCTTGAAACAGGCGTAAAACGCATTCAGCTCATTGGTGAATGCAGAGTCAGCGTTGATTGGCGCAGTGTCCCTGACTTTATAATCCATGATTGTGCATAGTCCATGGCGAGATTGGCGTTGAAGGTGGCAGTCCTGGCGTTCACTGCACAGCACGACTCTCGCAGTGGGGATGACCCCATCCGCTAGCATGTTCACGAAGCTTACTGCTACTTCCGTAAACTTGTTGATGTCGACTGTGCCCGGAACATGTCCCAGTCTATGTCATTGGGCGCGTCCTGTAGCGTAGCTTCTGATTAGACAGACTAGCATTTCACCTGACTACCTCAGCCCTACGTATGTTTTGTTATACTGAAGAATGAGTAAGATGGCGTTGTGGTCAGAATTTCCAAAAGCTGGGTGTGAAACAGCTTTGTAGCCCTGCTTGTATGGCGTGTAGCAATGGTCCGACATTCTATCTTATTAGATTCTACAATAAAGACTTTTGCAGCTGATCAAACACACAAACCCACACATGTGCAATAAGACTGCTATATGTGCAATTCTTCTTCTGACGAAGTTGTGTGTTTGTATTTTCCTACTCAGTTGTATATACTATTTGTATTTCTATTTTATTCTATTGTATATATTATTCTATTCTATTTTATTCTATTGTATATAGTATTTTATTTTATTTATTTTATTTTATTGTATTTTATTGCATTCCAGTGTTTTCTAATTTCTGCTACATAACTTTGCACTTTTGCTGTAACAAAACAAATTTCCCACCTGTGGGACTAATAAAGGCCAACTTATCTTATCTTATCTTATCTGGCCAATGGGCATTGCCATTATGTGTTGCATCCTTCTCCCATGTGCTCTTGTGCTGTCCTCATACTGTTCCCTTGCCACTGAGAGTACATTCACCATCTTACAATGCTGTGATTGCAGCCATTCCCCAACTCTCTGTCACAATCAGTGACCATGATTGCCATTCACAATTTGCATATTAATGATCCTAAACTGAGCTCACAGTCCATTGTTCATTCAGTGGTGCTAGTTTCAGTCATTATGCAAATGTACTGTTTATAAGATTGGGGAAACCTGCAGTCAGCTGAGACTGAAGAAGTCACTTGGATGAGTGATGAAACTTTTCTCCCACTGAAAACGTTCAGATGAACAGAATCAACCGTTTGGGATTTTCTTACCTGAATGATTAAGCATGCTTTAAAATGTTTCTGTTAAAAAACATGTGTGAACACATCTTTCTCCCAGGAGAATTATTGAAGTGAAACTTTAGTGTTCTGCAGGTGCTTCACATCACAATCTTCATGATGAAAAAAATTGTTCTCTCATTAACAGATGTCTGTGCTGTCACTTATTATGAAAATAGACATAACCTGGGTTCAAGCGTCCTCTTTTTCCTTCATCTTTGTTAATTACCATGGATCATAGTGACCACAAAAGATGTGTCATATAATCCCCATAAAAACAGCATTTTTTACAGAAATGATAATACAGATAATTGCCATGTTAAAGAAAAGAAGGAGAGTAGCTCACAAACCCAAAAGGTGGTGGTAATAAACAAATGTTTATTGATAAATGGATATTTACTTGAGAAAAAGACTACACTGTGAAAACAAGTGAAAAGCTGATTTAAGAAAAGTTTCACACTCTATTTTTACCAAGATGTCTGTGTAGGTTGTCAGTCACCCAGGTCATGGTAATCTAAGGAATTTAGAAAGAAAGCAACCCTTTAATTTACATGGAGACATTTAATCTGAGAAGCTTCTTCAGTTCTAAGAACAATTGGTGGAGAGTAGAGATGGTCAGTAATGCGTTACTGTAATCCAATTACTTTTTTCAAGTAACGAGTAAAGTAAGGGATTACTATTGCAAATAAGGTAATTAGATTACTGTTACTTTTCCGTAAGCACGCTGAGTTACTGGGTTACTAAAACCGGGATTTTTTTTGCGAGAATGTCTCATGACAATGACGTAAGTGAGTGCGACGTTCGTGGCAACAGCTGTGTGCAGATCAACAATGGATAATATATCGAGTGCGGGAGAGGGTATGAGCGTGCAGCGTTTAAAGCGTGAAAGTACTGACCTTACTTTGAGTTTGATTCCATAAAAGGTGACATAAACATTAGCGTCTGCTGCTCACTGCACCGGAAGAAAACTTGTTTTTACAGCAAACCCCCCCCCCCCCCCCCCCCCCAAACTTCCAAGCAAGCGCCGAGTGCGCTACGACTGTAATGGGAAATTCACATAGAAACTTGCGGATTCTTCCACTGTCCGCTGCGGCACACCTGCACCAGGGCAAACATATGCCTGCTTTACAGGTGAAAATAGAGCAACAGGACCGCTGAGTCTTTGATTTTATTTATTTTCTGCTGTGTTTTACTTGCATCTATTTGAAAGAGTGAGTGTAAACACAAAAAACAATTTTATTTTATATGCTGGAATGTGCAGAAAATAGGTTTAAATGTTAAACAAATTTCTTCCAGTCAGAGAATGTTGCATATAATTAAATTTTTGCTTGATGCATAAAGTTAAAAGATTTAAAGTTTAAAGTTTTAAAAAGAGACTTTTTCATTTGATTACA
This sequence comes from Pelmatolapia mariae, assembly GCF_036321145.2. Classification (NCBI taxonomy): domain Eukaryota; kingdom Metazoa; phylum Chordata; class Actinopteri; order Cichliformes; family Cichlidae; genus Pelmatolapia; species Pelmatolapia mariae. Next base: position 4,836,377 of record NC_086229.1, on the reverse strand, counting down.
TTTTGTATGATGGATTATTCAGAAAAACTAGAATTGGGCTGAAAGATCTATCGCTTTATCACCTATTCAGGTGTAAATCGTGTTTTTAAAAAGTAACTAAGTAACTAATTACTTTTTGAAAATAAGTAATTAGTAAAGTAACGGGATTACTTTTTGGGGGACGTAATCAGTAATTAGTTACTGATTACTTTTTTCAAGTTACTTGACCAACACTGGTGGAGAGTCCCAGATTTGATTAATTCAATTCAATTCAATTTTATTTATATAGCGCCAAATCACAACAAAAGTTGCCTCAAGGCGCTTTAAATTTAATTTAGATCCTCTGTCTAATCAAATGAGCCAAGGGGTGAGAACAAGCGTCGGTACAGTCAGCCAAGGTTTTGTGTGAACTGACTGTGAGAAATTGCCCCACCCTATCATGTGATTTACTGAGGTCAATTGATGACCCAAGATGTGAGTGGGCATTAAGGACTCTGGTAAAGGAATGTCAAAACTGGATTATAGATGGCTGACAGTTGGTGTCGTAAGCCCCGCCCTCTGTTCAAAGTTAAAAATCCAACAAAGCTGCTCCTAACGCTTAAATTTACCATTCAGATCACAGTCTGAAAAACAAGTAGGTCAAATAGTAATATGCCTAATGGATCCGACATGTAATTAATTCCACTTTGTATGAATTCAGACCGAATACCAGAATACATACTTGATAAAAAAAAGATGAAACATTAAAACCTAATTAAAACATACACACTAGGGGGAGACGGGGGTGGGTGCTTCATGAATGAGCAAAGCCGCCAGTTATGGAGGGTTTTTCACAAACACATGCACATGTACAAACACACGTAGACATACAATTGTCTTCTTAAGTAAGCTGCTAGTCATATTCTTCTTAGGCTCCTTTCGCAGTTCACCGATATCCGATCCTCTGTATACACAAGACCCAGAATTAATTTTTGGATTAGCTGAAGGATTTTCAAGGAGATATTGAACAACTGCAAAAAGTAAATTGAGCCTGATCAAAGAATTCAACTCTTTAAAAAACAAAAGGGAAATTGTAAAAGTTAAAAACAAATCATGACCTGGAGGACTGAAAATCGTCACAGAGCAGCCTGTTGTAGATGTATTAGTCAGTCAGCTGTGATTGAACTCTGTCTGCAGTCACTCCATCCATCTCTCTGTCTTCAGGTCCTGAGGATGTTGCCTATGGTCAGGTGGTCATCAAAAGCAAGAAAAAAGCTGGCAAGAGAACAGGTAACCATAGTAACCACTACACTGGCACAGCATGGCACTCACTCAATTCAATTCAGTTTTATTTATGCAGCGCCAAATCACAACAACAGTCACCTCAAGGCACTTTATATTGTAAGGCAGACAACAATAACACATACAAAGAAAAACCCAACAATTATACGACCCCCTATGAACAAGCACTTTGGCGACAGTGGGAAGGAAAAACTCCCTTCTAACAGGAAGAAACCTCTGGCAGAACCAGGCTCAGGGAGGGGCGGGGCCATCTGCTGCAACCGGTTGGGTGAGGGTTAAGGTTACTTTATTTATACCTGTAGGTAAATTTGTGTAACAGAAAAATGATAGCATCTGGTATTGCTTTACAAACACAGACATAGTAAAACCTGATAAACACATATTCAGTAATTAAACAAAATGAATCAAATCAAAACAATTATTTATTGAGTTCATTGACAGCAACAGGGACAAAGCTGTTTTTATAACGCTTTGTCCTGCATCTTGGAACTAGAAACCTCCGTCCTGACGAAAGAAGCTAAAATTCACCCCGTAGAGGATAGGAACCAATTGTAAGAAGTGATAAAGCCACAGAATCAAAGAATGATGAAATAAAGTTCAAATTTTGCAGTCAATGTGGAAATGAACAGGTTTCCTGAGACAGTAAAGGTGCTGGAGAGCCTTTTTAGAGACTGTGAAATACACTCCACACACGTACACACACGCAGAGTACTTTGCGCCAGCGGCCACGTTTATTTATAGATTCGGGTTTGTTGTGACAGCACACAGTCTGACAGCTCCGGTCTCAGCTGAGTCCCGGCCTCTCCTCCGCTCCTCTCCCGTCTCACTAAAAAGGCAGGAAAAATGTCATCAGTCCAAACGCCATCAGCTGTTCTCACCTGCCTCTCCAGCACCGCCCCATTGAGCTCACTGCGCCACTCTTCCCCTGCAGCCGCGCCCGGGACCACACCTCCGCCACACAGACCAATTTGCAATTTTCATCAAAGTTCAGTTTTTCATTGATTATGGTCCCAAGTTATTTATATGATTGCACTTGCTCTATTTTCTGAATAATAATAAGGGTGTTAAGACACCCCTGGAGAGAACCTGTGGAGGAGAGCACTGGGTCAGACAGAACCCCATTTATTCTCACTCTTTGTCACCTGTCAGTTAAAAAAATCTAAAATCCAGCTAACCAGGTTGTTCCTGATTTCAAACTGTTCTAAAAGTCTTTGAATTAAAATATGGGGCTGTATTGTATTAAAAGAAGTCTTGCAAATGTCCCTTTGCTCTCTAGATGTTTGAGAATCAGATTTAGTAGAGTCAAAAGCACATCTTCCACTCCTCTGTTGGGCGTGTATGCAAATTGCATTGGATTGCATTGTTGTTTTCTGAGGTGACCTTTGGGTGGTGCTTTAATTTGGTGTTCGCTCTCTCTGCGGTAGAGTATCACTTCCTGTTCCATTTCTAACACACAGTGGTGTTTTTGCGTAACTCATGTCATAGTCTTAAACAGAAGCTCCAGGTACACCACCAACCTGTTCATGTGTCTAACCATTTTTCACCACTCTGCGACACACCCGCCGGGGGTCAAACTCTGGCAATTGGTGATTCTGTTCTGACACGTGAAGTTTGAGACACCAGCAACCATAGTCAATTGTCTTCCAGGGGCCAGAGCAGGCGACATTCAGGAAAATTTAAAACTGCTGGCTAAGGGTAAACGTAAATACAGTAAGATCATAATTCACGTCGGCAGTAATGACAGTTACGTCAATCGGAGGTCACTAAAATCAATATTGAATCGTGTGTAACTTTGTCAAACAGTGTCAGACTCTGTAGTTTCCTCTGGTCCCCTCCCCTGTTCTCTGCAGCTCCTTTCCTCCTGTTATGCCCCCAAAACCCCATCCGCATAGAGACTGTGTCAGCTCTCAAACAGACTAAAAACAAACCAAAAACCAGCAAAAAACGACTTAAACATAAAAAATCAAAAAGAAAGAACAATACAGTATCCACATCTGAACCAAAGAGTAAAACAGTGAAATGTGGATTATTAAATATTAGGTCTCTCTCCTCCAAGTCTCTGTTAGTACATGACTTAATAATTGATCAACAAATCGATTTACTCTGCCTTACAGAAACCTGGTTGCAGCAGGATGATTATGTTAGTTTAAATGAATCAACACCCCCGAGTCATTCTAACTACCAGAAACCTCGAAGCACAGGCCGAGGGGGCGGTGTGGCAGCAATTTTTCACACCAGCCTATTAATTAACGAAAGACCCAGACAGAGTTTTAATTCATTTGAAAGCCTGATGCTTAGCCTTGTCCACCCCAGCTGTAAAACTCAGAAACCAGTCTTACTTGTTATCATCTATCGTCCACCTGGGCCTTACACAGAGTTTCTCTCTGATTTCTCAGACTTTTTATCTGATTTAGTGCTCAGCTCAGATAAAATAATTATTGTGGGTGATTTTAACATCCATGTAGATGCTAAAAATGACAGCCTCAAAATTGCATTTAATCTGTTATTAGACTCAATTGGCTTCTCTCAAAATGTAAAAGAACCCACCCACCACTTTAATCACACTCTAGATCTTGTTTTAACATATGGCATAGAAACTGAACATTTTACAGTGTTTCCTGAAAACCCTCTGCTGTCTGATCATTTCCTGATAACATTTACATTTACAATAATTGATTACACAGCAGTGGGGAGTAGACTTTATCAAAGTAGATGTCTTTCTGAAAGCGCTGTAACTAAGTTTAAGAATATAATCCACCCACTGTTATCATCTCCAATGCCCTGTACCAACATAGAGCAGAGCAGCTATCTGAACGCTACTCCAACAGCGGTCGATTATCTTGTTAATAATTTTACCTCCTCACTACGTACGACTCTGGATACTTTGAAAAATAGTGCCTCAAATCAGAAGTACTTGACTCCCTGGTATAATTCTCAATCATGTGTAACAGTCACAGTGGTGTGGTGTCTCTTTAATGCAACCTAAGTCAAGGGTTTATGATGTCATTAGTATGCGCCACTGCCCTCTCTGTGATTATAGGAACAATGTGCTTGCACACAAGTGCATGAAGAGAGAGGGACTTTATATGTTTTACCTCTCCAGAAACTTTTGCATGAACACTGTGTGTCATGTTTGATAAGCAGCAGCAACTGGGCCTTGTACGGTTGTTGAAGAGAATGTGCATTAAAGGATACGCTGTGGAATTCCCAGTACCAGTGTGATTGTGTGTTCTTCCTACTATCCTGCTAAGGTTTCTGCCACCTCCTCTCAACCACTGAACACAACCCAACATTACAAAATGTACATCTTCTCTTGGACCTCAGTGTGCAGTATCTTCGAGCAGCTGATGATTGATACATTAAAAGGTACATAGCGACAAAGTGGATGTCTGCCATACTTCACGGAAACAGACTAGGCTGGCCTAGACGTGGACGTCGGGTGGATCACCGGATCATTATTATAGTGTATATTTCAAACTAATTCATTATTGATTCTCACTGGCTTAACAGTTCTCATTAGGAAGCTGTTTTAAGTGAATTTGACCAGAAAAGGTGCTACTCATACATAGTTATTCATAAGTTTAGATGTATTTTGCAGCTAAACATTTTTGGTTTGGGGTGTTTACTTCTTCTACCTCCGTGTTTCAAAGTGAGATGAAACATTTCCTGCTAAAATTAAGAATTCAAATGCTTTGGATATTTTTGTGTGATCAGAACTAAATTTGATTTCAGCACAGCTGTTACCTTATATAGATTTGGGTCTTGATAAGTGTGTATTATGCTTACTCAAACCGACTTACTGCCAGACATAGTACTGCTGACCTTGGGCATAAAGTGCAAAGTCTACAAGCAGAGGTTGATATGCTTCAGCAGTGCCTTCATGAATCTTTGGACCTCCAGAGGAATATTTTGGAGCAGTGGACTCAACAAAAAGGACCAGTCCCAAAAGTACCAGCTGCCCAGATTACTCACCCTTTTCCTCGGGCCTCCTCTACTCCATATGTGCCAGGCCTACCGACCAGGGAAACGGAGCAATCTATCTCAGCACCTGGCCCCACGCAGCCCGCCAGCACCCTGTCCCAATCCCAGTCAGATTCTCTGGAGCTAATTAACACAACCAGAGTCCTTGCTGCAGCACTGCACCAAGCTAAATTAGAGCCCACTGTGTTCGCTAATGATGGCAGTCTTCACCCAGAAGAATGGCTACAGTCAGTTAATGCTTATAAAACCTCCTTGGACTTAACAGACGCCCAAATCCTCAAAGAACTACCACACTTCCTAGCTAAGGAACCAAGGAAGTGGTTTAGTGTGCTCAGTCCTCATGTATCGACTTGGGCTAAGTTTTGTGAACTTTTCAGAACTATGTTTTTGCCTGCTGACAACCAGGAGCACATTTTGAAAGGCATCATGGACCGTTTCCAGCATCCCAAAGAAACTCTGCCAAAGTTTGTTGCCCATATGCTCAGTGAATTCAGGAGACTGAGGAGCCTACCATCTGAACAGGAGCAAAACTCATCTGTAAACATGCAGTGGAGAAGTACAGAGTAGTGGTGTGCAGGATGCCTGTAAGGTCAGTAATTGACCTATTGTTGCGTGCCCATGAGCTGCATTTTGTTCTCGGCACCAGCCTTTCACAGCCTTCCCAATTTCAGCTGAAAAACGGAGCTGAGAGAGTTGTTTTAAATGTGCCATGCCTGGTGTTACATCTCGCACGTACGCTAACTGTTCCACTGATTTTCAGGGAGCTCGACACTCTCCCAGGTCGGCTCCGGAGCTTCCCCAAACGCTGCCTCCTGATCACCATCCAGTTGCTCAGCCTGCAGATCCAGATGAAACTGACGTTGTCAGTGAGACGAGACCAGCTGGCAGGAGGCAGGGAAACCTCAGGGGGTGAGAGTGTTTCACAGGGGCAACCCTCCCCCCAGCCAATAACTCAGCTCTCATTGCCTATGTCAAACCCAAGTGTGCCACCTGTGCTCAATCACGTTGAAGATGGAGCTTCGCAATCACCATTGAACACCCCTCTCAGAGTTAAAGTAAACTTCAATGGGGCAGCTCTGGATGCCACACTAGATAAAGATGCATCTCTTTCAGCAGAAAATGCAGACCTGTTACCTGAAAAAAAAACCAAAATGAGTCATTAAAGAATCTGTGGGATTCTCCACCCATAAGACTGGCCAGTGGCACTAACTGCAGTCCATTAAGAATAACCTGGTTAACCATTGGATTCATGGGCAAGCGTGTCTATCAGCGGTTCGTGATAGTGCAGGACCTGTCATCCTCCTTGGTTCTTGGGATGGACTTTATGAGTCGCACTTCACTAACAATACATGTCCTAACAAGAACTGTAATTATGGATGATAACCCACCATGTCATGATGAACTCTGAGAAAATGGCTTTGTGGAAGCTGATTTTGAGTGTGGAACAATGACACTCAGCAGCTCTCTGTCCATGACAAGGCTGCAGAAGCTAAGAGACAGAAAAACTGTTAGAGTTATTAGAAAGTTACAGCGACCTGTTTGATGGCCACCTTGGTTGCACTTCTCTGGCTTTTACTTTGGGATACATAATAATCAGCACTGACTCAGAGGTGTGTGTGTATGTGTGTGTTGTACACCATAATTCCTGCAGAGGCCTGTAGGTGGAGCGAGGAGCACCACTGAGCTAACCTGGAAGATATAAACATGTGAAACACACATACAGGTGTGCGATACTCTAATCCTGTGTGTGTGTATGTTTGTTTCAGAGCAGTCAGCTGATCCATATGCTGTTTACTCATCAGTGAGAGCAGGTAACATTTACACACAGGTGTATCTAAATAAAGATTACAGGTGAACAGCTGACATCAGTGATGTTTGTCTCTGAACAGGAAGCTGAGGACACACTCAGTCTGATGGACGTCCTTCATACTTCACTCTGCTCCTCTTTCAGAGCCTGCTGAGGCTTCATCAGTTATTCCTGAATCCCCATTAGTCAGTATTGATCATGGTGGAGAAAGGTTCTACTTTAAGTATTAGTTTTAGCTGTTTTCATTCTTCTGCAAACATGTTAATGACTTTAAAGGATCCATATATATGTATTAAAGGAAGGACCTGTGTTTAATAAAAGTTTGTTTAAAACATCCCAGAGGTGTCTGTGTCTTTTAAGTCTGACTGCCTGTATCAGTCAGTCCCTGTGAGGTCCTGATGTGTCTGAAACAGAACTGATTCCTATAGTTCTGAATGATTTGATAATCATTTGATTGTTGATTGTTTTTCTCTGTATGTATTACTATATGTATTACTGTAAGGTCTACCTTTCCTACCTACCTACTTTCACAATTTTCAAAAATACTGGAAAAAGTTTTCATTTATAGACTTGACAGATTTAAAATAAACATAAAATAATAATGGACAGTCAGTATGTTTTCAGACCAAATAGATCAACATCTATGGCATTAATGGAACTAATTGAAAATATGACCAACAATATAGATCAAAGACAATGCACAGTTGGTGTTTTCATTGACCTAAAAAAGCTTTTGACACAATTAATCATGAAATATTACTTGATAAACTGGAGTACTATGGCATTAGAGGAGTGGTGCTAGACTGGGTAAGGAGTTATTTGAGAGACAGGCAACAATTTGTGAAGATTGGTGAATATCAATCAGAGTGCCTGGACATTGTTTGTGGAGTTCCACAGGGGTCAGTATTGGGACCAAAGCTGTTTATCCTGCACATCAATGATATATGTAAAACATCTGATATATTACAGTTTGATTGAACGATTAAACTGAAAACATGGTTTGACAGAAACACGTTATCACTAAATTTGAAAAAAAACTACATTTATGTTATTTGGAAATTGTAAAAAAAGATGCTGGAGAAAAATTGTTAATAAATAATGTTGAAGTAGAGCAAGTTATTATAACAAAATCTGCTGGAAACCTCACATAAAGCATATACAAGCTAAACTGTCAAGAAGCATCTCTGTACTGAGTGAAGCTAAACATTTTTTGTCTTCCAAATCACTCCGGGTACTTTACTGTTCACTTATATTGCCATATTTGGAATACTGTGTGGAAATCTGGGGAAATACATACAAAACTTCACTTCAACCATTATGTAAAATTCAGAAAAAAGCAATCAGGATGATTACTAAAACAGGATTTAGAGACCACACTAACATCATGTTCTTGAAATTACAAAATTCTGAAGTTTATGCATCTTATAAAATATAAAACTGCAAAAATTATGTACAAAGCCAGATAAAATATTTTACCAGGAAATGTACAGAGGATGTTTTTTTGACATAGAAGGGGACTATGAATTAAGGGGAAAATTAAATCTGAAGACTCTTAAAGCACGGACAAAGGTTAAAACCTTTTGTGTTACTGTGGAACAGTTTTACTGTGGACATACAGCAATGTTCAAGCATTAGTCAGTTCATAAAGATGTTTCGAAAACTGCTTTTGGAAGAATATGAAACTGATAAAGTTGATCACCCATTGTATATCTATCACTGTTTGTACATGTCCTTGTTTATTGCGTGGGGTAAGTGATGATGGGAAAACCAAAACAGAGCTACCTAGATCACTTAAATTACACAATTGAAAGCATATGTCTTTTGTTTGTGTATTTATACACAAGCACTCATATATATTCAAATAATAAAAAAAGAGTTAATTTATCTCTTAATACCACACACCGGTCGTTGGTACTTCCTGGCTTGTGTAGCCTCTAGGTAACAAAAGCTCAACACTGTGCCTAGCATCCTGGAGCACTTCTGTTGTGTTTTGTACGTGCTTCTGAGTTTTTACGTGTTTTGGAGTTTGTACGTGCTGCTTTGTCTCTAAGGGTCACCGTAAATATACTTTTATTTATTCACTCCACATAAAATGTAATAAATAAATGATATAATACAAAAACCAACTATTCACATTTCAACTTTTAACTATCTAAATTTTCAGCTTGTTCCTTTTAAACAAATTTAAAGTGAAACAACCCAAAACACTGCAAACCACAACACAATTAAATATAAAATAAAATATGAAAACAAAAAGAAGATGCATTCCCTGTCAAATGGACCTGCATGAATAAACTTTCTGAATCCTTTATCATCAGCGACTGAAAATAGTTGTGGATGATTACTATACCTTTCTAATGTGACGTTGTTGTTCCTGGCTCTCTTTCTCTCTCTCTCCCTCCCGCTCTGTTCCTGTGCGAGTGTAACTACCGCCCCTCCCCCTTCTTCCCAGCGCAAAGCACAAGGGTCGCGTGCGGAGTGAAGCGGGAAAAAAGTGCGAGAGAGAGAGAGAGGGCGAGAGAGAGAAAAAAAAACATGGCTTGCCTCGTTCACTTCATAGAGCCGGCTATAAGAGCCGTTTCGTTCGCGACCGACACATCAGTAGTGTGCGCTGCGTGTGACGTATGACACATTTGTTCCAACAAGCTCTCTCAAACTGATCTTTGTATTTTTCTATGTAACACAGTGAAGTATGAAACATGCACACAGTTTAATAAAACTGTAAAATGATTGAAATGTTTTACAGACAGAGACTAATTTGTTAACACAGCCTGTTAGGAACAGACATTTACTTGTGTATAAATGTACATGTACCATTAGATGTTATTTGAATGACATTGTGTACTTTTACAGTTTCATGTACAGTTAACATTTATGGTTGGCTGCTGTATCCTGTACACTGTTAAAGGTGTCCAGTCTTTGGGGAGGAAACAGCTGTGATGTTGTTCCACTGTCACAAACACACAAGTACATGAAGTACATGAAGTACATGAAGTACACAAGCCAAAGAGCCGCTGCTTTGTTGGATTCCACAGACACTGAACGTCTCCCAAGAGCACGTTTTGCTTTTTTTAATGTTTTGCCCACTTGCACCATTTTGTTTTTGCCTAAACCTGCACAAAGACAGAAATGTGGCATAAGGCCAGTCTCAGGGGTGCATTCACAGCACTATATTTTCCATTCTGCCTATTATTTAAAAATAAAGCATGTTATTAAAGAAGCATTAATAATACTGGAGCTGTTAACACACACGCACACACACATGTGAGCAGAAAAAGTATCTTTATTCAAATGCAGGTTGAAACCTCAGGACCAGCCACACCTTCTTCAAACTGTGAGACGAAGAATAAAAGTTAGTAAAAGTTCAAAGTTGGTCCTTTTCATTGATGCTGTGAACATGAACGTGTGTGAAAGGTGTACTTGTGTGTTATTACAGCTTCTTACCTGCAGCTCACGACACAAACATGTATTGGGTCTCAGCCTGGTCACCTGACAGAAACATGGTAGAAAAACATGAAAGTGTCATTTCTCTGTGTCCCACTGATGGAAACATCAGCTTGTATGAACTGTTCAGTCTGATGGATCCTCTGAAGTGAAGCTGTTGGAGTAAAGCTTAGCTAGACTTGGACCTGGTTGGTAGTAGTCATAGATCTTGACCACGGCTGGCTTCAGGTTGTCCACTGGGAGCTCCTGGATGATGTCTAAGCTGTGGTTGATGGGTGTGTCCTTTGATAACTGGACGAGACAGAAACAATCGCAGACACAGTTTGTACCAAAGATCATCATCTGGTGTCCCCACAGTGACTTTCACTTACCTCCTCTAAGTACACCAGAACATGATCCTCCTTTTGTTCAACACGACTCACCAGGGAGCCACGTTTGAGCTGTGAGGAGATGACATCATTTTTATTATTATCATCATGTCATGAACCGGCTGTGTGGAGGCAGGAGAAGGACCCAAACGCAAAACTCACCAAGACCAAAAGTGAACTCAAAACACTGCTTTATTGCAGGCTAGCACGAAAAATATAACAAATCTAAACTGGGACATGGATAACTAGAGACACATAGGGAAAACACAGCCAAGAGGGAGAACGCGACACAGAACTGAGGGAGACGCAGACCTAAATACACAGAGGGTTAACGAGGGGAGTGGGAGCACACGAGGAACACAGGTGACACTGATAATCATAACAAGACGAGGCAGGAGTAAACGCAACACTGACGGGAGACTGACAAAGTAAAACAGGAAGTACAGAGGTTCAGACAGGAGGAGAGAGAGCACAGACATAACGGGCTGGGGAAAACATGGAATAAAACACAAGGAGAGACGAGGGCTCACAGATACACAGAAGGGCACACAGGGGGTAATCAAATAAGGAACATTTTGGCAGAACCTAGGAACCATGGCATAATGAAAGAACAAAAGTACAAAAACACATGAAAACTAAGAATACTGGGCCAACGTGGCCCAGGACCATGACATCACCCCCCCCTCAAGGGCTGGCTCCCGACAGCCCAAACCCAAGAACCAAAAGACAAGAAAAAACAAAACAACCCACCCAGGGCGGGAGGCGGGGGACCAGGACGGAGGGAACGAAAACCAAACAAAACAAGGAGCAGGGGACCAAAACTGAGTCCACAAATACACAAAACAGGTCAAAACAGGGAAGCAAAGTCCAAAAAGGGCAGAAGGTCAACCCAGGAGGCGACGGCAGAAGAGTTCACAGTTCGGCTGTTCCGGAGGCCGGCCACGTGAAAAGTGGCAGTGGTAGCAGAACGGGTCCGGAGGCCGGCCGCGTGGAAGACGGCGGCGGCAGCAGAGCGGGTCCGGAGGCCGGCCGCGTGGAAGACGGCGGCGGCAGCAGAGCGGGTCCGGAGGCCGGCCGCGTGGAAGACGGCGGCGGCAGCAGAGCGGGTCCGGAGGCCGGCCGCGTGGAAGACGGCGGCGGCAGCAGAGCGGGTCCGGAGGCCGGCCGCGTGGAAGACGGCGGCGGCAGCAGAGCGGGTCCGGAGGCCGGCCGCGTGGAAGACGGCGGCGGCTCTCAAGCATCGGGCGTACTGGTCGAGGCTTGGTGGGCACAGGACCAGATGGTGGCGTGGCAGCCACGGGCGACGATGGAACCGGACCAGACGGTGGCGTGGCAGCCACGGGCGACGATGGAACCGGACCAGACGATGGAACCGGACCAGACGGTGGCGTGGCAGCCACGGGCGACGATGGAACCGGACCAGACGATGGAACCGGACCAGACGATGGCGTGGCAGCCACGGGCGACGGCGTAGGCGGAGCTGAAGCAGAGGCCGCGGCTGGACCAGGCGGAGCTGAAGCAGAGGCCGCGGCTGGACCAGGCGACGGCGAAGCTGGAGCCGATGTAGAGGCCGGACCAGGCGCGGGCGAAGCAGATGCGGAGGCCGGACCAGGCGCGGGCGAAGCAGATGCGGAGGCCGGAACAGGCGCGGGCGAAGCAGATGCGGAGGCCGGAACAGGCGCGGGCGAAGGCGACTTGGACCCTCCAGCGGAGACGAGGAGGTGCTGGCCGGGCTGACCTGAGCCGCCAGCGGAGACGAGGAGGTGCTGGCCGGGCTGACCTGAGCCGCCAGCGGAGACGAGGAGGTGCTGGCCGGGCTGACCTGAGCCGCCAGCGGAGACGAGGAGGTGCTGGCCGGGCTGACCAGAGCCGCCAGCGGAGACGAGGAGGTGCTGGCCGGGCTGACCAGAGCCGCCAGCGGAGACGAGAAGTGGCCGGAGAGGTTCTCCTGAACCCCCAGCGGAGACGAGGAGGTGCTGGCCGGGCTGACCTGAGCCGCCAGCGGAGACGAGAAGTGGCCGGAGAGGTTCTCCTGAACCCCCAGCGGAGACGAGGAGGTGCTGGCCGGGCTGACCTGAGCCGCCAGCGGAGACGAGGAAGTGCTGGCCGGGCTGACCTGAGCCGCCAGCGGAGACGAGGAAGTGCTGGCCGGGCTGACCTGAGCCGCCAGCGGAGACGAGGAAGTGCTGGCCGGGCTGACCTGAGCCGCCAGCGGAGACGAGGAAGTGCTGGCCGGGCTGACCTGAGCCGCCAGCGGAGACGAGGGATGGCTGGAGCGGTTCTCCTGAACCGCCAGCGAGAAGAGATGCAGAGCCAGCAGGTGCGGAGACCTCTGGCTCAGCGGACGCTAACTGTAGCTGCACAGGGCACGCAGTCGGCTTGGGATGCAACGGCTGGGGCTGTGCAGTGCAAACAGTCTGTCCAAGAAGTGTCAGCACCACGCAGTCCTCAGCTGGCTGAGTGGGCTCACAAGAGCTTCTAGCAGAGGATGGCAGTAACTGAACGGGTTGCAGAGCTACTAACTGAGCTGGTGACAGAGTTAATGACAGAGCGGATAATGATTGAGCTGATAACTGACTTTTGGCTGTTCTCCTCTGGGGAACAGGAACGGGTACTGGGCCTGGCCGAACACCAGTCATCCCCACCCGAGAAACAGAGACGGGTGCAGGGACGAGCTGGGCTCTGGCTGCCTTTACCCTGGGTGCCGGTGTAGGTGCAGGAAATAGCTGGACCTCTGCTACTCCCACCCGAGGAACTGAGACGGGTGCAGGAGTCGGCAGGGTCACAGCTGACCTCACCCGGGGAACCGGAACAGGTGCAGGCAATGGCTGGGTGTCCATCAACCCCACCCGAGGAGCAGGTACGGGTGCCGGGATGAGCGGAGCCTCTGCCAGGCTGGGGACAGAAGCAGGGACCAGCTGGACCTCAGCCACCCTCACCCGAGGAACTGATACAGGTGCAAGGGAAAGCTGGGCCCGAGCTGCCCTGGGTACAGGAACTGGAGGTGGAGAGCGACGCACAGGAACAGTTACAGTCACTGGGTAAATGAGGTTAATGGTGCTGAACACTGCACTAGCAATCAGACACTTATGGCAGGCTGATTTCAGCAACTCTGCTGTTCTTAAGCTGTCCATCTTATCGTTAGCAGTCTTCAAAAGAGTGAGTTCAGAAACATTCACAGGTACTGGAGAATTCACACAAGCAGTGTTTGGGTAACCTGGATGTGAGATAACACTACACACAGTTGTACAGGATGTAGCCTGAGACGTAGTACACACAGAGTCCATGAAACTTGGCCGAAAAGCATGGCGCACAGAGTTAAACTGACACGACCGGGGAACAGAAAAGTTAACCTGTGCAACCAGCTCTGCAGTGCTCAAACCAAATTCTTTTGCCAGTGAATGTATAGCAGACAAAACCTTACGGCTCTTAACTTTAGCAGGCATTGAATGCACAGTTTTAAGGAGTCCACAAGGAAAAACACAAACAGAGTCAGGCTTAGCAGGCACGGGAGAAGGTGAGGTTACACAGGTAGCGTCCGAGTTAGCACTGTCAAGTTCTGGTACAGAAAAAACCACAGCCTGAGAAATCGATGGAGGAACACTGGGAGTCACAGATACAAGAGCTGGTCTAAAGATTAAACTGTTCATAGCAGAGGAATGGCTAATAGCCTCTGTGTCACCTGGCTCAGGCAGAACACTAGGAGTACACGTTAAATTGGCTTGCTCAACAACACAGGCCTCATTCACAGTAACTCCTGGAGGAGCTGAGAGAGCAGTGGCTGGTTGAGAAGTTGGCTGAGAAATATCAGAAATGTCTAAAGACAAAACGGGCTGGAACATGAGACAGTCACTGGAAGGAGCATCACCTAGGGAACACTCAGTCTCGGATGGTTTGTGCTCCACAGCATGCACTGTTGCATCTAGAGCTGATGGTGGTGGTGGTGGTGGTGTGTGGCTGAGCTCAGACTGGAAAACCACAGAATGTACAGGCCGAGTAAAACAGTTCTGCGGGACTACAACGCTGGTAGCAGTATGTAGGTGAGTCTGGTGTGGAATAACAGTCTTAGGTTCAGCTAACTTCACAGGTGAAACATTCATATTGGCTAACTCAGAGGAAACACTGCGAGCATTACAAAACTCTGAGGGCTCAGAAACACAAAGATTACTAGTGAGAGCAACTGGTGAATTATCTGACACGGAGGTGCCTCGCTGTACCGTGTCTCTAGAGTTCAAACACAAAGTGGCGGAGTTATCCGATTCAGGTAACACAATGGCGGGCAAAACAGAGTTACTCACAGTAGTGCATAAGTCGTGAAGTCCGGGATCAGAAAACTTGGGCTGAGTGTGTGAAGCACAGTCACTCTCTCCCACGGGTGCAGCCTGCTTGGCTGTACGGGAGCGACGGCGGCGTGAACGCCGTTTTCGCCGAGAAGGGGGAGGAGACGAGCCAGGCCGCGAATCCTCCAGCGGACCGGGCTGAACGTCCTCCGGCTCTTCATACTGGAGCGGCAGCTCCGGGCGGATGCGTATGGTGGAGACGAGGAAGTCCTGGATGTGGGGATGTAGCGCGCCGAACAGCCATGGGAGTCCGGACACCATCCTCTGTAGACGGATGGCTACGGTCTCCCGATATTCTGCCCCTGGCAGCGCTGCCCACTCCTGACAGTGATACTCCACCGTGTAAATTAAATCCTCGCGGAGCTCAGCGGAGGGATTGTGAGCTGCTGGGTCCATTTTCTGGTCGCGTTCTACTGTCATGAACCGGCTGTGTGGAGGCAGGAGAAGGACCCAAACGCAAAACTCACCAAGACCAAAAGTGAACTCAAAACACTGCTTTATTGCAGGCTAGCACGAAAAATATAACAAATCTAAACTGGGACATGGATAACTAGAGACACATAGGGAAAACACAGCCAAGAGGGAGAACGCGACACAGAACTGAGGGAGACGCAGACCTAAATACACAGAGGGTTAACGAGGGGAGTGGGAGCACACGAGGAACACAGGTGACACTGATAATCATAACAAGACGAGGCAGGAGTAAACGCAACACTGACGGGAGACTGACAAAGTAAAACAGGAAGTACAGAGGTTCAGACAGGAGGAGAGAGAGCACAGACATAACGGGCTGGGGAAAACATGGAATAAAACACAAGGAGAGACGAGGGCTCACAGATACACAGAAGGGCACACAGGGGGTAATCAAATAAGGAACATTTTGGCAGAACCTAGGAACCATGGCATAATGAAAGAACAAAAGTACAAAAACACATGAAAACTAAGAATACTGGGCCAACGTGGCCCAGGACCATGACACATCACAATTATCACATGAGACACACGTGTTGGTAGAATCTGTCTAATTACTCACACTCTTCAAAGACTCGGGGTCTGGGGAAAATCCAGAGAGCATTTTGATGTCCAGGATCACCATGTTTGTAGTTTTCTCCTTTCCACTGTACCTGTGTTTGAACAGTGTGATTATACTGACCTGTGTGCACACTTGCTTTTCATCTACCAGCAGTTCCTCCACACGGCTAAAGAGCACTCCTCTAACCTGTCACATACTTACAGCGATTGTATTTGCACAGTGAATTTGGGTCTAGCAGATTCACTGGTGGTGTCGACCTCTAGTTGGACTTTCACACTGAGAGTGGTGACATCAGCAGGTGTTGGGATGTTGTAGGTGGCAGAAATCTGGGAAACACACTTGGGTCACGTGTGGAACAGAACTAATCACACCTCAATGCACCCTGCTGTCACTGCTCTACACCATGACACATATTTGCACACATACTTTTATATTCATACCTATATGTCTATATTCATCTTAATATGAGTATCTCTGTTATATCTACACTCATTTTATACGAGTGCTTCATGTTTGTTGTATATTTGCTGCTATGACAACTCAATTTCCCTCTGGTATAAATAGTTTCCCTGATTCTGATACAGACAGAAAGTTCATTTATTTTTGCTCAGTTCTCTAATTTAGTTTGAAATAGCATTGTACTCTCTACAGTTATTACTGCCAGGTCTAATGTCTTTATTGTGTATGAAAATAATGTGCAAGATTAGCTTTATTACATGTGGAAATGCTAATGCTCTCTAAAGTTTTATAAGTAAAAAGAAAAAGAAGAAAGCCTTTCTCTGACATCAACCAGGAGCTTGTCACATGATGCTGTCACTGACCTGCACTGAAGCACATGCAGTGCCCTTCACCTCCAGGCTGTATTTTCCTGACACGTCCTGCAGCGCCTCCTCCTGGTAGAGCAGTTTGTTGCTCTGATTTACATCAAATGTCAGCTGACTGCTGGGAGCCTGAACTGTCACTGTGCTCCAACCTTCAGGACTGAACACCAGAGTGGAGTAGAGAGCCAGAGCCTGAAGAGCCACCACCGTGTCCTACAGGATGGATGCATTGTGGTTAACACACACAGCATATGTCTCCATATTACATGGGCTTAAGTGGAATAGACATTAAGTTAAAACTCTCACAAAAGAGATCCTTAATCTCAAGTTTTCTAAATTTCACTTCCTGGTTAAATAAACGTTAAACAGGTTAAAATATCTTTAACTGAGAATCATCAAAGTATAGAAATTACAGGTATAAACTTGCAGGTGATCTGTTATTTACAGGCTGTTACGTGTAGTTAGTGTGCAGAAGTCTGAGGTGACATTGCTATTCTGTTAACACAATAAATTTTTAGACAAAACTTAAATGTCATATTCTAACTAAAGAATAAAAACATCCCTGCCTGGCTAAAACAAATCTGTTTTACATATCTGATAGAAAAATGAAAGCTTCAGTATTATTTCTTCTGTCTCTGATTCTGTCTAAGACTATATTAACTCAAAGATGAGCTTCATGCTGTTCGGGTGGTGTAGTACCTGAGTGGAGGAGAAGCCTCCGTAATAGTTCTGCTGCCCAGTCAGCCACCTGATAATACCAGAGACATATCCCAGATCCTCAGCAGTCGGGGAGGCGCTGAGTTTGGCCAACAGCACATAAGAACTGATCTCCACTGACAGGGAGGCTGATGTTTCTGCTGCTGTCTGAGACCAGTAGAGGAAACCTCCTACAAACACACACAATAACAGTCACAGTGATGCTAATAAAGCCTGAATGATGTCCTGCTAAAGGATGACTGACCTTCCCTCACTGCAACTGTGTCTAAGTGCTGCAGAAGGTGAGCTCGGGTCTCCACGTCTCCTGCCAGAGTGAACACATAGGCCAGCAGAGCTGTAGTGTAGGTGTTGCTCAGGTCACTGAGAGACTGCTTGAGACAAGCCAGGCTCTTCTTCATCACAGGATCCTTTAAATGATCAAAACAAAGAACTTCAATGGAAAAACAGAAATCTTCTTACATTAAACCCAGTAAGAGAAGAATAGGAGGCAGTTTTCCTGATTTAGTCACTCAAAACATCAGCGTGATAATAGAAAGTGGCAGATGTGGGAAAGCACAGCAATCAGAGGAAAGTACAGATCAATCTTCTAGTAGTATTTACAACATAAAGAACATATTGAAAAGACACTGTACAGGTTGGGTGGTGATACAAGTTCTTCCTGGTGAGAGTTCAGGTATGTGGATGACACCTGGGTGGAAATCAAATCTCAGGACGTTCCACAATTCACATTAACTCGGTGGAACGACACATCACGTTCACTGGGGAGGATATGGAAAGTGTCAGGTCAGCCTTAGACTGTGAGATTTCCATCAGTACTGGGGGACATTTAAAAGCTGATGTGTACCGTAAACCTAAGCTCCAGCTGATCCAGGAGAGAAGGACAACTGCTGCCTAAGTGAAAACCTGTAGTGATCCCGTACGTGTCAGAAGTATCAGAACAGCTGAGAAGCATTTCTTTTTCTAAACACTACGTCTCTGTGGCTTTTAAACCCCAAAACACACTGCGGCAAAAACTGGTCCACCCTGACACAAACAGAGTAACATAGTGTACGCTGTTAAGATCCAGGAGGATTACCAGGATCTATACATCGGGGAAATCGAACAACCTCTGGCTAAGAGGATGGCACAACACAGAAGAGCTACCTCGTCAGACCAGGACTCTGCAGTCTATTTACACCTACAGGCCAGTGGACACTCTTTCAATGATGAGGATGTACACATCCTGGACAGGGAGGAACGCTGGTTTGAGTGTGGGGTCAAGGAGGCCATTTACGTGAAAAAGAAAAGACCATCTCTGAATCGAGGAGGGGGCCTACAATGCTTACAATGCTGTGATTGCAGCCATTCCCCAACTCTCTGTGAATGGTACTCATGGACATTGATCAGTGGTCTTTGATCAGTGGGTTTTGGTCAGTGGTTGTTGATCAATGGTCATGAAAATTTGCATAATTATGATTAAGGAACTGACCTCCCAGCCCATTGTTCCCTCAGTGGGCTGGTTTCAGTCATTATGCAAATGTACTGTTTGTAAGATTGGGGAAATGAAGAACTGAAGAAGTCACTTGGCTGAGTGACGAAACGTTTCTCCCACTGAAAACATGCAGATGAACAGAATCATCTTTTTGGGGTATATGTAATATATGTATTAGATTGTATATTTTATTGTTGGTTTATACACTTTTGTGTATGTATGTATATATGCATACCGGCTCGGATGTCGCCCGGATCAACTATTGGAACAAGAAGTCATTGGTGGGCAAGAGATGAAAATAGGGCGTTGTTGGAATGCTACTATACAACTAACCCTGGCAGAAAGAGTTAAATGAATAGGATGAGGGACCTATGGAATCTTCGATACCTAGCATCCACATTAATGGCGAAACAACTAATAGCTCAGTGTTCCAACATTTGAAAGAAGGGTATTGCTTTCACAGTTAGAGATTTACGAGGTACAACACAAATGCTACGGCAACGGGGAGCCAGGACGACAGGTCCGTGGGGAAATGTCATCACCTCCACCCGAGATTTGTACTCGGGTACCCAAGTGCTATAGTGTGAGAGGAACTGACCTGAAAGATAAGATAATGGCAAAACTTGAAATCTGGATCCCCCATAGCTGGACTGCATGTACTGTACCAGTGTACCTGCACATGTGACGTGACAATAAAAGTGATTTGATTTGATTTGGTTACCAAGATGTGAAGATCTGCTAGATGATGTAAATGCGATACATACAGCCACAATTATCGAGACTAACAAGCTGATCTACACAACAGCAGCAGTGATCAGAGAGATGCTTGGCTACAGGTTGAACAGCCACAAGGAGAAGGAGACTAGAGGCTAAGATCAAGGAGGGAGGTTATCCAACTATCGGAGCTGCAGAAAGGTGTGACAAAGACGGTGCCCAAGAAGAAGTATAGCAAGCTGTCCATGGAAACTGCCAAGCAATGACTAACAGCCTTTGCCAGCACCTTGCCATACACTAGTGTGGCTCACACCTACTAGTGGAAGAAGCTGACTGCACTCCACGAGCGTCTGGCAGCACAAATGAGCCAGCTGTTAGTTGACGAGAGACATCCAGAATGGCTAACTGTAGGGCAGACAGTCCTGAAGGGATCGGTCCCATCCAACTAGGATGGACAGTCTTGAAGGGATCGGTCCCATCCAACTACCAACCAATAACATGCCTCAGTACCACATGGAAGCTCCTGTCAGGCATCATAGCGGCTAAGATGAACAGACACATGTTCCTGTGCCCCACTCATTGGCAAGAATACAAGAGGTGCAAAACACCAGCTACTTGTAACAATCAGCCGAGACTGCCTGGATTGATTACAAGAAGGCCTATGAATCAATGCCCCACAGCTGGATCCTGGAATGCCTAGACCTGTACAAGATCAACAGGACTCTAGGAGCCTTCATGAAAAACCCAATGGGGATGTGGCATACAACACTAGAGGCCAACTTCAAGCCCATAGCACAATCACCATCTACCAAGGAGACGCTCTGTCCCTATGGATACTGACTACAGAATGAGTTATTGTTAATGTTGTCAGCCATCTCCTGTACATGGATGACATCAAGCTGTATGCCAAGAGTGAACGAGACATTCACTGATCCACACCACCCGGATATACAGCAGCGACATTGGAATGTCATTTGGACCGGAGAAATGTAGTAATGATAACAAAGAGTCAGAACTGAGGGAATTGAACTACCAGAAGGCAATATTGCAGACATAGAGGACAGCTACAAGTACTTGGGGATCTAACAGGCAAATAGGAACCCCAAAGAGGCTGCTGGGAAAGCTGCAACCACCAAGTACCTGCAGAGGGTCAGGCAAATCCTGAGGTGTCACAGGATCCGGCCTATCAAAACCTATGCCCTGCCCGTCATCAGGTACCCTGCTGGGATAATAAGCTGGCAAAAGGAGGCTGGGGACTGGTGAGTGTCAGCATCACATTCCATAATGAACAACGAATATCCACAAGTACGAGGAAGATGGCCCCAACTGACCGAGTGCTCAGTGAATACCTCAGGCAGCAGAAACTCAAGAAAGAGGAGGAAGGCAAGGAACCATCATGGAAGGACAGGCCCCTGCACGGTATTTACCACCGGCAGATAGAGGAAGTAGATGATACCCAGAAATCCTACCAGTGGCTGGACAAAGCTGGACTGAAAGACAGCACAGAGGCACTAATCATGGCAGCACAGGAACAACAAGCATACCAGCCGGGTGCAAGATGCTAGCAGGCAAGGCATACATGGAAAGCCATAACCAAGTTGCCGACATACTATACAGAAACGCCATGATTGATGTAGCGTTTCCGAACGACAACAGAAGCTCGAGAAATACTAAGGGTTCAGAGAAGAGCTCAGGAAGATGTGGAGCATGACGGTAACGGTAACTTGATGCATGCTCCATATAAGAATGCCAATAGAAATAGCAAACGTGAGCTGTGTCATCTGGTGATGTTGGATGGTAGTGAGACCTGCTTATGTGTAGGGACTGCTGGTTGAACCTAACTCCATGGCTCAGCAGCACAAACTCTACTCCTTTTTTTGTTAAATACCTTGATATTCTTTGAGTCTACTCACATGTTGGGATGTATTCATTTCCAAGAAGGCAGCTGTAACGTACGCACTGAGAGTCACTTCATCAGATACACCACCCTGTCAACAGAAGACATCATAGACACTTTATCATCAATGCACCAACATTCAGGGAAATGAAGTCATGAAAATGATTTTTAGCTGCATGTGGTTTTAGTATCATGAATGTCTTAATGCATGTTCAAACATCCAGCTAAAGAGTTGAACAGGAAGTTGAT
The DNA here is from genome assembly GCF_036321145.2 of Pelmatolapia mariae. Classification (NCBI taxonomy): domain Eukaryota; kingdom Metazoa; phylum Chordata; class Actinopteri; order Cichliformes; family Cichlidae; genus Pelmatolapia; species Pelmatolapia mariae. The sequence continues at coordinate 4,814,275 of NC_086229.1, read as the reverse complement.
TTTGTTCATCTGGACATTGTATTTCCAGTGAGATGGATGTTTCTTCACCTCGGGTTTCCCCAACTATATAAACAGTTTGTGTAATCATCTACTAATCGGAAGGCTGATGGTTTGATTCCCAGCTGCTCCAGCCTGCATGCAAAATATTTGTTGGCAAGATCCCAAGTTGGTCTCTGGTGCATACTTTGTATTTTGTATATATATGTGTGTGAATGCTACATAGAAGGCAGTGCTGGTGTGAATGGAGCAAGATGTATGGGAATGATTTCTTAAATATTATAATAGAATGTACTGGTGTGAGCTATTACAGTGTATCCACACTGGAGGCTGTTTCCACAGTCTAACAGCAAAGAACTGCAGGTTACCTTCATTCCATTGTGGAAGAGTTTCCCAGACTTTTCAAAACAGCCATTTTCTTGTTGTTTATGTTGCAGCCAGGACTTAGACTCTTCGATCTTTCTGGGATCAATATAGACGAAAGACTGAGCTTTGGCAAAACTTCTTACCACAAACGCAGTCAGCCTGACAAAAAGAAAACAACACTTACACGTCTTACAACGATGGAAATGTTTGACTGTGAGGTCACATTAAGAGAAAGAAATACTGATCATTTTGAAAACAAAGTTGAAATTTCAAAATTTAATTTGAAAATGTATTTTGAGAAAAAAGCCAAAATGTGGGCGAGTTATTTCAGGACAAACTGCCACGGTTGCTTTACCCTCTGAATTAGTGAAATCGTACTTCAGACTCAGTTTTAGTAACAAGGAAGGAACTGATGTCACTTGTAGCAAATAAAACCGTGTGGCAGTAAGTATAAGTACACTGAAAACCAGAAAGTGGTGCAGAAATCTGCATGTGGTTAGATTTGTATAAAAGGAAACACTGCTAATGTGCAGATGCAAGGATACCAATGGTTACACGCTCGTGGAATAAAGAGGATCTATGCTGCATCACAGGAAGACTGATTTATTTCACTACATCTACACAAGGCATTTTCTACAGGGTATAGCAGTTGTTTGAAACAACAACTGTAATCATTTTAACTGTTTTCTTAGATTTGAATTTGACTTTTTTCACAAAACAGTATTAAGACTTTATTACTGAAATAGTATTTAGACTTTTTTTTAAGTAGAATTACAACTTTAATCTTTAAAATTTGACTTTATTCTAATAATGATCAATAACATTTATTGATTATGTGGCTCTAATGCTCCTTCCTACCTACTAAATTACACAGTATTAACCAAAAGTTTTTAGCTTATTCAAAGGATTAAATGTAGAATTATTTTAAGTATTAGAGGCAGACATGTTTATGTTATTAATGGTAGTCAAACTTCAAGAAACGTCTTCTGTTTGGTGGGATATTTAAAAACTAGTGTAACCTCTCTGGTTTATGACATGTTTGATCAGTGATGTTCTCACCAAGTGTTTCCTGGTCCTGTTCCAAATGTGGTGTAAGCACCATCAGCACTTTTGTAGTTGAGCTGTCTTTGGTATCCTGTAACAACAGGGACACAATGATCGAGACATTGTTGCTATGGTGATGATTGGACTCCATTTGTTTATGGATCTGCATGTGTACATCAAGATTTGGGAAATTCTACGACTCTTGCTGACAGATGAGGAAAATGACACATTTGACCAAAAACTGTGGCTAATGTTCTGCCTCATGTCGGCTTGTTTCTTGAACCGTGTGTGTTGAAGTGATTCAAATGATTTCCTTCTTAGAGGAAACAATGAAAACTTGCCACTGGTGAGGAAGTTAGTAGCTTTTTCCATGATGGCTGTGGTGAGCTGCTGTGTGCCTTTCAGGTAGTGGAGGATGTAGATGTTGGGGGCCAGGAGAGCCATGTTCTGCTCCCCACATCCATACGGCATCTGCAGCAATCCATCCAGGTTCTTCAGAGCCCGGCCGAGGATGTCACCTGATCAAAAACACTGATTCACTAAAACTAACAAAACTAGCGTGAAACAACTTTGTATTATTGGGCAAAGATAACCTGAATAATTTCAATATGCAATTTTAAACGATGATTTCATTTGCTGAGCGAAAAGACATCCAAACTGAAAATCGTAGATTGACTGTGATTAACCAAATATTTCTGAGAAGACTGAGTTTCATTTCACCAACCAGACCCAGACCTGATTAAGGCCAGACCTGCTGGATCAAGAAATCACTCAAGTACCATCTGTTTGACAAATGGAAGCAGGCTAAAAGATGTCAAAAAGAAACACGTCATTGCCATGACCAAAAGAAATTCAAAAATAGGCGAGAACTCTTGAGATCTATCAGTTTGGACAGGGTTAAAAACAATTTCTACAGCTTTGGAGCGCCAGTGCAGCATGTTGGAACCCATTATCCACAAACTGAGGAAACTAGAAAAGATGTGGCCAAAATTACTCCATTAGCACATCGACGACTCACTGAAAAAGTCCAACGAATCCCAACAACACCCAGAACTGAAGGCCTTGCCTTCCTCTGTAAAGGTCAGAGTTAACGATTCAACAATACAAAGGAGACGGGGCAAAAACAGCATTCATGGACAAAACCACTGCTGACCAAAAAGAACACAAAAGCTCATCTCACATTTGCCAAAAAACATCTCCATGCTCCACAAGATATTTGGAAGAATATTATGTGGACTGAGGAGAAAAAGTTTTGAGTTTTGTTGCATTTGGCTTAAAAGTGACGCATCATAGAAAGAACATCATACTAACTGTGGTGGTAGCAGTGTGAAGCTCTGGGGCTATGAGGCGTAGGGGTGTCTGTGGCTCAGCTGCAGGGGAGGGGTGGGGCATTGGGTTCAGGTGGTTAGCGACGGAGGAGTCTGGTTAAGGCAGCTGGTGGCCAGTGTTAAATCATGCCTCTGCTGTTTCAGTAGCACGCCACGACCTGGAGGGAAGAACTCTCTACCAGGAGAATGTCCAGCTATCAGTTTGAGCCTTGAATCTCAAACTTGGGCAATTAACCCTCTGGGGTCAGGGTATAATTGGCCGTTTTGACTACTTTTGATTTTACCTCTATATCTCACCTTTAAAAACTGTTTATCTTGCCTTGTTTGGTATCGTTACTTTCAGCACAACTTCAAATATCTGAAATTTGAGTTATTTTTTCATTTTGGCATACTATATTAGAACAATTGATCTAAATTCAGAAAAAAGTAGAAAAAAGTTATATCTTTTACTGTAAAACCCACAAACATGTTTAACAAATCATTTTCATAACTTGAAATGCAAATATGAGTTGTGCATTTCTAAAAATTATGCACAGGTTTTGCAAACAACAAAATTATATGGTACTATTTACCTAGAAATACAGAAAAGGCATCAGGCGTTTTTTATATAACCATTTAAATCTATTTACAGAACAATCAGGTGTGCTGCATCAAATAAGAAGGCACACAAATTATTTGTGCCAGTCCAAAAAAATCGTTTGTGTTCAGTATAAGACAGAGGAGAACAGCACAGGCTTAAACCGCTTTTTTGGAGCAAATGTGACATTCAGCACTATAACTGACACACAATACAAAACAATAACTACACAACACACTAACTATAGCCTCCAAACACGCTAAACGTCACTAATGTCTCACATATGAAAATTCGCTCTCTCTCTTTCTCTCGCTCGCCCGCTTTCCGTCACTACTAAAACTTCCCCTTCTCCCTAAACAACCAAGTGCCACATGTTGCCATATCATTTTTTGATTGGCTGACATGTGTTTTGCAGTGTTTTGTGTTCTTTCACTTTAAATTTGTTTAAAAGGAAAAAGCTGAAAATTTAAATAGTTATAAATTGAAATGTAAATAGTTTTTTTGTATTATATGATTTATTTATTACATTTTATGTGGAGCGAATAAATAAAAGTATGTTTACGGTGGCCCCTACAGACAAAATACGTACAAACTCCAAAACACTTACAAATCACAACAGAAGTGGTCCAGGATGCTCGGCGCAGTGTTGAGCTTTTGTTACCTAGTGGCTACACAAGCCAGGAAGTACCAACGACCAGATGTGGTGTGTGGTAGTAACAGGTAAATGAACATTTTTTTGAATTATTGGAATATATATGAGTGATTGTGTATAAATACACAAACAACACACATATGTTTTCAATTGTGAAATCTAAGTGATCTAGGTAGCTCTGGAAGGTCAGTTAATGCTAGCAATGTGTTTTTGAGTTTGCAAGTGCTTCGGAGTTTGTGCGTGTTTTGGACTTTACGTGCTTTGTCTCTAGGGGCCACCGTATATATTTATATATAAACATATAAATAAATTCACGTTTTTTTTACATTAGTAATTTCTTTTGTGCATAATTTTATGTTGCTGTAGATAATAAATAAAATAAAGCAACAAAACAACCTGAAGAGCCGGTTGAGAGCTGAAAGACCCGGCTCTTTTTAGTGAGCCGAGCCGAAAGAGCCGGTTCTCCAAAAAGAGCCGGAATTCCCATCACTATCTTGTAGCTGTGTCGTCTTAAATTGGTCATGTGATTTTGACGTGCCGGCGCGTCCGTCGACCCCAGAGGGTTATGATGGAAAATGATCCAGAACGCCAGAAAGTGGCCGAGTCAAAATCTGGACTTAAATCCTACTGACATGATTCTGCATGACCAGAACGATTACGCTGGAAAACCCTCTGGTGTGACTGGGCCAAAACTCCTCCACAGCGTTTCAAAAGACACTTATGACAAAAGCTAGACTGCAGTTCTTCCTGCAAAGAATGGCAAAACCAGCCTTTTGTTTTTGGGGTCCATTTATTTTTCACATAAGGCCAGGAAGATGTGGGTCACTTTTTTCTATTTATAAATGAAATCATCTTATAAAAGCTGAATACGGTTTTTACTTTTACTTGAAGATGAGGTCCCTTTTATTTTCTGTTGTTTTAGTAATTTACCTTTTTAACAAAGCTTTAACTTGCCATATTTTTATTTGGCTGAATCAAAATTGAGATGAAATCATGAGGTTTACCCAGGACTGATACAGAAGTGCGGGCAGATCCTTCTATCACATTCTCAGGCAGATGTATCTCTGCTTCCTCTGTCAGCGGGCTTCCTGTGTACAGACACAACAAAAGTCCAATCAGGAAGTCACGACTGCAACAGAGTTACTGTTCAAAGTCACCAGGTGGCCTGATCTTCAGCACATATCGTTACATTCTGTGAAAGTAACAGGTGAAAATTTGGCACATTTTTATTAACATTATTACTTTAAAAATAACATTTTATTTACACAATGCACTCCACTGCTAACTTTGAGCATTTAGGTCATTTGTTTATTTACATTATGTAACTGGTGTTGCTGATGGACATCACACTGACCTTTTGGACAAAGAAGCCAGTTGTACGTCTTTGTCATCTCAGTTCCCTCAGCCTGAGGAAGAGGACGTGCAAAATTATCTTTAAAAAGAGTAACAATTTAAATTTTATGAGTAAAAATGTTTTTCTGGTCTTGTATTTATGACACTGACCTTCACTATGAGAGATTTGGTGACCACGTCGATGCGACCTCTGTCTGGTACGCTCACAACCTCATTATCACATGACACATGGGACGCTACGGCCTCAGCAGACACAGTCACATTCACAGCCCCTAAAAACAGCAGCACAGGTCACCTTCTTTATCTCTCCATTAAAATTCCTGAGGTTATTTTACAGATTTTGTAGAAACTAGAAGGAAATGTGTTGGGACAAAAGGAGACAGTTAACTGTGATCACACTAGATCTAAATCTAGATCTCTAGATTTAATGTTGGATCTAAATCGAAGGTAAGATAAATTATAATTGGAAATTTTACTGCATCAGGCATGAAAACCATGAGCTGAAAAAAAAACAGTCCAAAATGATGTCAGGGTTGCTGCTGAGTCCTGCTGGAGGCCAAAGTACTGCAAATCATAAGATCTAATTAAGATTAAGAAGAAATTATTTACATGGTAATGCAACTGCAAACAGTCTTTTCTAATCATACTGTCCAAGGGAAGCATGCATAATGTAAATAATTAATGAGAATTGAAAGGAAGGTTTCAAAATGACTTATAATTGGCTAAGACAGCTGCATTAAGTAAAGCATGAGGATGGAGGCAGCTGCTCCCCTCAGACTGGAGGTATAGACGTTCTGCCCCACTCCCTACAACCCCCACGTTTAGCCTTCTAAACACAGGGGTTATATTCTTGGTTTACCTCGATTTGCAGCTGGATTTGACTGTCTACATGTCCTAGCTCTACACTGCACACTCACTGTTGTCTAATGCACATACAGCATTCTAAATTCCATGAATATAGCTTATTGGGTCTCAGATTGTCTAATTTTATTATAACTTATATTTCAGCAGTAGTTCCCACATAGTGTTTTTTTATAATTGCTCTTTATTGTTTTAATCTCCATTTATTCTATTTAGCCATCTTATGTGGATTCTTTTTTCTTGAAGCTGCTTTTAAGTCACTTCCTGAGAGTTCACTTCCTGCTCTGGGTCCTGCACTTGGGTCGTACTCAGTCTGCCACACAGCGGTTTCCTGGCAGTGTGGAGGACCAAAGCCTGATTCTCACCTAAGGCTGTTGGGATCATGGTCCAGCTGAGGGTCTTACGCTCGTTGGCACACAAACAGGATGTGTACAGGTCACCAGAGAGAGGCGTGAGGGTGTAATCTGAGGACGGCCCAGGAGTGACAGTAACCTGTACGAGGAACACAGACAATATATTTTAAACTAGCTCAACAATCTCATGGCTACATTTAAACCTGAGTTCAAATGTGAACACATTTTTAAGCATCTAAACGAATGCACAAGCCTGATGTTATGAACTCATGATCAAAGTAGACCTTCATTTTACTTGGATACTTTAATCACTCCCTTCCTAATCGTTTCCCTCCATCTGTTTTCTTACAGCTTCCACACTAAACTCTGTTCTACAAGGTGCATGAGCGCACAAAGAAAGCTAGAGGAGGGTTGGTAGTGTAAAGACATTTGATTGGGCGATCCTGTTGTCAGTATTTGCAGGTGAGCTTGTAGGTGTTGGTGAGCAGGGGCCCTTCAAGAACGGCCTGCATCCTGCATGGTTATATTGCCAAAGAAAAAAATATTTTCTGTTGTATTTTAATAACTATGATATAATTTTTGCTTAGACAGTAATTTTTTCAGTATGGTTTTCCTTGGCTATGAACAGAAATGTATTTAAACACTTTAAACATTCATTACCATGATGCAGCTGGTCAGGTAGTTAAAGACAGTCGCCTTCAGTTCAAAGTGCTCCCCCCGGATGATGGAGTAGGGCATGGTGAGTTCAAGGAAGAAAGGTTGGAAGACTTTCATTTCTTTACGAGGAGCCAAACCAAAACCCTGAGAGGACAAACAGAAAGCCTCCGTCTCCCAGGTGGTGATGGTGTCTGGGACAGTCAGGGACACGCCCCTTTTTCCATCGTCTCTGAAGTAGCAGATACACACAAACATATTCTATAACTGCAGTGTGGATTTCTTGTATATGTTGAATTGACAAAGTAAAAGAGCTCCGCATTGCTAAAGAAAGTTAAATAATAATACCCAAAAATAAAGCACAACTTTAAATATGACAAAACATCAGCCTGAAGCATCAAAACATGCTTAAGAAAAAACTGACAATTATTCTATTTTTGTTTTTCATGTGTGCAAAGACACAGCAGAAAGTTCACATGGGTTTCTAAATGTGATCGTATAAACTTTTTTAAAATGTAATATGCATCTGATCTCTTCACAAGAGATACTTACCCAACTTCCACCAGATCCCAGATCCAAGTCTCAGGGAAGAAAGAGCGAACTGTCTCTATTGGGGCAGCTTCAGGAACTGATCCCAGACCAGGACCAGAAGTACCAATAAGATTCGAAACCACATCTAAAGAAAAAAAAGGAAAATAATTACCGGTTTTCTTTTTGGTAAATACAAAGAAAATTTGTATCAAAAACAAAATGCAAACAAGTAAATGATTCACCGTAGTCGTAGACGTGATAATTTTCGGTTGAGCCATCATGGTAGACTTTTCCTTTGAACTTGACGCATGAAGGCAATCGAATAAACAAGTTTGTTGCCATCTTCAGTCCGACTTTCTAGATATTTCAGCAGCACACAAAGATCAGCAAAAACTGGTGCAACAACAAAATCTATTGCATTTACATTATGTTTGACGGACTCACAGGTATACATGTATTTTACCTGGAAAACTGCATAAGCATCATTTTGCCCTTGACTGGGGTATGGCAAAACATATCTTTTTGGTCTCACATTAAGGCATTCTGTAGCATCTTCAACCTCATATGGGATACCTGACGATTTCTTGAGTGGGAACAAGTCAAATATCTGAAAAGAAAAGTGCAGTTCAGCAAAACCTCCAAACATTTTTAGTCCTTTGAAGTTTTGACTGATCTATCATGATCAATGTCACATTTGGTCCACATATTTGTTAAACTCTTAAATGAAGTACTGGTGTAAATACTAGAACCGATTAGTTTCAACTGAACTGCTAGTTTACCTAAGAAGGGTTCTTAAAAATAAATAAATAAAAATGATCAAGTTAGCAGCAAGCCTCCACAGATATGAGGTGTTGTAGTTGAGGGATGTTAAGAAAGTTGTACAATTTCTTTATAAACTGTTCGTTCTTTGTGACTTTATATGGCTACAGTAAGTCTTCTCCATTTGAAGCTGTCTCTGTAGCTCCTTTACCTCCTTTAAGTCTCACTTTTTCCAGGTTTTGCTGCATGTTCAACATCAACAAACACTAATGTATTTGAGGAGTTTTGATGTAAAGTTAAAGTCTTTTCAATAAAGTAGACACTGACTGGCAGGTGATACACTTACAAGACTGTCATCACAGACACATGCATATGTAACCTTGTATTATTTCTATACCAGTATGCTTCAAGACAAACTCAGCATTTGACTGTTTAAAACAGTTGAATGTACGACTGCCCAAAGAGTACTTATCAGTACCAGAGCGAAGGCGTGAGCTGTTGGTAACTCACGACACTACGGGCTCTGGAAATAAGGGATGTGTCCATCTCACTGGTGTTAATATCAGCAGTTACCTTATCTGCATCCAGAGTCTTCCCAGGCTCCTTGATGAGAACGCTCTTGTCGATGGCGCTCACACCACACAGAGAACGTGGCAGGGCCGTCACCTCCATGTTGGTCTCTTCACCTGGGACGGCTGAAGACGGTGAAAACTCCACTGACACCTGACACACACAAAACACTTGCACAAGTTTAGTGACTGTGATAACTCCCCACTCACTGCTGGCTAAATGTGCTGCTTCACTGTGGTGAGTGACAAACCATGAGTCCTATGGGATGGCTGCACACTACATTGGACACTGTATGAACACTGTGTCAGTGTTAGATAGGTGCTTATATAAATGGGTGTGAGCGTGCAAATGAGGTGGTATAAAGGAGCAATTTGAGTCCTCAGGTAGAGTAGAAACAGCTGTGGAACGATTTGAACACCAGAGCATGGCTGCAGACAAATGACACCAAGCACACAGCACACCCCTAGAATTACACTCACCTTGTTGCTGAAGCATTTGTCAGTAGAGAAGTCAGCACTGTGGGCAATTACATCCTCACTTGGCAGGACGGCATAAGCCACAACCTGGAACTCTGGAGCCATCTCAGGAGACACTCTGACTTTAAAGGACACCTGGCCCTCATTCACTGAAACACAGGTCCAAACATACATCCACAGATCAACAAAACAGACCAACGTCAATGCTTGGCTGTGGCATTTGTGGAAATATGGGAATTTTACCCGATCTATCTTGCACTTCAACCTGTTTTTGTCCTTGCATGGTGACAGCTCCTCTGGACAACACCTGGAAGACAGAAATCATTTAAAAACAAGAATAGAATAGAATAGAATAGAATAGAATAGAATAGCCTTTATTGTCATTGTACAGGGTACATCAAAATTGGAGTGCCACTCCCTTGGTGCAAAAATACAATAATAAATATAAATGTAAAATGTAAAAGGTACATTAAAACAAACAGTAGTAAGTACGATATATACAGGAAAACAACTTTTTCCAAAATTTTGGACATAAAAGAGAGTTTAGAAATTGGCCTGAAGTTAGAAAGAACATTAGGATCAAGATTTTCTTCTTAATAATGCCTCTGATGTCTTTTATGTTGTGAGATTTGAACATTCATGTGCTGAGGTGTTTTTTCTGTTCTCAAACCGATCTCCCTTTAACGGCTCAGTCTGGGTGGGTCTTTTTTTCTCCTCGTCTCTCCTCTTGTATTGTGTATTTCCATTGTTCTACCTCTTCTGACCTGTAGTCCCTATGTGATGTTTGTGCAATGTGTGACAGGTTGAAGGATTACTGCATATAAAACTGTTTAGTTAATACTAATTCATATCAGTTGATATAAGGACAAAAATAATGTAAATATGGTAAGAAAATGGTTAAGAGGTTATTATTTTTCGTGTTATATTAATGGCTTTCATGTTACTTAAGAGAACTGCAATCTATACATCACTGATCGGCTAGTAAGCCTTTTCTGGGATCGATTAGTAGTGTCTCTATTCTCCACTGGGGGCTTGTTCTCCTCACTGCAATAAACGAGTGCATGACAGATGCAAGTCACAATCACTCTCGTGATTCTTTCCCCCTGTTTTCAGGTAAAAGTGTTTAAAAGTTGATATATTTCCAAAGCATAATAACTATAATGAGGGCTAGAATACAAACAACTTTAACTGAGAGCAGAACCCAGATGACTAAAACTAAGACGGCCTAAGAATTTAAATACTTAGCAGAGAGAAAACTAAGGATATCATGAACAAAGGACTAAACACTGAGGCTAATTACTACGTAGACAGAAAATGATAAGGGACAAAGCAAAGGGACCACACAGGAAGTCTGTGGAACCAGCTTCCAGTTTGGATTCAGGAGACAAACACTATTTCTACTTTTAAGATTAGTCTTCAAATGTCCTTTTTGCTAAAGCATATAGTTTGGGCTGGATCAGTATTTATGCTGAGGCTCCTATATTCTCACGATGGACTGAGAGTGTCTTCTTCAGTCATGATGGGTTTTACAACAGTAGGTTTTTAGCAAACACACAAAAAGTCTGGTCATGTTCAACTTTGTAGTAAACCCAGAGATAACTCACCAGATAAATGACATCCACAGACCCTGGAGACTCTCCCACTATAGTGTAGTTTACTGATATGTCTTCTTCTGCATCACAGGGCACTGCTTTATCGTTCGTCTGTACCTCTAGAGAGCTGATTGTTTTAATATCAGGAGAAGACGGCTGGGACATGGATAATGTGTGAAATCCCCTGTCATAGTATGCAGTTCTATATCTTGGGTAGCCCAGTGTTGGTGTCAGGCTTGCCTAGTTGGGGATAAGAAACAAAAATTTAAAAACTGATCTAAAAATAACATTGGACAATGAGACCGTTTTTATATGCAAGGCAAAGGTGGAGGAAGATGAGTCATAAACTGTTTCAGGATTGCAGCTTATTACTGTGGGAGGTATTTGGACATTTGCAGCCTATCAGAAACCAGTTGTGGCTTCAGGCTGCTGTGATGGCTGCATTAAATTACACATTGTTTCAGTGTGTCAGCTCACATGGAGTTGGATATCCTGGTCAAAGTTATCAGTGCTGAAAGAAAATGAGGCCACACCGTTGCTGTCAGTTGTCAGATTTTGTAGTGAGCGTGCTCGCCACATTTGTCCCGTGAACAGGTAGACCGGTGCGTCACAAACTGGTGTATTATTGTGGTACACTACTCTGACCTGTTGAAACACACAATGCTCTATCAATGGACAATACAAACAATTTAAATGTGCTTTGTACCATAAACTAAGCAGAAAACAACATGTTAGGCTCACTTTTCCTTCCACATTAGATCCCCGTTCCCAAACCTTGGGCATGTTAATGAAAGACACTTTTCCAAGGACATAAGAAATCCTGATTCTCTTCTCTTGAGGGAGTGAAATACCTGAATGTAAAAACTTTCATGTTATAATACTGTGAATGCCTTTTTGGTTAAATATATATTAATATGTCATTTTAAAGGAATAAAAAACCTTGCCTGTTCCCTTTTCTTCCACTTTGGCTCTGATATCCAGAACATGTTGAAGCACCTTTTGGTCCATTTTAGTAAAAATTGACATGTTGAAGGAAAACGTTGCACAGCCAGTCTTGTCTGCCTGTAAAGAACAATAAAGAAAGAAAATGACTACTGTGTGCGATACAATCTTACTAGAATAAACCAAAATTATAATCAAATCTCATTCACAGTCGAATCTATAAAATATATTAAAAGTTCAGGCTATGAGATTTTAAAGAATCATGAAAAATATGAGCTTATTTTGAATTTGATGAAAGCAATATGCTTCAAAAATGTATAGTGGGGGGACAAAAGTCTGGAGGGGTCAGTTGTATTAAACTAACACAGCTGAGGGAACATTTTGCAACTGATTATGTTACCTGGCAACAGATCATTTAGATAAACGTGTATAAAAAGATCATCATAGAGGCAGAGTTTCTCAGAAATACAGATGGGTGGAGGTTTACAAATCTGCAAAAGACTGTGTCTACAAATTATAGAACAATAACATAATAATTTCATTAATGAAAAATTATCAAGACGGGGAATATCTCATCATCTGCAGTGCATAATGTCATCAAAACATGCAAAGGATAAGGCTGAAATCCACTATCAGATGGCTGCAGTCTCCAGGCCCTCGGGCAGCAATGCATGAAAAACTGTCGTCATTCTGCCACTCAGATCACTGCATGGCCTCAGGAACACTTCCACAAATCAATATCTGTGCACAAAGTTCACCGTGCCACCCACAAACGCAGGTTAAAGCTCCATCGCGCAAAGAAGAAGTCAAATGTGAATGCGAACTGGAAACGCTGCATTCTTTTCTGGGCAAAAGCTCATTTAAAACGACAAAAACTGCTCTGTACTCCACAACATCCCAAACATCCTTTGGAACTGGGCCTGTAAAGCAGTATGATGGTATCACCTTACAAAACCACTGTGTCGTTTAAATTTCACAACAGCATCTCATTTACATCCTTAAAATCTCAGTACTACCATATATATGTTATAGAGTACTGTGAAAAACTCTTCACCCAACCACCTTTTTGTGTGTTTGTTTGTTGGCTTCCAACTAACCAAACTTTCTTGGTATTTTTTAAAAAGGGCTTGAGCAGTTTGTGTTGAGACTTTGGCAGCTTTTACAGTCATTTCCAGTTCAGTCCCCGTACCTGATCATTCTTAGAGAACGTTTTTTCATTCCTTTATTTGGATCAGGCACTTGATGTTGACCTATGAACCATCAAAGCACAACAAGGACACCTGCCTCAAGGGATTATTGTTTCTATACATAACAGACAACTTAGCAAAGAACCAGTTTGAACTTTATCCTATTGTCGAGCAGCCTGTTGCAAAAACACATCTTTTACTCCCATTTCCTTCTTTGAATCTAAAACAAACACCAACTCATCAAAGCTTGCCTGAGAGAGTTCAAGCTGCATTTCCATTTGTGTTTGCGTGTTTCAGTACCTGCAACATATAAACAAACTAGGGGTGGCTCAATATCTTTGCACTGTATTATGATGCCATAATGTGGCCTGGAAACTACTAAAATACTATGTTCATAACGCAAACAGACAAAACAACACTGTACTGTACCAGTAACAGTGTTGGGGAGTAACGGAATACATGTCATGTCATTCTGTCAAGTTAAAGCTTAAAAAGTTGGTATTCAGAATACAGTAACTTTGTTGAAATAAATGGATTACATGGCGGCCTTTTCCTGCTTCATATGTTAGGCCATGTCACCCCTTCTTACGGCTTTGAGTGAAGAAATATTTTTTAAAATTAATATTCAAAAAACTATTTAATGTGAAGGCAATAGGCAGAGTGTTACAGGCATAGCCCTGAGGAATGTAGCCTCATGGCCAGTGTAGTCAGTGGGGAGAATGGACTGCCATACCCATTTGTGTGTCTGTGAGAGTGAGAGAGGGAGAAAAAGGAGAGCCGAAAAGTACGAGTTGTTACCGACCAGAAACGGGAGATGGAAGCATGTAAATATAATAATAACCACTGCAGCCAAAAAGAGTGCCTGACGAGCCCAGCTGTAAGTAAGCTACAGTGGCTCGCAAAAGTATTCGGCCCCCTTGAACTTTTCCACATTTTGTCACATTACAGCCACAAACATGAATCAATTTTATTGGAATTCCACGTGAAAGACCAATACAAAGTGGTGTACACGTGAGAAGTGGAACAAAAATCATACATGATTCCAAACAGTTTTTACAATTAATAACTGAAAAGTGGGGTGTGCGTAATTATTCAGCCCCTGAGTCAATACTTTGTAGAACCACCTTTTGCTGCAATTCCAGCTGCCAGTCTTTTAGGGTATGTCTCTACCAGCTTTGGACATCTACAGACTGAAATCCTTGCCCATTCTTCTTTGCAAAACAGCTCCAGCTCAGTCAGATTAGATGGACAGCGTTTGTGAACAGCAGTTTTCAGATCTTGCCACAGATTCTCGATTGGATTTAGATCTGGACTTTGACTGGGCCATTCTAACACATGGATATGTTTTGTTTTAAACCATTCCATTGTTGCCCTGGCTTTATGTTTAGGGTCGTTGTCCTGCTGGAAGGTGAACCTCCGCCCCAGTCTCAAGTCTTTTGCAGACTCCAAGAGGTTTTCTTCCAAGATTTCCCTGTATTTGGCTCCATCCATCTTCCCATCAACTCTGACCAGCTTCCCTGTCCCTGGTGAAGAGAAGCACCCCCAGAGCATGATGCTGCCACCACCATATTTGACAGTGGGGATGGTGTGTTCAGAGTGTTGTGCAGTGTTAGTTTTCCGCCATTCATAGCGTTTTGCATTTTGGCCAAAAAGTTCCATTTTGGTCTCATCTGACCAGAGCACCTTCTTCCACATGTTTGCTGTGTCCCCCACATGGCTTGTGGCAAACTGCAAACGGGACATCTTATGGTTTTCTGTTAACAATGGCTTTCTTCCTGCCACTCCTCCATAAAGGCCAACTTTGTGCAGTGCACAACTAATAGTTGTCCTATGGACAGATTTCCCCACCTGAGCTGTAGATCTCTGCAGCTCGTCCAGAGTCACCATGGGCCTCTTGGCTGCATTTCTGATCAGCGCTCTCCTTGTTCGGCCTGTGAGTTTAGGTGGACGGCCTTGTCTTGGTAGGTTTACAGCTAGATTAACGTGATGGTGTTGTGTTTAGTATGTTGCTTTGGTTTTTTTTTTTGCTTGTTTTCTCTTCTTTTTCTCTCAACAGGTGATCCAGGAGATTCTTTTTTCTTTGTCTTTGTAAGTGCCCTTTCTCACTTTCTCTTTTCCCTTCTGTTTTTCTTTTCCTTCCTCTCTTTCTTTCTCCCTATCCTATCCCCCAGTCATGTCTGTCCCATCTGTAACAACTGCAAATAAAATAAATAATAACAATAAAGGTTGATCAAATGGACCAATACGGCAATGCCATGATGATCCATTTGGCAAAATAAATCCATTTGGTATCCTTGTTGGTCTTCAGACAACAATTCTGACGGCTAAAGAACCAAATGGGACAAAAAAAAAAAAAGGTTTACAGTTGTGCCATACTCCTTCCATTTCTGACTGATCGCTTGAACAGTGCTCCGTGGGATGTTCAAGGCTTGGGAAATCTTTTTGTAGCCTAAGCCTGCTTTAAATTTCTCAATAACTTTATCCCTGACCTGTCTGGTGTGTTCTTTGGACTTCATGATGTTGTTGCTCCCAATATTCTCTTAGACAACCTCTGAGGCCGTCACAGAGCAGCTGTATTTGTACTGACATTAGATTACACACAGGTGCACTCTATTTAGTCATTAGCACTCATCAGGCAATGTCTATGGGCAACTGACTGCACTCAGACCAAAGGGGGCAGAATAATTACGCACACCCCACTTTGCAGTTATTTATTTGTAACAAATGTTTGGAATCATGTATGATTTTCGTTCCACTTCTCACATGTACACCACTTTGTATTGGTCTTTCACGTGGAATTCCAATAAAGTTGATTCATGTTTGTGGCTGTAATGCAACAAAATGTAGAAAAGTCCAAGGGGGCCGAATACTTTAGCAAGCCACTGTATTGAGACTCGACTGTACTCTGTGTTCGTGTTTTCCTCCAAAACAATAAGTTCTGTTGGAGCAGCCTTTCAACGCTTCTCTCTGTCTCTCGCAAGCAAAGTTGACCCAGACAACAAAGTAAAGCTAGTTTTCAGCTAAGAACCTGACACTAACCCGACGTATTAGCCAGAGGTCCACTACTGTCGGACCTGTTTTATAAAAGCGCGGGATAGTTTTCTATATGAGCTCGCTGCAAAAAGTGCAGCCTTACCTAATGTCCAGCTACTGTTACTCGTTTTATATTAAGATTTAAAAATCTAGTTGGTATTGGTATGGCGAGTAGCCTTCAGTAATAGTAATAAAACACACAGAAAAAGTTCATTCGTGTAGTAGTAAAAAGAATGATAGGTTATTAAGTAATCCAAAGTATTCAGAATACGTTGCTCTCATTGAGTAACGTAACGGAATACATTACAAAATACATTTTGAGGCATGTATTCTGTAATCTGTAGTGGAATACATTTTAACCTTCCCAACACTGAGCAGTAACTCAGTAAATCAGTCTAAATTGTTCAAACTTAAAACAGGAGCTGAATCTTTGGATGTGTGTATATTCATTCAGCTTGTTTAGGTGTCACTGTCTGATCAGAGTATTTTGAAGTTCTTTTGTGTGACAGACATAATGCGACACACCACTTGCCTTAGCCTTACCAGTAATGCTAATCATCTAGCAGATATTAGAAACACCAACACAACCTATGCAGCCTTTTAGGCACAACAATAACCATCCAAGAAGGATGAGACATCACTAAAAATTCCAATTCGTGGATGAAACAAGTACGGGATGATAAAATGTAGGGAAAAAAAGTGAAGAGAACATACGGCGCCAGTTTAGCTGGGTAGAGCAGGCAACCTGTATGCTGTAATGCTAATGCAGGGGCCTGAATGTACCCAAAGTATCAGGGAAAAAAGGTTAGAGAGAAATAAAGCCATAACTGTACCTGCTTTGTCTCTGTGTGGCAGGGCGCAATCTGCAATAGCGCCAAATCATCCTCACTGTGCACCGATACACCACGGGAAAAGTACCTATCAATAGGTCTGCACACATTAACTGTAACACGTCCTGGTACAGGCTGTCCATACGTGTACCTGTTCAAAGAAAAATAATTAAACATTATGAGTCATTTGCTCTCCAAACTCCAGATTTTCAACAACACATAATTTGTCCAGAAAGAACTTTTCCTTACTTTGCACACACTTCAGCTTCAATGTCTTCCTGCCCAATACTCACTTCTTCAGATATATTTACTGTCACATCAAATTTGGGTAAAACTGGGGGAAAATATGAATGTCAGCATTTTCACTCCATTACAACAAAGAATTTAAAAATAAATAAGACTGACTTACCATACTTCTCCACTTTGAAGTTGTGAGATATTTTCGTCTCACCCATTGACACAATGATCTGGTACGGTCCCTCACGGGCCTCAGTGTCCAAGGAGTAAGAAAGCTGCAGTATTCTGCTATTGGATGTTTCATTTAGCCACTGTCCAATCCTGTTACTATTTGGATCCTGTTAAATCAAATGACAGTGACAGCTACTACACAGGTGTAAATACAGTACCAACTAGATTCTATATTTTCTTTTTCAACAACATTAGAGCTAAAACTGGACAATATAAATTTAGAGGGACTTAAAAATGTCCTGTCCTCATTTGTAGCCAGCTTTGTCCCCTTCTAGATGTGAAGCACTGTTTATAAATGTTTAAAAATTAAGTGACATTAAGAAACCTAAGCTGTAATGACAGGGAAGCTCTGGCTGTGTTTGTGGATTAATTAAATCAAAATTATTATTTTGATTTAATCCCTGTCATTTTATTTTTACATGTTGGGCATCAAGTGACAGAATAGGCCCCTGCACGCTGTGTATTACATACATGCAACCCAATTTGTCCAATTTTTAAACCTTGCACTGTCAGTAACTTGGAGTAATACTGCAGAAGCAGTGTGTATGCAAGCAGTGAGCAGGAAACCTTCAAGTCTGTCTGACTGCATATGTTCAGTGTTGTGTTGATGCATTTACAAGAGAAGTAAAAGCCTTTTCTAGACACGCCCTCTTACCTGAAGTTCAATGACATCATACTGAAAGAAAAGGGGAGAAAGACAGGTGGAGTTAAGAAACTGTTCCCAAAATTCCAAACAGCATTATTAATAATATTGTTCAAAAACTCACCAGCTGATTGGCAGGTCGCATTTTATTATCCATCGTAACGACTCTGAAATTCACTTTGAGAAAAATGGAGAGGTTACCTCTGTTTCTCTCTTTATACTTTAAAACAAAGTCACTGCAACTTATCAAAAACAGATCTGATTGGTCACCCTACACAGAAAGCCAAGACAGATCTCAGATAATGGACTGACATGTATTAATCATATATATCTAATTTATTGAAATTGAACTGATATTGCTAATTTATATTTTAATTAATGACACATTTAATTTATTATCTAATTATGTGCTTAATACATTTTGGCACCCAAAGCCCTCCATATTCTTCCCTCACATTTTTTTTTACTTTGAATTCCAAAGCCATGTTTAAACATATTTATTTTATTATGAAGTTTTAAAAATTAAAACCGTTAAACTGTCACATAAAAAGAATTTGACTCTGAAATAAACTAAGAGGTATTACTCAGACATGATTCATTTTGTGCTATCTGTCCCCGTTTACAAAGTTAAGCTGAATTACTGTCTAATTCTCCATCACAGCAACAGGTCTCAAAATGGAAAATATAATATGGCCTTTGCCCTTTGGGGGAAGTTGTGCACTCTGAGTATTCTGCATGTTTTATTTCTCATTACTGTGAAATAACTGCATACCATTCGCTGTCAGTAGCTGTCTTTTGCAATGTGAAGTTCATCATTAGTGTGAGCTCAAATATGAAACTTGTGGGATTTTTTTTCATTTTGTTTTTTTTAAAAATACCATATTTTTCGGACTATAAGGCACACTGACGATGTGCACAATTCTAGGGCGCATTAAACGCCTTATAATTTTTGCTATGTAACTTTGCACTGTCCACTTTCTGCTGTAACAAAACCAATTTCCGACGTGTGGGACTAATAAACGTTATCTTATCTTATAATAATGACTAACCTGGTATTGTGGATGGATTATCTCAGTTGTTCTCCTGACTGAAGTTTGGTCCATTTAAAGCATTTTTCCATGTGATTGCATTTGTCAAAAACCATCGGAAACTTTTATTGAGCGGAAAAAAGTTAGCGTTCATCCTCCAGCTTCACTGTGTTTATGTTATGCTAACATAGTTGTGTCGCTAGCGATCACATAGCACATCATTATATACCAGCTAGCCCAACTTCAGTAACCCTACACACATCACTGCTGTTTAGTTTTCTGTCTTCATTTATGTTGGAAGTGATAGCAGAGCTGTACATTTTATTTTTATCCAGAAATCTCTCAGTCAGAACATGCTATATCATGTTTAGGTAGCTAGCAAAAACCAGCGAGCTAACTTCCTGCTAACTTCTAACTCTGTTAAATTTAATAAATTCTGTTTTCATGGATGCCTGGATATTGTTACACCTGGTAAAGCAGCAACACTGATCATTTTATTAAAGAGGAAAGAATTTAGACAGTTTTTAACTCTCAGTGATGCCGCAGTGTTCGTTTGACTTTAGGACCTGAAGCAGACGGCGTTTAGGACCCAGATTACGCTGAGTCCGTGAGGCTTCTGACTCTTGTAGCCATAATGCTCCGAGAATCCATCAAGCAGTGCGGCTTCGTACCTTACCAAAGGCGTACTAAAAAAAAATTTTGACAGATTTTTGAGCGCTGTGTACCACGTAAAATCTGTTCGTGGTCAGTAAACACAACCAGAATTCATACATAAGGCACAATGTCGATTTTTGAGAAAAATAAAGGATTTTAAGTGCGCCTTATAGTCTGGAAAATACGGTAATTATGTTCAAAGATGGAGTCGGGTTTCAAAGTGCGAACAAACATCTCGGTCGATGGACTGTATTAAATGTTATATTAAATATCTTGAAAAACATTTGCTATATAAAGCAAACATTTCACATCAATCACTGTATGTGTGTCCAAATTTTGGACCATAAAACTTTTTATGCAAATTGGAGATGGTGGAGCAGCTGGCTCATGATGATTTGATAGGGGATGAACTACATGTTATGAATAACATAACAACACATTGTTACCTTTTTGTCCAGGGAGGTAGATGGGTTTGTCTGTTTGGATGAATGTGAAGGGATCATACGCTTGGATCATCACTTTTCTGACTTGTTTGGAGTAAAATGTGTCTCCTCGTACCTCCACCTGAAAAATTTGCACCTCCTTTTGTACCAAAGGAGCCTGAAACAGTGGGATATTGTAAATAGTCATTAAAGCCAATAATGCTTACAATAAAAACTAACAAACACACTTTGTGTGTGAAAGTGCTGGTTGTGGACCTTAAACTGAACACAGGTTTGAAAGGGCTCATTTGAGGTATGTGTGAATAAGGTCGTGTTCTTCTCTCGGGACTTCAAAGTGACAGTCATGACCAGAGTCCCACTGGGCTGTCGGAGAGTTGCACAGAATTTGGCCTCAGCTCCAGCTTCAATAACTGCAGGAATGGCCACCAGGTACTGGCTGCATACAGCATCGCACATACAGCAGTTACTGCAGTGAACAACTCACACAGACAAAAACACGCTGAAGACAAACTCACGGTTCAGCCACTGCTTGATCCACATGCATCCAGCTCAGGAGGACACACAGAGTGCAGCTCAGGATCCAGAGACGGTCCATGACTGGTTGTGAAAATTCTCAGTGTCAACTTCTGCTAAATATAGGCTGATCGTCCCCACCCACATACACTGTAACAACCACGTGTTTGAAACGCACTCATGTACTCTGATCTCCACAAAGTCAATCACTTACACATTTACAAAATCCCAATCCTAATGTGCCTCTTTTACTTAATAATGTGCATTTTCCTACCGTCAGTGCTGGGCTATCCCACTGTAGTGTGTAACCACTGATATTCTCTAAAATCACTGGGATTTAGAGTAAGTGTAGCCACCAACACTGACCTTTACCCAGCGTGGGATGTCTGACTACCATGCTTGTGACGTTATTTTTCAGGAAAGACTAAAAAAACGTTTGTGTAGTGATAACAGGCTCAAACACAACTGATGGATTCATCAGTGATGTCACAGACTGCTATATTTGCTTAAAAGACAAATATAACAATGTTTCTGTCTGAATTCAAAATGAAACATGTTAAACAGCTATTTGTTGCACTTTAGTAAAGACCACAGATCAAACTTCAGCCCACTGAAATAACTGCAGTGACAGTCACACTGCTGCTGTGGATGGATATGTTTTCTCATTTTTAAACTGAGACATAAAACTGCTGAGAATGAGTCATTATCCCTGACCCTCCGCACGCAGCAGTGTTACCCCATGTTATTCTATTTGTCCTGTTTGATTTGCCTTTACGGGAAAAGGATTTTTGTTTGTTGTGTCTTACTAATGTGCTGCAGTGGGGCATGTTTAAACACACATACAGATGTGTTCATCCTTATTAACAAATCCAGAAAATAACAGAAAAAACAGTTAACAGCACTGAACCCATGAAGGACTGAAGTCTGTACTGATATACTGAATATCTGCTGCTGTTATGATATTATTAGATATTTATTATGATACATGTATTTATGATATGAGCTCACTCATGGTTAATGTGCTGAAAAATGTGCCCAAGGACCCTAAACAGCATGTTCATTTATGTCAATATTTAAAAGTCTTAAATCCTGACAAACTTCATACAGAAACCTGAAATCTGTCCTGCCTGGATTCTTTAAAAATGTGAGCTTTCCGACGAGGGAAAACAACACACTAGACCAGGTCTACACCAACATCCCAGATGCTTACAAGGCCACCCCCCTGCCTCATCCTGGACTCTCTGATCATCTCTCTCTGTCCCTGATCCCTGCTTATAAACCTCTAATTCAAAGTCAAAAACCATCTGAAAAATCAGTAAGAGTGTGGACCACGGAAGCCACCACGGCCCTACAAGACTGTTTTGATAACACGAATTGGAGTGTATTTGCAGAAGGATCAGACTTGGAGGGCCACACTTCTGCTGTACTCTCATACATCAGCTTCTGTACTGAGAGCGTAACAACAATAAAGACTGTTAAAGAGTTCCTGAACCAGAAGCCATGGCTCAACAGTGAGGTGAGAGCCCTACTAAGAGCATGTGACAGCGCCTTCAAATAAGGAGACCAACAAGTCTACAAAGAGGCACGCCAATCTCTGGTTAAAGGCATAAAAGAAGCCAAGCGCAAATACAAACAGCGCATCGAGGAACACTTTAACACAAAGAACTCCAGAAACATGTGGCAGGGCATCAAGACACTCACTGGCTACAAAGACAGTTGCACACAAACCAACTCCCCGGACACCCTAAACCATTTCTTTGCCCGCTTTAACCAAGAAAACAGTGACACCAACACCTACCCTGCCATTACAGAGAGGGACGACGCTCCCATCCAGCTGGAGCTGCACCAGGTCAGAGCCACACTGACAGAGTCTATGTGAGGAAAGCAGCTGGTCCTGACGGTGCAGCCGGTGGAGTGCTTAAAGCATGTGCAGACCCACTAGCAGAGGTTTTCACCACCATCTTCAACCTCTCACTGATACAGTCTGTAGTATCATCCTGCCTTAAGTCAGCCACCATCGTTCCAGTGCCCAAGAAGAACACAGTGAGCTGCTTGAATGACTATCGTCCAGTTGCTTTAACACCCATAATTGCCAAATGTTTTGAGCAGCTCATCATGACACATATTAAAGCTGCCATCCCTGCAAACCTCGATCCATACCAGTTTGCATACAGGGCAAACAGGTCGACAGAGGATGCCATAATAACAGCTCTTCACACAGCCCTCACACACCTGGACTGTAGTAACACCTATGTGAGAATGCTATATGTGGACTTCAGCTCTGCCTTCAACACAGTTCAACCCCACAAACTGGTTAATAAACTAAGCAACTTAGGACTCAGCAGCTCACTGTGCAGCTGGATACTGGACTTCCTGAGCAACAGACCCCAGAACGTAAGAATGGGAGAGCACACCTCCTCCACCCTCATTCTGAATGTAGGTGTCCCACAGGGGTGAGTCCTCAGTCCCCTTTATACTCACTTTTCACCCATGACTGTTCACTAATCCACACCAGTAACACCATTATAAAATGTGCTGATGACACCACTGTCATAGGACTGATCGACAACAACGATGATTCAGCTACAGAGAGGAGGTTCAGCATCTGAAGCAATGGTGTGACGACAACAACCTGCATCTGAACACAACCAAGACCAAGGAGATGGTAATCAACTTCAGAAGAACAAAGCGATCTGAGCACTCTACCCTCTACATTGATGGAGGAGGTAGAAAGGGTAGAAAGCTTTATGTTCCTCAGAGTCAACATCTCGGCCGACCTTACCTGGTCCAGAAACATCTCCCACCAGGTAGGGAAAGCACAACAAAGGCTGTACTTCCTCAGGAAACTACGTCAGGCCCAATTACCCCAAAGACTGCTAGAAAACTTCTACTGCTCAACCATCGAGAGCCTTCTGACTTACTGCTGCACACTCTGGTTCAACTGCTGCACCGCGGAAGACAAGAGGAAACTGCAGCGGGTGGTGAGGGCAGCAGAGCGGGCAATCGGCACTTCACTAACCCCCCTCAGAGACATCTATACTGGCAGCCTTCAGCAGGAAGCCAGCATCATCATCAAAGACCCCTCACACCCTGGACACTCACTTTTTTCCCCCCTTCCCTCTGGTAAACGCTACAGGTCCATCAGGTCGAAGACAAACAGACTCAACAGAAGTTTTTACCCACAGGCTGTCAAACATGCCCTACCTCCACCCTGATTGGAGGATAACTGCACTGCCAACACTCATGGACATTACACCTTATTTATAAATCGTATTTCTGTTTATACTTCAATGCAACCAACACCCTTACCTCTTTAAACTGTATTTATTATAACATTATTCAGTATAGTTCCAACAGCACCCCCCCACACACTCAATGTGCAACATCACTGATCACACTGCACCTCTCAATGCACCTGCTAGTTAGATGGCATGTATGTATATAGATGTAAGCGTGTATGTGGAAATATGTGTGTAGGTATGTACGGATGCATATATGTATATATACATATGTGTATGTATGTTTGCAGGTGTATGTATAACTTGTACATATTTTTCTTGTGTAAATGTAAATTTGTCTGTTATTGTGTAAATACTTACGCTATTGTGTACTTCACACACATGGAGAGATGCCAAACTGCCTTTCACTGTTCTTGTAACAGTGACAATAAAAAGCTATTCTATTCTATTCTACATCTGGGTGAAACATTCTGTTGGATTGCCTCCTATTTTAACAGCTCAACAATTTTCTCTTATAAATTTGACTACACTAAAGACTAAGCAATAAAGTCCGTTACGCCAAATGAAGTTAACTACTTTCATGAAATCAATTTTAAAACATTAAATACCAATTTTATTTCGTGCACATTGGTTAATTAAAACACAAAGGGTGTTGCTAGGCAGAAGAGCAGCTCTAGCACGCACCTTACTGGCATCCGCATGCAACTGTATTACCTCACTTATATGAGGAGCTGGAGCATTTCTTAGGCATGTATGAGTAACTCTGGACTAAAACAATGACATACTTATGTGCAGAGATGGGCAGTAACGTGTTACAAGTAATCCCTTTACTTTTTTCCAGTAATGAGTATTGTAAGGGATTATTAAAAAGTAATTAGATTACTGTTACTTTCCCATAAGCACACTGCGATAACCGTGATTTAGTTTGTGAGAGTGTCTCATGACAATGACGTACAAGTGTGCGACGTCTGTGGTAACAGACTTGTGTAAATCAACAATGGATAACATGGAGTGCAGGAGAGAGTCCGACCATGCAGCGTTTGAAGCTTAGAAGTACTGACATTACTTTGAGTTTGATTCTGTAAAAGTGACAAAAAACATTTGCATGCGCTGTACACTCTGCATGGGAAGAAAACGTCTTTCTACAAAATTCAAATTCATATCTGAGCGAGCACTGAGCACGCTGCCACGGGAATGTGAAATTCACAGAGAAACCCCCGGATCCCCCCACTGACATGACCGCTGTGGCACCAGGCAAACCTTCACCAGCCCCACACCTGCTACACAGGTGACAGTAGATTTAAGAGCTGCTGAATCTTTGACTTTTTTTTTTTTTACTGTGTTTTTACTCACAAGAGTGAGTGTAAACACAAAAATTAATTTATTTGATATGCTGGAATATGCAGAACATAGGTTTAAATGTTAAACACATTTCTTCCCATCAGAGACTGGTGCATATAATTCTATTTTTGCTTGACACATAAAGTTAAAAGACTAAAACTAATAAAACAAGTTGGGTTTTTTTTGTTTTGTTTTTTTAAAAACTTTTTCATTTGGTTACATTTTATGATTACACAGAAAAACATAGAAATGTGCTGAAAGGTCTAATGCTTTATTACGTATTCCAGTTGTATGACATGTTTTTAACTAACTAAGTAACTAATTACTTTTGAAAATAAGTAATCAGTAAAGTAACTGGTTTACTTTCTTGAAGAAGTAATTAATAACTAAGTACTATTTTCAAGTAACTTAGGGTTAGGGTTAATAAGTTAAATCCCGAGCAGGTGATCTTCAGACAGAACAGCAAGAACAACAAAAAAGGAAACACAAAACAAAGGCATTGTAAAAATCTCAATCAGGTTCCACAGAATCCCTTCCGAAACACAGAGCTCTCCAGGAGTCCATCACAATTCTGTTTCGCAGCCTCAGGAAACGGGGATACTCCCCCGGAGGTTTCTCAGAGAAATACAAACTGAACTCCAGCAACACAAATTCAGTTCCATGCACAAATGGGATGGGACAGCACACACTGGAGGAGGCCTGGATTGACAGCCCAGCTTGACTCGTGCCCGCTTTCACCACTTATTCTCACTCTTTCTTTACAGAGACAACAAACTAAATTTTGAAAGATCTGTCTGATGTATATTCACTTCAAAATTACAGGGTCATATTGGCCCACATGGGGATTAAAAACCTTAAAGATATGTTGGCCCAGTACAATGGGAGTGGTGATGAGGGGGTGCAGCCACTGGGTTCTCAAACCCTAAACAACAATTTGAGAAGCTCAAAGCTCGGCCTGCTTAATATTTGTTCGCTTACGAACAAAGGACATCTCATCCAGGATCTCCTAACAGACGGTAAGTTTGACTTTTTCTGCTTGACTGAGACATGGCAACAGCCCAATGGCTTTTCACAACTTAACGACTCCACCCCCCCGGGGTTTGCTTACACCTGCCAACCTCGTGTGTCCGGCTGTGGTGGTGGCCTCATGGTAATTTATCGTGAGGACTGGAAAGTCTCGCCGCTGTCTGTCCCTACCTACAGCTCCTTTGAATCTGTTGTTTGTCAACTTTCAGGACCTGCTCCAACTATCATAGCTGTCATCTACCACCCCCCAAAATATAATTCTGTTTTTATAAGTGACTTTGCTGATCTGCTGACTAACCTAGCTACTGTTTCCCCCTAATATAATACTGCTGGGTGACTTCAACGTCCATGTGGATAACTGCGATCATCCTCTTACCAAAGACCTTTTATCCTGCTTTGATAGCTTCAGCCTCAAACAACACATAAACTTCCCTACTCACACTAAGGGCCATACTTTAGACCTGGTCTGCTGTTCTGGACTTACCCCCTTCAACTGCACAGCTGATGAGCTGCCAATCTCTGATCATCTGCTTCTCTCCTTTAATGTCCAAATGGCCTTCTCCATAAGTAAGAACCCCAGCATTATTTCTTTCTGGAATATTAAGAATATAAATCTTGATATCCGTTCTTGTGCTCTCTCTAGCTGCTTTCTATTCAAGATGATCTAGTATTTCATTATAATCATTATAATCATAGCCTCAGTACTATTTTGAAGTCTCTTGCTCAAACCCTCTTCTCCACAAGCACTGGTAACTCTACAAGGCTACCATGTCTTTAGAAAAGATAGGCATCAAGGAAAGGGGGGAGGGGTGTTATTGTATATGAAGGACTCTCTAAAATGTACACAAATAATCTGGCCCAATGAAATCTCTGTTGAATGTGTTGGAGTTAAAGTGTCACTCTCAGCAGAAATGTCATTTACTGTTTTATGTCTTTATCGCCCACCTTCAGCAAAAGTAGATTTTTGTGACCAATTCAAGGCACTTCTGAATTCTTGCGACTTCAATAATGAACTTATCCTAATGGGAGACTTAAATGTAAATTGGGATAACAAAAGCGACAGAAAGAAACTAAAAGAAATCACAGATAATTTTGGTTTAAAACAAATGATCAATGATTCCACTAGAATAACAAATCGCTCTAGAACTCTAATAGACGTGGTGTTTTCTAACAAACCGGATAGAATGATAAAAACATATAACTTTTTGACTGGCTTGTCTGACCACAATGCAATATTCTTCTCTAGAAAGCTGACTAAAAAGCGACTGAGATGTGTCAGTAAAAGCATGAATATAAAAAAAACATTTATTCCAAATAATCAAGAGCAACATTTAATGGCAGCTCTAAATAATTTTGATTGGACTAGCATACTATCCTATGATGACACTAATAAATGCTGTGATCTATTATACTCTGCTATTAAAGGGGTCTTGTCACAGTTTTAGAAAGAGAGCCATTTAAAGAAACGAGTTTATTCCTTGCCTTGGATTAATACCGAGTGTAAACAGCTTATGAGACTCAGAGACCAGTTACTTAAAAAATCGTTACAATCTGGATTAAATACTGATCGATTACATTTTATATCTGCAAGGAATAAAGTCACACAAACTTTGAGAATGGAAAAAGCAAATTTTTTCATGACTGTAATTAATAGTGCCAAAGGAGACTGTAAGCCAATTTGGGAAAATATTAACAAACTCCTTGGTAACAGTAAGCATAAAGCTGATACAGACCTTGAACTTAAATTTGCCAATGAACTGGTATCAGAGCCTCTTAGAGTAGCTACTAAATTAAATGATTTTTTCCAAAGTACCATTAATGAAATTGCACAATTGTTTTCTAATTCTTATGACCCTCAACAAAATATTGGGAATATCGACACCAAAGAGGATGTTTCTTCTCCAGATTCAAAGTTCAATATTCAGAAAATTACAGAAAATGAAGTAGAAAATATAATCTCTACATTAAGAAGTTCTAAAGCAAGGGATGAGTTTGGATTTGATATCAATTTCTTGAAGCATTATAAATCTTGTCTTTTGGTGCCTGTGACCCATCTTATTAATTTATCAATCACGCAGGCAGTCGTTCCTCTGAGTTGGAAGGTGGCAAAAGTTACACCAATTTATAAATCTGGTGATAAAACAGACCCTGCTAATTATCGACCTATTAGCATACTCCCTATCTTTTCAAAGATAGCAGAAAAGTGGGTTGCTAATTCTATCATCAATCATCTTAATGACTCCAATCCGGGTTTGCACCCTATGCAATTCGGATTTCGCACTCTTCATTCAACTGAAACGGCTGTCTGTGTTTTTGTTGAGAAAGTGAAATCTTACTTAGACAAGAGCAGTTGTGTTGCGGCTGTTTTTCTTGATTTCAAGCGTGCGTTTGACACTGTGAATCATCTTAAGCTCTTGTCTAGACTGTCGACATTTAACTTTAGTAATCATACTGTTAAATGGATACAGTCTTATCTATCAGATAGAAAACAATGTGTAAATAAAGAATAGCAAGTCACCCTATCTTTACTGTACGCAAGGTGTCCCCCAGGGTTCAATTCTAGGCCCCCTGTTATTTTCACTTTATGTTAATGACTTGCCTAATGTGTGCAAAAATGTGGACACGATTATGTATGCTGATGATACGGTAATTTTTACGCAAGCCAAAACTGCTGATGATGCAGCCCATCAGCTTTCACTGGCATTACATGATTTACAAAAATGGCTGAATGACTCATGCCTGTGCCTTAATTTTAAAAAGACCGTATCAATGTTTTTTAGTAAACCTAAAACAACCGTGGCTGCAGTAAAAGTTTGCTTGGGTGCACAAGAATTAATTAATGTTGAGGAATTTAAGTATTTGGGGGTGCTACTAGACTCTAAATTATCCTTTAAAAAACACATTAGAAAAGTAGTGAAAACTGTAAATGTCAATATACAGAACTTTAGACATATCCGCACATCATTAACAGACACAGCAGTGATTACATTCCTGCATTCTATGATACTGGCTCATATTGAATATTGTATTACAAGTTGGTCCTATACGAGCTCTGCTGCTATTGGGCCAATTGAAGTATGCTACAAAAGAGCATTGAAAATATTAGATAAAAAACCTTTTTCATATCACCATTGTCAAATTTTAGATAAATATAAGTTTTTAAATTTTACTAATTTCAAATTATTTAAATCTGCCTGTCTAATATAAAAAGTTATACATGGTCTGGCGCCTCCACCAATGAGTGATTTTATTAAACAAAAGTCTAGCAGTGTTGCCCGGTCTCGACTGACTTGAGCCACTGTTAGAGGTGATTGTGAACTGACATTCAGGCGGACCACCTTTTCACAGAATGCTCTGTCATATCAGGGAGTGAGCTTCTGGAATAGTCTTCCACTGTCAGTGAGGGAAAGTACAAGTCTTTCTATCTTTAAGAGTCACTTAAAAGGGCGGCTGAGGGACACACAAACATGTGATCATGTTTAATAATCATGCTTTATATTGGACGGGAAAAAGAGTTAGTGTATTACAAAAAGGGAATCAACTGTTAGTGCAATGGGTGAACGCAATATCACGACAGTCAGGGCATATGCAATACTGGGGTTTGTGCAATATAATTGATGTGTTTCCGCTATTGTTATCTATACAGTCCTCTGTGTCCACTCTGCTTGTCATTTGTTTGTTCTAGTATAATGTGATGACTGTTTTTGTCTCTGTAAATAGTGTCTTTGTATGTTTTTACTAATTTGTGTTTAACACCAACCTGCCAGAGGGTCTGCAGATGGAAATTAGCCCAAGGCTATAATCTGGCATATTTACATTTATTAAAATGTTCATTAATATGTATTGTCCCTCTTTCTAAAATTAAATAAAATTAAATTAAAAATTAAAAAAAAAAAAACAGACCTGTATCCTTCTCTCACTCAGCACCCTGGTACACCCACAAACTCCGACTATTGAAAGTTAAGGGCTGATATAAATATATTTAATATGATATGATACAATATATGTATGGGGGGGGGGGGCACACCAGGAACTCAATTCACTGCAAGACCTTACCATCACCGGGCTGTAAAGCACTAAACCAATGTTTACTTTATCTGTGGTCAAAAAGAACAAGGTTTGTCACCAAGTCCATCATTAAACAATTTTGTGTTTCTCCATAGTTACATTCTCTTGTTTGGGGGTCTTAATCAGTTATAA
The DNA here is from genome assembly GCF_036321145.2 of Pelmatolapia mariae. Lineage (NCBI taxonomy): Eukaryota > Metazoa > Chordata > Actinopteri > Cichliformes > Cichlidae > Pelmatolapia > Pelmatolapia mariae. Next base: position 4,783,615 of record NC_086229.1, on the reverse strand, counting down.
CTTTCTAGGTAGGGCAATAAAACAAAAACACGCTGACTATCTTCTGCCTATTAGAGAGTTCTACAGCATAGAGTTAATTTGGTTCACAAGCATACATGATAGCTCTAAAGCTAGCTTAAACAAAACAAGAAAAGTATAAATTTCACCTATAACAGAAACTCTGAACAAACATTTTCATGTCATAAATTCATGTCTTTCCGTTATAAAGCTACAAGAGTGCTTTTGTTAGCCCTGCATTCGGTTCGCCCACCATTTACCCTGACTCTCGCTCTATGGCTGCTGTATGCAAAGTAAATTGCCTCAAAAGATCTGCATATGTGTGCAATATGATCCAGAAAGGTAAAGTTACCTCTACAAATGTGTACAATGAGTGTGTTACTTTTGAGATTCGAGAGCACCCGCTACACAAAACCTTTAACACATGTGAGGGAATCGCCTGAGACTGAATGATCACGTGGCATACCCACGTGACTTTCCGTGTAAACATCTCTTCCAAAAGCCTCACTTGCCTTTAAGGCAGATTGTTAAAAAGCTTTCAGAAAAACCAGATGTAAAGCCATCACCACTGGAAAAAAAGACACAGATTAATGCATCTGCATTATGATGGTCATCTTCTGGGTCAAATAGGCCATTCAGAACAATACAAAAAGGTAATAACGGAAAAGTACATCGTGTCTTCAGGAGATGGGGATAACTGTGTGAAAGTTGTAGATGACATTGCTATCATCTGCAATATTTGAAAGTAGCTACTGACACATTTATAATTATCCAAAAGTTTTGTCACAAGGACTCTTACTTCCAGTACCCCTTACATCATCCAGAATCGGACGCTACAGGGTTTGGCAGCTGAACAGCAGTCTTGGTATAAGAAAGCTCCATAATATAACTAGGAAATATTTTCTTTGTCCTGACACCACAGCTTTCATTGCCATGCCTATTATACATAGCAAATGAAAATGAATCAGTTTGTTTTATCAGGCTTTAGAGCCAAGACAGTTTCTTGCCTGTAGACATTTTTATTAATTACTTATACTTAGGTACAGTCAAAACGTCAATAAGTTTAATTAAAACATTTCCCCCCCTTTTTTTTTGATTGTTTTCCTATTTATCCTAGACAAGGCAACGAGACAATCAAAAAAAAACAAATTGAAAACATGAAAGAGTGGTGCATTGTGCAGTTCATTACTGGTGGTACAAAAATTGTCTCCAGTTCCTGGATAAATGGGGAGAAACTTTCATGGCCTCCATATCCTCCTTGAGAAAAACATCCATTGGGAAAAGTCCATGTCGCAGTAAAGAGGAGAGTTCATCACAGTGAGTCATGGCAAACGTATGAACCAGTCAGGCTTCTCATAAGCCATGGCCAGCTTACGTTTTATGATCATAATCAAACCAAAATTCTTGGTTAATAATTTCAGACCTACGAGTTGGAAGAAGAAAGCCGGACCTGTCATAAAAGAAAGCCTAAGTAAAACTTTTTTTTCAAAATAATTGAAATGATTTTCAATTTCAGCACTGTATGTTCTTCCCTTTTATACATTTGTATAGTACATGCATACAGTGACATCAAAACATGGTTAAATTATGGTTCAAAAATTTGAAATCACTCAAATTTTTTTTTTCTATCCAATAGTGTAAGTTTACAAAGACGTAAAAAAAAGTCAGGAATATATGTAATTTTTTCTTTCCATGACTTTGTACTTGAAATTGTTTTTGCTAAGAAATAAACAATGATTCAATATCAAATTCTGACATTCATGTAATATTAACAGAGGGTGCAAAAGTCATGTAAATTCAATATCAGATTTTGATGTTGATCCAATGGAATTGCCTGATATTGATCTAACATTGTTTCAATGAATATTTGCTATCTGGGATAAGATGGACCCATGTGACACAAGGAAGGAAAACAGTTGCCAGGTCATGATTTGCTAGTACACCGGAAAATACTTTTTAAGACATCTTACCTAACCCCGAACAAGCATCCCAGCTACATTAAGGATACACCAGATTTCCTGGTGCAAAAATCAGCAACCTGGACATCCCTGGGAACTCAATGCTATTCACCATAGACATTGATTTGGTTACAATGTAGGTGTAGTGACTATCAGAGATATAAGTGTTTAAAAAGAAGAAGAGGAAATGGTTACAAAGATACAACAATCCTAATCCAGCTTTTAGAGATTAACCTAACCAGGAATGACTTTGAATTTAATAATGAATTCCATCTACAAATCAGTGGGGCAGCATTTGGCAAAATATTTGTGCCAATATTTCTATGGCTGATTAGAAGGAAACGGCATTAGCAAAATTCCCCCTGAAACTGCGCCTTGCGCCTTGAGGGGACTTTTGTTTTGATTTGGCACTATATAAATAAAATTGAATTGAATTGAATTGAATTGAACTGTTATACTATTACAGATATCTGGATGATATCTGGGGTCTCTGGATACGGTGGCCTCTAGGGACAAAGCACGCACAAACTACAAAACACGTACAAAATCCAAAACACATGCAAAGGCAGCAATATAACATAGCTAACATTAACAGTGCAGTGAATCCTGCTTGTGCCGTGATATTCAGGACTGCAAACCGAGCAGCATCACTGACTTTCAGCTTGTTGTGTTTGTGGATATATGACTGACTTTAATTATCCATAAAATGATCACATTCTCTGTCAGATTAAGGTTGACTATATATATATATATGAAAGTACAAACATCACTAATGTCACATAACTTTGCCGACATGTGGCCAACAGTAATGTTTTAATGTTCTTCGTTATTAAACATTCGCACATGAATAAGTGACATAATATTCAGTACTTACTTTTGACAGTTCACTCTTTGGCCGCTCCCTTCTGCCGTATTTTGTGGCAAAATTATCCACACACACCGCCGCGCTATGAATTGTGGGATATATAGGACCACGAAGCGTGCACCGGACCATGCTTGATATTTCGGAAAATATTTCGGGAAATCGACGGCGCATTTGGAGTACACTTCGAATTGGGACAGCCGTCGTCGTGTGGCGGTGACGTAATCGCACTTAAAATGCGTACTTCAAGCGTGCAGACCCTGAATTGGGACACAGCCCATGTGTTTGCAACAAACTTGCCGTTTATTTTGCAAATGAAGCTCAACACTGCCCCTAGGGTCTTGAAGCACTTCCATTGTGATTTGGAGTGTGCATGTGGTTTGGATTTTATACGTGTTTTGTATTTTGTACGTGTTTTGTATTTTGCATGTGTTTTGTATTTTGCATGTGTTTTGGATTTTGTACGTGTTTTGGAGTTTGCATGTGTTCTGGAGTTTGCATGTGTTTTGGATTTTGTACATGTTTTGGAGTTTGTGCATGCTTTGTCTCTAGGGGCCACCGTATCTGGACACATGATAAGGAAGCAAAATGTGCTCTTGAGAGACATTTAGTAACAGTAACAGTCATTGATCTGCTCAATAATCATCACAATCATCACATATAAAATACACAATGTACAAAAATTCTGTCAACTTCTTAGACGTCATTACTTTCATAGGACCTCAGTTTCGAATGACAAACAAACTGGACCTTAAGGTATTTTTTAAAGACCCAGACACACATGCATTACTGTGGAAGACCAGCTTTTACCGCTACATACATACAAGAACTAATTCGGTCACAATTGCTTCCTTTCCATAGGATTTGCAATCCCAGTTACTTAGAAGAAGCCACACAGACCTTGTTTCTAGTGTTAAGAAAAAGGGGTTATTGCCGTTCGTTCCTGAGAAACACTTACAAAACGTTCCAGAACCCCAAAAGCAAGGAGGATGAAAAAGAATATACGTTTATCCCACTTGGTCTGTCAGACAGGAAGTTAAGGATGCAGCTGCAGAGGGAGCTGCTCTGTCCTAGATCCTGCAGTTTCCTGTCCGGCTTTGAGGAAACGATGGTATTGAATGCTGAGCTGTAGTCTACAAACAATCCTGTTATCATAGAAGAATTTGTTGTTCCAGTCAGCTTTGACCGTGGCAGGCCTGGCACCAGTGGGATAGCCGCATGAGTGAAGATGGTGAATGTTTAGGTTTAGTGCGAAAAACTGCATCCAATTTTTACAGATAGTCTAGTGTCCATCACAGGTCACCAATTCTCTCAAATCCAGTTGTTCTTCTCCAAGATGTTATCCATATTGTGTTCGAAACACAGTCTGCGTACTCACAGCCCTGCCATCATGTCGGCCAGCGTTGTGGGATTTTGAACAGCTGTTCTTGATAAGAATTTAGCATTTCCCATTATACATCACTTATTGATTCCCTTTTCAATTCTCACTGGCTCCACTTTGAGAGTCTCCGCCATCTCTAAGCAGCATATCAAAGACATTAAAATCATCCAAGTGAATTACATGCCACATGCTCAAATGTTTGTGCATTTTGGAGGCGCGGCCCCTCTTTGTTGTGATCAATGCTGGGCCATTACTCAAAAAATCATTATTACACAAAACACTTGTCTTAAAAGTAATGCAGTACTTCATTACTCCCAGGAGAAAGACATTGGTTATACTACTGGTTAATGTTATTCTGTAAAATGATGTGTCTCATAATCACCATATAACATTATAAAGCTACAGCCCCACACACCAACACAGATCCCTGATGAGGACATGATCTTTCTCTTAGTTTTAGGTATGAACACAAATCAAAGATGAAATCTGGCACAACGAGACTTTTTGGATTCTACTGTAGAAACATGAAGAGTTAAAAACGGCTGCAGCCTGACTGCTCACTTTATCACGGTGCTTGTCTGGGGTCAACATTCACTCAGCTTTCACATCATTCTGGGCTCCTGGCTAGCTTAGTGTTAACATGCTGTCTGTGCATGTGCTTGTGAAGAGCCAAAGTTGTGTTAACAGCATAACACAGGTGTTTCTTTCCTGCAGCAGACTCCACTTTATCATCACGCTCTCAGTAATGTCCATATCCACGCTGCAGACTGCACCACTATTTTAATCCTCTGACACATGAACAGAAATCAGCTGATCGTAACGAGAGTGTAAGACAGAAGATTTCTTACAGCTGTTTGACAAACATACTCATCTATCAGGGCTGCAGAGTCTGTCCACCTCTTTGTCATTTATATAAAAGCAACAAGAGCACAAAGGAAACAACACAGTGACAGTGGGAGGATTGTGTGATTACTGTCATATTAATGTTCAGTACAGGCTTCTGCTGAGCCGCTCTGTCTAATAATCATCTCAGCATTTTACAATAAAAGAGAATCTTTACCGTCAGCGTACATGTACAATAAAATGATTATTGTAGCTGAAACAGGAAAGCTGAGATCATTTGATGTCAGTTTAATGATTCAAATGTCTGTTAATGGTGGTGGTTTTATAAAGAGCTGTTATTTAGATCATTTACCGCTCTGGGTACATTTCTCTGTATGCACTGTGTTTTCTCCATATTTACACAAACAGAGAGAGATACTGTAAATGTTTTTCAGGCACACTGACAGATATGAATGATAAATGGGGAGATGAGGACCTGGAGGAGGCAGCAGCTCTGAGAGCTGAAAGAACAACAGCAGCTTAGTGAATGAAACAGCAGCTGGAGCAGATCGTGTCAGAGCTTTGTCATAAACAGGACGAGCTGTTAATGTCATATAAATTGTCAGGTGTATGAAGAAGGCTTATGGTTATTTAATGGCAAACGTTCAAACTGAACTCAACAGTCACAGATTCATGTAGTGACTGTGTGCTCAACGTTACAAGACTACTAATAATGATACATTTGTTCCAACAAGCTCTCTGAAACTGATCTTTGTATTTTTCCATGTAACACAGTGGAGTATGAAACATGCACAGTTTAATAAAACTGTAAAATGATTGAAATGTTTTACAGACAGAGACTAATTTGTTAACACAGCCTGTTAGGAACAGCCAATTACTTGTGTATAAATGTACATGTACCATTAGATGTTATTTGAATGACATCATTGTGTACTTTTACAGTTTCATGTACAGTTAGCATTTATGGTTGGCTGTTGTATCCTGTAAGCTTTTAAAGGTGTCCAGTCTTTGGGGAGGAAACAGCTGTGATGTTGCACACACACACACACACACACACACACACACACACACACACACACACACACACACACACACACATTATGTTTCTTTCTTTTACTTCCGTGGGCGTCACTTGCCAGCTGTCACTGAACGTCTCCCAAGAGCACGTTTTGCTTTTTTAATGTTTTGCCCACTTGCACCATTTTGTTTTTGCCTAAACCTGCACAAAGACAGAAATGTGGCATAAGGCCAGTCTCAGGGTCCATACACAGCACTATATTTTCCATTCTGCCTGTTATTAATAATGAAGCATGTTATTAAAGAAGCATTAATAATACTGGAGCTGGTAACACACACGCACACACACATGTGAGCAGAAAAAGTATCTTTATTCAAATGCAGGTTTAAACCTCAGGACCAGCCACACCTTCTTCAAACTGTGAGACGAAGAATAAAAGTTAGTAAAAGTTCAAAGTTGGTCCATTGATGCTGTGAACATGAACGTGTGTGAAAGGTGTACTTGTGTGTTATTACAGCTTCTTACCTGCAGCTCACGACACAAACATGTATTGGGTCTCAGCCTGGTCACCTGACAGAAACATGGTAGAAAAACATGAAAGTGTCATTTCTCTGTGTCCCACTGATGGAAACATCAGCTTGTATGAACTGTTCAGTCTGATGAATCCTCTGAAGTGAAGCTGTTGGAGTAAAGCTTAGCTAGACTTGGACCTGGTTGGTAGTAGTCATAGATCTTGACCACGGCTGGCTTCAGGTTGTCCACTGGGAGCTCCTGGATGATGTCTAAGCTGTGGTTGATGGGTGTGTCCTTTGATAACTGGACGAGACAGAAACAATCGCAGACACAGTTAGTATCAAAGATCATCATCTGGTGTCCCCACAGTGACTTTCACTTACCTCCTCTAAGTACACCAGAACATGATCCTCCTTTTGTTCAACACGACTCACCAGGGAGCCATGTTTGAGCTGTGAGGAGATGACATCATCTTTATTATTATCATCACAATTATCACATGAGACACACGTGTTGGTAGAATCTGTCTAATTACTCACACTCTTCAAAGACTCGGGGTCTGGGGAAAATCCAGAGAGCATTTTGATGTCCAGGATCACCATGTTTGTAGTTTTCTCCTTTCCACTGTACCTGTGTTTGAACAGTGTGATTATGACCTGTGTGCACACTTGCTTTTCATCTACCAGCAGTTCCTCCACACGGGTAAAGAGCACTCCTCTAACCTGTCACATACTTACAGCGATTGTATTTGCACAATGAATTTGGGTCTAGCAGATTCACTGGTGGTGTTGACCTCTAGTTGGACTTTCACACTGAGAGTGGTGACATCAGCAGGTGTTGGGATGTTGTAGGTGGCAGAAATCTGGGAAACACACTTGGGTCACGTGTGGAACAGAACTAATCACACCTCAGTGCACCCTGCTGTCACTGCTCTACACCATGACACATATTTGCACACATACTTTTATATTCATACCTATATGTCTATATTCATCTTAATATGAGTATCTCTGTTATATCTACACTCATTTTATACGAGTGCTTCATGTTTGGTGTATATTTGCTGCTTTGACAACTCAGTTTCCCTCTGGGATAAATAGTTTCCCTGATTCTGATACAGACAGAAAGTTCATTTATTTTTGCTCAGTTCTCTAATTGAGTTTGAAATAGCATTGTACTCTCTACAGTTATTACTGTCAGGTCTAATGTCTTTATTGTGTATGAAAATAATGTGCAAGATGAGCTTTATTACATGTGGAAATGCTAATGCTCTCTAAAGTTTTATAAGTAAAAAGAAAAAGAAGAAACCCTTTCTCTGACATCAACCAGGAGCTTGTCACATGATGCTGTCACTGACCTGCACTGAAGCACATGCAGTGCCCTTCACCTCCAGGCTGTATTTTCCTGACACGTCCTGCAGCGCCTCCTCCTGGTAGAGCAGTTTGTTGCTCTGATTTACATCAAATGTCAGCTGACTGCTGGGAGCCTGAACTGTCACTGTGCTCCAACCTTCAGGACTGAACACCAGAGTGGAGTAGAGAGCCAGAGCCTGAAGAGCCACCACCGTGTCCTACAGGATGGATTCACTGTGGTTAACACACACAGCATATGTCTCCATATTACATGGGCTGAAGTGGAATAGACATTAAGTTAAAACTGCCTGTGTCACTTTGAAACCCTCTCACAAAAGAGATCCTTAATCTCAACTATTCTAAATTTCACTTCCTCGTTAAATAAACGTTAAACAGGTTAAAATATCTTTAACTGAGAATCATCAAAGTATAGAAATTACAGGTATAAACTTGCAGGTGATCTGTTATTTACAGGCTGTTACGTGTAGTTAGTGTACAGAAGTGTGAGGTAACATTGCTATTCTGTTAAAACAATGATGAGCTTCATGCTGTTCGGGTGGTGTCGTACCTGAGTGGAGGAGAAGCCTCCGTAATAGTTCTGCTGCCCAGTCAGCCACCTGATAATACCAGAGGCATATCCCAGATCCTCAGCAGTCGGGGAGGCGCTGAGTTTGGCCAACAGCACATAAGAGCTGATCTCCACTGACAGGGAGGCTGATGTTTCTGCTGCTGTCTGAGACCAGTAGAGGAAACCTCCTACAAACACACACAATAACAGTCACAGTGATGCTAATAAAGCCTGAATGATGTCCTGCTAAAGGATGACTGACCTTCCCTCACTGCAACTGTGTCTAAGTGCTGCAGAAGGTGAGCTCGGGTCTCCACGTCTCCTGCCAGAGTGAACACATAGGCCAGCAGAGCTGTAGTGTAGGTGTTGCTCAGGTCACTGAGAGACTCCTTGAGACAAGCCAGGCTCTTGTTCATCACAGGATCCTTTAAATGATCAAAACAAAGAACTTCAATGGAAAAACAGAAATCTTCTTTCATTAAACCCAGTGTGAGAAGAATAGGAGGCAGTATTCCTGATTTAGTCACTCAAAACATCAGCGTGATAATAGAAAGTGGCAGATGTGGGAAAACACAGCAAATAGAGGAAAGTACAGATCAATCTTCTAGTAGTATTTACAATATAAAGAACATATTGAAAAAACACTGTACAGGTTGGGTGGTGATACAAGTTCTTCCTGGTGAGAGTTCAGGTATGTGGATGACACCTGGGTGGAAATCAATTCTCAGGACGTTCCACAATTCACAGATCACATTAACTTGGTGGAACGACATCAAATTCACCAGGGAGGATATGAAAAGTGTCAGGTTAGCCTTCTTAGACTGTGAGATTTCCATCAGTAATGGGGGACATTTAAAAGCTGATGTGTACCGTAAACCTAAGCTCCAGCCGATCCAGGAGAGAAGGACAACTGCTGTCTATGTGAAAACCTGTAGTGATCCCGAACTACCAAAAGGCAACATTGCAGACATAGAGGACAGCTACAAGTACTTGGGGATCCAACAGGCAAATAGGAACAACAAAGAGGCTGCTGGGAAAGCCGCTACCACCAAGTACCTGCAGAGGTTCAGGCAAATCCTGAGGAGTCAGCTGAATGTTAGGACAGGATCCGGCCTGTCAAAACCTACGCCCTGCCCGTCATCAGGTACCCTGCTGGGATAATAAGCTGGCAAAAGGAGGAGATAGAAGCCACTCACATCAAGACAAGAAAGTTCCTGACCATGCATTGAGGATTTCACCCCAAGTCCCGCATGCTAAATGGAAGGAAGGAGGCCGGGGACTGGTGAGAGTCAGCACCATATTCCACGATGAGACAACGAACATCCACAAATACATCACGAAGATGGCCCCAACTGACCGCATGCTCAGTGAATATCTCAGGCAGCAGAAGCCCAAGAAAGAGGAGGAAGGCGAGGAACCATCATGGAAGGACAGGCCCCTGCACGGTATGTACCACCGGCAGATAGAGGAGGTGGCTGATATCCAGAAACTTACCAGTGGCCGGACAAAGCTGGACTGAAAGACAGCACAGAGGCACTAATCATAGCAGCACGAGAACAATCTCTGAGCACAAGATCCATAGAGGCTGGGGTCTATCACACCAGGCAAGACCCCAGGTGCAGGCTGTGTAAAGATGCCCCAGAGACAATCCAGCACATAACAGCAGGGTGCAAGATGTTAGCAGGCAAGGCATACATGGAAAGCCATAACCAAGTGGCCGGCATAGTGTACAGGAACATCTGTGCTGAGTATGGACCCAAGGTCAAAATGGGAGGTTCCCCTAGAGTGGTGGAGAATGACCGAGCTAAGATCCTGTGGGACTTCCAGATACAGACAGACAAAATGGTGGTGGCTAACCAACCAGACATAGTGGTGGTAGACAAACAGAAGAAGACAGCCGCCATGATTGATGTAGCGTTTCCGAACGACAACAACATCAGGAAGAAGGAACAGGAGAAGCTCGAGAAATACTAAGGGCTCAAAGAAGAGCTCGGTAAGATGTGGCGGGTGACGGTAATGGTAACTTGATGCATGCTCCATATAAGAATGCCAATAGAAATGAACTGTGTCATCTGGTGATGTTGGATGGTAGTGAGACCTGCTTATGTGTAGAGACTGCTGGTTGAACCTAACTCCATGGCTCAGCAGGACAAACTCTACTCCTTTTTTTGTTAAATACCTTGATATTCTTTGAGTCTACTCACATGTTGGGATGTATTCATTTCCAAGAAGGCAGCTGTAACGTACGCACTGAGAGTCACTTCATCAGATACACCACCCTGTCAACAGAAGACATCATAGACACTTATCATTAATGCACCAACATTCAGGGAAATGAAGTCATGAAAATGATTTTTAGCTGCATGTGGTTTTAGTATCATGAATGTCTTGATGCATGTTCAAACATCCAGCTAAAGAGATGAACAGGAAGTTGATTTTGTTCATCTGGACATTGTATTTCCAGTGAGATGGATGTTTCTTCACCTCGGGTTTCCCCAACCTTATAAACAGTTTGTGTAGTCATCTACTAATCGGAAGGTTGATGGTTTGATTCCCAGCTGCTCCAGCCTGCATGCAAAATATTTGTGGGCAAGATACTAATCCCAAGTTGGTCTCTAGTGCATACTTTGTATTTTGTATTAGGGCTGCCACAAACGATTATTTTGATAGTCGACTAGTCACCGATTATTTTTGCGATTAGTCGACTAATCAGATCATGCATCCATTGGACGTAAAAGGTACAGCGTATTGCACCAGCAGCATCTGCTCTTATATAATGATCATTAGCTTACAGCTTTAAGTGTTTAAGGTATGTGCTAACTAAAAATAAAGACAAGATGATAGTTTATTACATTTTAATGAAATTTGCAGATTGTTTGAGTGAAGCTTAATAAACTCAGCCGTCTGCTCATTGCTATCTAAAAGCGTATGAATGTAAGAGTGAATGAATAGTGGTATTGTAAAGCGCTTTGAGGGGTCCTGAAAAGCGCTATATAAAATGTAATCCATTATTATTATTATAAAATATAACAGGACACCAGAGTATATTCAGGAGCATCTCACACTTCTAATAATCAGCTGTCTGCTTGACATTTATTCAGCTGTGTAAAAACTATAACTTTAATCTCAGCCAAACCGATTTACTCAGGAACAAACAAAATACTGAAAAAAAGCCAAAAAATAAAATTTTTAAGTTATCTAAGTGACTTATATATCATGTTTAACCTGAGTAGTGAAATACGACGGTGGGTTTGAAAATGGTTTGCCCGGAATCCGGTGTTCTGACCGGCTCAAGTGAGCGTTAAACCCCGTCTAGCTATCGTTCTACTGGGTAACAGATGTCTCCGAAAATGTCGGAGCGCTTTTGAAAATATGTGGTGTCTTGATAAACTGAGCAGATATCTGAAGTTTACACAGCTACATTCTCGCCTGAAAATATGTTAAACGTTTATTTTGTGACCCAGAAAGAGTAATAAGAGAAATATGAAAACTAACTAGCTGCCGCCATTGTTGGAAACTAAACTGGGCCGCGCTATGAATTCTGGGACACAGCTTCTTCTTCTTCGGGGTTTAACGGCAGCTGGCATCCTTGTACATGCAGTGCTGCCATCTTCTGTTTCAGTCCGTTATTACACTCTTAAATCCTACTACTTATTCCTGCGTCTTTTGGGATCTTACAAAGCTTCAAATGACGTGTCGACTATTAAATTATTCGTCGACGATCAAATTGTCAACGTAATCGTGACTAGTCGACTAATCATGGTAGCCCTATTTTGTATAAATATGTGTGAATGCTACATAGAAGGCAGTGCTGGAGTGAATGGAGCAAGATGTGTGGGAATTATTTCTTAAATAAAATAATAGAATGTACTGGTGTGAGCTATTACAGTATTTAATACAGTGTTTTCCATGTATGCATGACATTATTGATAAAATTTGTTAAAGTGCATCCACACTGGAGGCTGTTTCCACAGTCTAACAAAGAAGAACTGCAGGTTACCTTCATTCTGTTGTTGAAGAGTTTCCCAGACTTTTCAAAACAGCCATTTTCTTGTTGTTTATGTTGCAGCCAGGACTTAGACTCTTCGATCTTTCTGGGATCAATATAGACGAAAGACTGAGCTTTGGAAAAACTTCTTACCACAAATGCAGTCAGCCTGACAAAAAGAAAACAACACTTACACGTCTTACAACGATGGAAATGTTTGGCTGTGAGGTCACATTAAGAGAAAGAAATACTGATCATTTAGAAAATAAAGTTGAAATTTCAAAATTAAATTTGAAAATGTATTTTGAGAAAAAAGCCAAAATGTGGGCAAGTTATTTCAGGACAAACTGCCACGGTTGCTTTACCCTCTGAATTAGTGAAATCGTACTTCAGACTCAGTTTTAGTAACAAGGAAGGAACTGATGTCACTTGTAGCAAATAAAAACCATGTGGCAGTAAGTATAAGTACACTGAAAACCAGAAAGTGGTGGAGACTTTATTATTGAAATAGTATTTAGACTTTTTCTTAAAGTAGAATAAGAACTTTAATCTTTAAAATTTGACTTTATTCTAATAATGATCAATAACATTTATTGATTATGTGGCTCTAATGCTCCTTCCTACCTACTAAATTACACAGTATTAACCAAAAGTTATTGTTAATGTTATCTTATTCAAAGGATTAAATGGAGAATTATTTTAAGTATTAGAGGCAGACATGTTTATGTCTTGATGCATTCTCAATCATCCAGGAAAGTAAATCTCCAAAAGTTGATTCTGTTCATCTGGACGTAGCGTTTTGTGGGAGAAACGTTTCTTCACTCATCCAAGTGACTTCTTCAGTCTCAGCTGACTGCAGGTTTCCCCAAACCTTATAAACAGTACATTTGCATAATGACTGAAACCAGCCCACTGAAGGAACAATGGGCTGTGAGGTCAGTTCCTTAATCATAATTATGCAAATTCCCATGACCATTAATCAACAATCACTGACCAAAACCCACTGATCAAAGAACACTGATCAATGGGCATGAGTACGTGAAAAGGGAAAGACCATTTCTGAATCGAGGAGGGGGCCTAAGGGTACATCTTTCGCCATCTTACAACGCTGTGATTGCAGCCATTCCCCAACTCTCTGTGAATGGTACTCATGGCCATTGATCAGTGTTCTTTGATCAGTGGATTTTGGTCAGTGATTGTTGTCTGTGAAGGTTCTCAGTCATCCAGGTCATCGTAGTCAAAGGAGTTGCAAAGAAAAGCGTCTGGACTTCTTAAAGTTGCTTGAAGACGTTTCACCTCTCATCCGAGAAGCTTCTTCAGTTCTAAGGTCAAATGGTGGAGAGTCCCAGATTTAAACCAAGTGGGAGTTTCCCCCCAAAAGAGGGACAAAGGACCCCCTGGTGATCCTCTAATCACATGAGCCAAGGTGTGAAAGCGGGTGTGGGACCTAATCAGCCAGGGTTTCGGGTGTGCTCATTGTGAAACCTGGCCCCACCTTGTCATGTGAATTCCTGAGGTCAGATGGCCCAGGATGTGAGTGGGCATTATTACTCCCCAGACGCCTTAATGCCCACTCACATCCTGGGCCATCTGACCTCAGGAATTCACATGACAAGGTGGGGCCAGGTTTCACAATGAGCACACCCGAAACCCTGGCTGATTAGGTCCCACACCCGCTTTCACACCTTGGCTCATGTGATTAGAGGATCACCAGGGGGTCCTTTGTCCCTCTTTGGGGGGAAACGTCTTCAAGCAACTTAAAGAAGTCCAGACGCCTTTCTTTGCAACTCCTTTGACGTCAGTGATTGTTGATCAGTGGTCATGGGAATTTGCATAATTATGATTAAGGAACTGACCTCACAGCCCATTGTTCCTTCAGTGGGCTGGTTTCAGTTATTATGCAAATGTACTGTTTATAAGATTTGGGGAAACCTGCAGTCAGCTGAGACTGAAGAAGTCACTTGGATGAGTGACGAAACGTTTCTCCCACAAAACGCTACATCCAGATGAACAGATTCAACTTTTGGAGACAGACATGTTTATGTTTTTAATGGGTAGTCAAACTTCAAGAAATGTCTTCTGTTTGGTGGGATACTTAAAAACTAGTGTAACCTCTCTGGTTTATGACATGTTTGATCAGTGATGTTCTCACCAAGTGTTTCCTGGTCCTGTTCCAAATGTGGTGTAAGCACCGTCAGCACTTTTGTAGTTGAGCTGTCTTTGGTATCCTGTAACAACAGGGACACAATGATTGAGACATTGTTGCTATGGTGATGACTGGACTCCATTTGTTTATGGATCTGCATGTGTACATCAAGATTTGGGAAATTCTACGACTCTTGCTGACAGATGAGGAAAATGACACATTTGACCAAAAACTGTGGCTAATGTTCTGCCTCATGTCGGCTTGTTTCTTGAACCGTGTGTGTTGAAGTGATTCAAATGATTTCCTTCTTAGAGGAAACAATAAAAACTTGCCACTGGTGAGGAAGTTAGTAGCTTTTTCCATGATGGCTGTGGTGAGCTGCTGTGTGCCTTTCAGGTAGTGGAGGATGTAGATGTTGGGGGCCAGGAGAGCCATGTTCTGCTCCCCACATCCATACGGCATCTGCAGCAATCCATCCAGGTTCTTCAGAGCCCGGCCGAGGATGTCACCTGATCAAAAACACTGATTCACTAAAACTAACAAAACTAGCGTGAAACAACTTTGTATTATTGGGCAAAGATAACCTGAATAATTTCAATATGCAATTTTAAATGATGATTTCATTTGCTGAGCGAAAAAACATCCAAACTGAAAATCGTAGATTGACTGTGATTAACCAAATATTTCTGAGAAGACTGAGTTTCATTTCACCAACCAGACCCAGACCTGATTAAGGCCAGACCTGCTGGATCAAGAAATCACTCAAGTACCATCTGTTTGACAAATGGAAGCAGGCTAAAAGATGTCAAAAAGAAACACGTCGTTGCCATGATTGAAAGAAATTCAAAAATAGGCGAGAAGTCTTGAGATCTATCAGTTTGGACAGGGTTAAAATCAGTTTCTACAGTTTTGGAGCGCCTGTGCTCCAAAACTCTAGAAAAGATGTGGCCAAAATTACTCCATCGCACATCGACGACTTACTGAAAAAGTCAAACGAATCCTAACAACACCCAGAACTGAAGGCCTTGCCTTCCTCTGTAAAGGTCAGAGTTTATGATTCAACAATACAAAGGAGACGGGGCAAAAACAGCATTCATGGACAAAACCACTGCTGACCAAAAAGAACACAAAAGCTTATCTCACATTTGCCAAAAAAACATCTCCATGCTCCACAAGATATTTGGGAGAATATTATGTGGACTGAGGAGAAAAAGTTTTGAGTTTTGTTGCATTTGGCTTAAAAGTGACGCATCATAGAAAGAACATCATACTAACTGTGGTGGTAGCAGTGTGAAGCTCTGGGGCTATGAGGCGTAGGGGTGTCTGTGGCTCAGCTGCAGGGAAGGGGTGGGGCATTGGGTTCAGGTGGTTAGCGACGGAGGAGTCTGGTTAAGGCAGCTGGTGGCCAGTGTTAAATCATGCCTCTGCTGTTTCAGTAGCACGCCACGACCTGGAGGGAAGAACTCTCTACCAGGAGAATGTTCAGCTACCAGTTTGTGCCTTGAATCTCAAACTTGGGCAATTAATCCTCTGGGGTGAGGGTATAATTGGCCGTTTTTGACTACTCTTGATTTTACCTCTATATTTCACCTTTAAAAACTGTTTATCTTGCCTTGTTTGGTATCGTTATTTTCAGCACAACTACAAATATCTGAAATTTGAGTTATTTTTTTTAAT
Organism: Pelmatolapia mariae; assembly: GCF_036321145.2. Classification (NCBI taxonomy): domain Eukaryota; kingdom Metazoa; phylum Chordata; class Actinopteri; order Cichliformes; family Cichlidae; genus Pelmatolapia; species Pelmatolapia mariae. The sequence goes on along the minus strand of NC_086229.1, from coordinate 4,767,312 downwards.
TGTGGCATACTATATTAGCACAATTGATCTAAATTCAGACAAAAAATTCAAAATCCGAGTGGAAAAAAGTTATGTTTTTTACTGTAAAACCCAAAAACATGTTTAACGAATCATTTTCATAACTTGAAATGCAAATAGAAGTTGTACATTTCTAAAAAATGTGTACACAGTTTGCAAACAACAAAGTTATATGGTACTATTTACCTAAAAATGCAGCCAAGGCCTCAGGCGTTTTTTATATAACCATTTAAGTCTATTTACAGATCAATCAGATGTGCCGCATCAAATAAGAAGGCACACAAATTATTTGTGCCAGTCCAAAAAAAAAAATAGTTTGTGTTCAGTGTAGCACAGAGGAGAACAGCACAGGCCTGAACCCTGCAGGTCTGACAGCAGGAGGGGTATCAGTCCTCACATATGAAAATTGGCTGTCTCTCTTTCTTTCACTCGCCCGCTTTTCGTCGAGGGCGTCACTACTAAAACTTCCCCTTCTCCCTAAACAACCAAGTGCCACATGTTGCCATATCATTTTTTGATTGGCTGACATGGTAAGCTAGGGAAGGGGTGTTTTTTTAATTTTTCACACAGACTATAGTTCTTCCTGCAAAGAATGGCACAACCAGCCTTTTGATTTTTGGGGTCCATTTATTTTTCACATAAGGCCAGGAAGATGTGGGTCGCTTTTTTCTATTTATAAATGAAATCATCTTTTAAAAGTTGAATACGGTTTTTACTTTTACTTGAACATGAGGTCTCTTTTATTTTCTGTTGTTTTAGTAATTTGCTATTTGCCTTTTTAACAAAGCTTTAACTTGACATATTTTTATTTGGCTGAATCAAAATTGAGATGAAATCATGAGGTTTACCCAGGACTGATACAGAAGTGCGGGCAGATCCTTCTATCACATTCTCAGGCAGATGTATCTGCGCTTCCTCTGTCAGCGGGCTTCCTGTGTACAGACACAACAAAAGTCCAATCAGGAAGTCACGACTGCAACAGAGTTACTGTTCAAAGTCACCAGGTGGCCTGATCTTCAGCACATATCGTTACATTTTGTGAAAGTAACAGGTGAAAATTTGGGACATTTCTATTAACATTTTCACTTTAAAAATAACTTTTTATTTACACAATGCACTCCACTGCTTATTTAGGTCATTTGTTTATTTACATTATTTAACTGGTGTTGCTGATGGACATCACACTGACCTTTTGGACAAAGAAGCCAGTTGTACGTCTTTGTCATCTCAGTTCCCTCAGCCTGAGGAAGAGGACGTGCAAAATTATCTTTAAAAAGAGCAACAATTTAAATTTTATGAGTAAAAATGTTTTTCTGGTCTTGTATTTATGGTACTGACCTTCACTATGAGAGATTTGGTGACCACGTCGATGCGACCTCTGTCTGGTACGCTCACAACCTCATTATCACATGACACATGGGAAGCTACGGCCTCAGCAGACACAGTCACATTCACAGCCCCTAAAAACAGCAGCACAGGTCACCTTCTTTATCTCTCCATTAAAATAAAGGTTACTGAGGTTATTTTACAGATTTTGTAGAAACTAGAAGGAAATGTGTTGGGACGAAAGAAAACAGTTAACTGTGATCAGACTAGATCTAAATCTAGATCTCTAGATTTAATGTTGGTTCTAAATCGAAGGTAAGATAAATTATAATTGGAAATTTTACTGCATCAGGCATGAAAGACCTGAGCTGAAAAAAAAACAGTCCAAAATGATGCCAGGGTTGCTGCTGAGTCCTGCTGGAGGCCAAAGTACTGCAAATCATAAGATCTAATTAAGATTAAGAAGAAATAATTTGCATGGCAATTCATCTGCAAACAGTCTTTTCTAATCATACTGTCCAAGGGAAGCATGCATAATGTAAATAATTGATGAGAATTGAAAGGAAGGTTTCAAAATGACTTATAATTGGCTAAGACAGCTGCATTAAGTAAAGCATGAGGATGGAGGCAGCTGCTCCCCTCAGACTGGAGGTATAGACGTTCTGCCCCACTCCCTACAACCCCCACGTTTACCCTTCCAAACACAGGGGTTATATTCTTGGTTTACCTCGATTTGCAGCTGGATTTGACTGTCTACATGTCCTAGCTCTACACTGCACACTCACTGTTGTCTAATGCACATACAGCATTCTAAATTCCATGAATATAGCTTATTGGGTCTCAGATTCACTCATTTGATTATGATAACTTATATTTCAACAGTATTTCTCACATAGTGTTTTTATAATTTCTCTTTAATGTTTTAATCTCCATTTATTCTATTTAGCCGTCTTATGTGGATTCTTTTTCTTGAAGCTGCTTTTAAGTAACTTCCTGAGAGTTCACTTCCTGGTCTGGGTCCTGCACTTGGGCCATACTCAGCCTGCCACACACGGTTTCCTGGCAGTGTGGAGGACCAAAGCCTGATTCTCACCTAAGGCTGTTGGGATCATGGTCCACCTGAGGGTCTTGCGCTCGTTGGCACACAAACAGGATGTGTACAGATCACCAGAGAGAGGAGTGAGGGTGTAATCTGAGGACGGCCCAGGAGTGACAGTAACCTGTACGAGGAACACAGACAATATATTTTAAACTAGCTCAACAATCTCATGGCTACATTTAAACCTGAGTTCAAATGTGAACACATTTTTAAGCATCTAAATGAATGCACAAGCCTGATGTTATGAACTCATGATCAAAGTAGACCTTCATTTTACTTGGATACTTTAATCACTCCCTTCCTAATCGTTTCCCTCCATCTGTTTTCTTACAGCTTCCACACTAAACTCTGTTCTACAAGGTGCATGAGCGCACAAAGAAAGCTAGAGGAGGGTTGGTAGTGTAAAGACATTTGATTGGGCGATCCTGGTGTCAGTGCAGGTGAGCTTGTAGGTGTTGGTGAGCAGGGGCCCTTCAAGAACGGCCTGCATCCTGCATGGTTATATTGCCAAAGAAAAAATATTTTCTATTATATTTTAATAACTATGATATAAATTTTGCTTAGACAGTAATGTTTTCAGTATGGTTTTCCTTGGCTATGAACAGAAATGTATTTAAACACTTTAATCATTCATTACCATGATGCAGCTGGTCAGGTAGTTAAAGACAGTCGCCTTCAGTTCAAAGTGCTCCCCCCGGATGATGGAGTAGGGCATGGTGAGTTCAAGGAAGAAAGGTTGGAAGACTTTCATTTCTTTACGAGGAGCCAAACCAAAACCCTGAGAGGACAAACAGAAAGCCTCCGTCTCCCAGGTGGTGATGGTGTCTGGGACAGTCAGGGACACGCCCCTTTTTCCATCCTCTCTGAAGTAGCAGATACACACAAACATATTCTATAACATAATCAAACATGTCCATATGTGTGTAAGCGACCTGTATGATAGTAAAGTTACTATGACCTAAGAACATCCTGCTGTGTGAACTTCTTGTATATGTTACATTCTTGAACCTTGACAAAGTGAAAGAGCTCCACGTTACTGATGACAGTGAAATAATATATCCCACAAAAACAAAGCACCACTTTAAACATGACCAAACGTGCTTAAGAAAAAACTCACAACTATTTTATTTTCATGTTATTCACGTGTGCAAAGGAGACAGCAGAAAGTTCACATACCCTCTAGGTTTCTAAATGTACTCGTATATACTTAGTGTTTGTTTGTTTTTTTATTTAACATGCATCAGATCTCTTCACAACAGATACTTACCCAACTTCCACCAGATCCCAAATCCAAGTCTCAGGGAAGAAAGAGCGAACTGTCTCTATTGGTGCAGCTTCAGGAGGAAGATGCCCAGCAGATCCCAGACCAGGACCAGAAGAATATCTAACATCCGGAAGCATATCTAAAAAAAAAAAAAGGGAAAATAATTACCCGTTTTCTTTTTGGTAAATACAAAGAAAATTTGTATCAAAAACACAACGCAAACAAGCAAATGATTCACCATAGTAGACACGAGGGCCTTCATGGTAGACTTTTCCCTTGAACTGGAGGCATGAAGGCAATCGAATAAGCAAGTTTGTCGCCATCTTCAGTCCGACTTTCTAGATATTTCAGCAACACACAAAGATCAGTAAAAACTGGTGCAACAACAAAAACTATTGCATTTACATTATGTTTGACGGACTCACAGGTATACATGTATTTTACCTGGAAAACTGCATAAGCATCATTTTGCTCTTGACTGGGGTACGGCAAAACATATCTTTTTGGTCTCACATTAAGGCATTCTGTAGCATCATCAACCTCATATGGGATATATGAGGATTTCTTGAGTGGGAGCAAGTCAAATATCTGAAAAGAAAAGTGCAGTTCAGCAAAACCTCCAAACATTTTTAGTCCTATGAAGTTTTGACTGATCTATCTGTCTGTCATGATCATGGTCACATTTGGTCTACATATTTGTTAAACTCTTAAATGAAGTACTGGTGTAAATATTAGAACCAATTAGGTTCAAATGAACTGCTAGATTATCTAAGAAGAATTCTTAAAAAAAAAAAAATGATCAAGTTAGCAGTAAGCCTCCACAGATATGAGGTGTTGTAGTTGAGGTGTTGTAGCTGAGGGATCTGTTTAAAAAAAAAACTTACACAAGTTGTACAATTTCTCTATGAACTGTTCGTTCTTAGTGACTTTATATGGCTACAGTAAGTGTTCTCCATTTGAAGCCGTCCCTGTAGCTCCTTTACCTCCTTTAAGTCTCACTTATTCCAGGTTTTGCTGTATGTTTAACATCAACAAATACTCGTGTATTTGAACAGTTTTGATGTAAAGTTAAAGTCTTCCCAATAAAGTAGACACTGACTGGCAGGTGATACACTTACAGGACTGTCATCACAGACACATGCATTTGTAACCTTGTATTATTTCTATACTAGTTTGCTTTAAGACAAACTCAGCATTGAACTGTTACATAAAGTTGAATGTATGACTGCCCAAAGAATACTTATCAGGACAGAAATACCAGAGCGAAGGCGTGAGCTGCTGGTAACTCACGACACTACGGGCTCTGTAAATAAGGGATGTGTCCATCTCACTGATGTTAATATCAGCAGTTACCTTATCTGCATCCAGAGTCTTCCCAGGCTCCTTGATGAGAACGCTCTTGTCGATGGCGCTCACACCACACAGAGAATGTGGCAGGGCCGTCACCTGCATGTTGGTCTCTTCACCTGGGACGGCTGAAGACGGTGAAAACTCCACTGACACCTGACACACACAAAACACCCGTAGATGTTTAGTGACTGTGATAACTCCCCACTCACTGCTGGCTAAATGTGCTGCTTCACTGTGGTGAGTGACAAATCATGAGTCCCAGTGGGATGGCTGCACACTACATTGGACACTGTATGAACACTGTGTCAGTGTTAGATAGGTAGGACTTGCATCATCATTGAAAAAGGTGCTTGTATAAATGGGAGTGAGCGGGTCATGAGGTCGTATAAAGAAGCACTTTGAGTCCTCAGGTAGAGTAGAAACAGCCGTGCAACAACCAGTATATGCTAGAAATCCTCAGGTGATTTAGCCAACTGAATTTGACTTTGATTTGAACACCAGAGCATGACTGCAGACACCAAGCACACAGCACACCTCTAGAATTACACTCACCTTGTTGCTGAAGCATTTGTCAGTAGAGAAGTCAGCACTGTGGGCAATTACATCCTCACTTGGCAGGACGGCATAAGCCACAACCTGGAACTCTGGAGCCATCTCAGGAGACACTCTGACTTTAAAGGACACCTGGCCCTCATTCACTGAAACACAGGTCCAAACATACATCCACAGATCAACAAAACAGACCAACGTCAATGCTTGGCTGTGGCATTTGTGGAAATATGGGAATTTTACCCGATCTGTCTTGCACTTCAACCTGTTTTTGTCCTTGCATGGTGACAGCTCCTCTGGACAACACCTGGAAGACAGACATCATTTAAAAACAAGAATGAACTTGCACTGATATCTGTGGACATCACTACCAGTGAAAAGTTTTGACACCTTTTAATTCAATGTGCTTTTTAATGTGTTTTTTAATTTGTTTTTTTATGGCTTTGCTTTGGCTATTTCGTGTAACTGATAAAAACTAGTTTTCACAGCTGTCGACACTTGCTTCTCTAATTTAAAGAGCTATCCAAAAACACTCAGAGATTTCATACAGTGTGAGAATGAAGACATGCAAGCAGACCGAGGGTATCAGTTAACTTATCCAAGGGGCATGACTTTCAGAAACAATAACTTTGGTCTTATTTTCATTTAGGGTGAGAGAATACTGTGTTAATCAGTCTTTAACATCATGCAGACAGTTAAGCAAAGGCTGCAGTGGGACAGAGACATCCAGATTCAAGGGGAAGCAAATTTGGATGTCATGAGCATAACAATGAAAGGGAATGTTGTATTTCCTAAATATAGGAATAAAAATAAAAAAGGCAGCGTGTATAAGGAGAACAGAGCTGGACCCCAAACAGAGCCCTGTGGCACACCACAACACACAGGGGCAGAGGAAGAGGGGCATTGCCCAGTAGCAACAGAACATGAGCTCAGGACGAGATTTAAAACCAGACTGGAATGCTTCACAAATGCCACAAACATCTAAAAAGGTCTGACGTTGCTTGAAAACAACTTTTTCCAAATTTTTGGACATAAAATATGTTATGTTTACATACACTGCTAAGATGGTGAAGGGTTGCTTTACAGGGGGACTGAATATGAACATATACTCAGTTACCAGTAGGGGGCTCTGTGACTGATAGATATAGGAGAGAGGAAGAAGAAAGTGTTGTGATATGTACTGAATGGCTAACTACTGCTGAATACACGTTCCATTATAAACTAAGCTCCGTCTCCATTCTTCTGTCGAATACACCACAAAAGAGAGTTTAGAAACTGGCCTGAAGTTAGAAAGAACATTAGTATCAAGATTTCTCTTCTTAATAATGCCTCTGATGCTTATGTCTTTTATGTTGTGAGATTTGAAGATTCATGTGCTGAGGTGTTCTTTCTGTTCTCAAACCAATCTCCCTTTAACGGCTCAGTCTGGGTGGGTCTTTTTTCTCCTCGTCTTTCCTCGTGTATTGTGTATTTCCATTGTTCTAATTCTTCTGACCTGTCGTCCCCATGTGATGTTTGTGCAATGTAAGCGTGACAGGTTGAAGGACTACTGTTGAAGGACTACTGCATATAAAACTGTTCAGTTAATACTAATTCATATCAGTTGATATAAGAACAAAAATAATGTAAATATGGTAAGAAAATGGTTAAGAGGTTATATTATAATATTAATGGTTATATTAATGGCTTTATGTTACTTAAGAGAACTGCAAACTATACATCACTGATTGACTAGTAAGCTTTTTCTGGGGTTAGATTAGTAGTGTCTCTATTCTCCAGTAGGGGGCCTCCACGTCTTCTCCTCACTGCAATAAACGACTGCGTGAGAGACGCAAGTCATAATCACTCTCGTGATTCTTTTCCCCCCGGTTTCAGGGGTGTAACATATGTATGGCTGGAAGGGTAAGATGGCGCTGGACTGCTGGCAGCCTTTAACCCAATTTCCTTCTGGATCAATAAAGTTCATCAATCAGTCAAAAGTGCAGGGGGAACATAGGAAAAGCATAATAACTATAATGAGGGCTAGAATACAAACAACTTTAACTGAGAGCAGAACCCAGATGACTAAAACTAAGTTTGGGCTGGATCAGTATTTATGCTGAAATAGATCAAGGCTGCTGGATTCTAATGATGGACTGAGAGTGTCTTCTTCAGTCATGATGGGTTTTACAACAGTAGTATTTTAGCAAACACACAAAAAGTCTGGGCCCGTATCCCTAAAGAATCTTTGTGCAAAAAGTGGCTCCTAGCGGCCAAATTCTAAGAAAATTCTCAGAGTCATGACATTTTCTTAGAATTTCCCCTAAAAGTGACACGATAATCCCAGTTAATATAAAAGCTATTCCTCAAGATTCCTAGCGCTTAAAAGGGCTCCTAAGGCAAGATCTGCTAAGAGCAGGGAATAGGACTTTTAGTGGCTTAGGAGTTCCCCTAAGCAGCTGCACAAAATGGCCAACAGAAGAGGCAGGAGAGACACCTTTATGTTCGTTCACCAACTGGGCCAGCAACAAACCTTGCTCCTCAGTCCAGTTCGGCTTGCGAGTCCTTTTTTTCTCCATTTTCTGTGTTTGTAGGATATTTGTTAACAAGCCTTTATAAATAGACCAGCCAGCAATCACAGACATTGATAAAAGCTGAGCCGTGTTACCCTCGTTAAGACCACACTGGACTTGTAACGTTGTGATTTCTACTTCATTAGGGACAGCCCCTTGAGATAGGCCATCTTGTTTTCAATGGGGACCATATGGGAGTGAAAGTACAAAATATGCCAGCTGGGATATTGATATGAGCAAATAAGACACGAATCATTATTTGAACAGGGTGTAATGAGTTTAAGTTTTCACATATTTTAGATTCTAATGTTAGGCTATAACCCCTACAGCTTACTATTCATTTTCCAGATATTTTCTTGAATGTGAAATATTATTTACAATTACAGTCAGCATAAGATTAGAGTGTATAATTATGTTTATTGATTTGAGGGTACATCCTTTGCTCATTCTCACCAAAAGCTCATTTCCATCAAACTTGTAGGATCAACCAATCACGGCTTTTGAAATGATTACTCATACCTAGCAACGGGGTCAACCACACCTCCTCTCTAAGATAGGATTTTCCATCCATTCCTTGCTCAGAGTTCACTGAAAATGTTCTGGAATCACTTCTAAGCTAAAACTCCTGGCAAGGAATTTTTAGGTTAAGTTAGGAGCTCTCTGAGAGGATTCTCAGAATCTTTAGGGATACGGGCCCTGGTCATGTTCAACGTTGTAGTAAACCCAGAGATAACTCACCAGATAAATGACATCCACAGACCCTGGAGACTCTCCCACTATAGTGTAGTTTACTGATATGTCTTCTTCTGCGTCACAGGGCACTGCTTCATCGTTCGTCTGTACCTCTAGAGAGCTGATTGTTTTAATATCAGGAGAAGACGGCTGGGACATGGATAATGTGTGAAATCCCCTGTCATAGTATGCAGTTCTATATCCTGGCTGGCCCACTGTTGGTGTCAGGCTTGCCTAGTTGGGGATAAGAAACAAAAGTCTAAAAACTGGATCTAAAAATAACATTGGTCAATGAGGCAGTCTTTATAAGCAAGGCAAAGGTGGAGGAAGATGAGTCATAAACTATTTCAGGATTACTGTGGGAGGTATTTGGACATTTGCAGCCTATCAGAAACCAGTCGAGGTTTCAGGCTGCTGTGATGGCTGCATTAAATTACACATTGTTTCAGTGTGTCAGCTCACATGAAGTTGGATATCCTGGTCAAAGTTATCAGTGCTGAAGGAAAATGAGGCCACACCGTTGCTGTCAGTTGTCAGATTTTGTAGTGAGCGTGCTCGCCACATTTCTCCCGTGAACAGGTAGACCGGTGCGTTACAAACTGGTGTATTATTGTGGTACACTGCTTTGACCTGTTGAAACACACAATGCTCTATCAATGGAAAATACAAATAACATAAGTGTGCTTTGTATGACAAACTGAGCTGAAAACAACATTTTAGGCTTACTTTTCCTTCCACATTAGATCCCCGTTCCCAAACCTTGGGCACGTTAATGAAAGACACTTTTCCAAGGACATAAGAAATCCTGATTCTCTTCTCTTGAGGGTGTGAAATACCTGAATGTAGAAACTTTCATGTTACAATCCTGTGAATGCCTTTTTGGTTAAATATACATTGATGTGTCATTTTAAAGGAAAAACACAACTTGCCTGTTCCCTTTTCTTCCACTTTGGCCCTGATATCCAGAACATCTTGAAGCACCTTTTGGTCCATTTTAGTAAAAATTGACATTTTGAAGGAAAATGTTGCACAGCCAGTCTTGTCTGCCTGTAAAGAACAATAAAGAAAGAAAATGACTGCTGTGTGCGATATAATCTTACTAGAAATAAACCGAAATTAGAATCAAATCTCATTCACAATCGAATCTATAAAATATATTAAAAGTTCAAACTATGAGATTTTACAGAGTCATGAAAAATATGAGCTCATTTTGAATTTGACGAAAGCAATATGGTTCAAAAATGTATAGTGGGGGGGACAAAAGTCTGGAGCGGTCAGTTGTACTAAACTATCACAGCTGTGGGAACATTTTGCAACTGATTATGTTACCTGGCAACAGATCATTCAGATAAATGTGTAGAAAAAGATCATCATAGAGGCAGAGTTTCTCAGAAATACAGATGGGCGGAGGTTTACAAATCTGCAATGGACTGTGTCTACAAATTGTAGAACAATGACAGAAGAATTTCATTCATGTAAAATTATCAAGACGGTGAATATCTCATCATCTGCAGCACATAATGTCATCAAAACATGCAAAGGATAAGGCTGAAATCCACTATCAGATGGCTGCAGTCTCCAGGTCCTCGGGCAGCAATGCATGAAAAACTGTCATCATTCTGCCACTCAGATCACTGCATGGCCTCAGGAACACTTCCACAAATCAATATCTGTGCACAAAGTTCACCGTGCCACCCACAAACGCAGGTTAAAGCTCCATCGCGCAAAGAAGAAGTCAAATGTAAATGCGAACTGGAAACGCTGCATTCTTTTCTGGCCAAAAGCTCATTTAAAACGACAAAAACTGCTCTGTACTCCACAACCTCCCAAACATCCTTTGGAACTGGGCCTGTATAGCAGTATGATGGTATCACCTCACAAAACCACTGTATCGTTTAAATTTCCCAGCAGTATCTCATTTACATCCTCAAAATCTCAGTACTACTATATATATGTTATACAGTACTGTGAAAAAAATCTTCACCCACTACCTTTTTGTGTGTTTGTTTGTTGGCTTCCAAGTAGCCAAACTTTTTTGGGATTTTTTAAAATGGGCTTGAGCAGTTTGTGTTGAGACTTTGGCAGCTTTTACAGTCATTTCCATTTCAGTCCCAGTACCTGATCATTCTTAGAGAACGTTTTTTCATTCCTTTATTTGGATCAGGCACTTGATGTTGACCTATGAACCATCAAAGCACAACAAGGACACCTGCCTCAATGGATTATTGTTTCTACACATAACAGACAACTTAGTAAAGAACCAGTTTGAACTTTATCCTATTGTCGAGCAGCCTGTTGCAAAAACACATCTTTTACTCCCATTTTCTTCTTTGAATCTAAAACAAACGCCAACAATAGCGGGGCTTGAACTCATGAAAGCTTGCCTGAGAGAGTTCAGGCTGCATTTCCATTTGTGTTTGCATGTTTCAGTAAACCACTGTAGCTATTTCCCATGTACCTGCAACATATAAACAAACTAGGGGTGGCTCAATATCTTTGCACTATATTATGATGCCATAATGTGGCCTGGAAACTACTAAAATACTATGTTTATAACACAAACAGACAAAACAACACTGTACTGTACCAGTAACAGTGTTGGGGAGTAACGGAATACATGTCATTCCGTCAAGTTAAAGCTTAAAAAGGTGGTATTCAGAATACAGTTACTTTGTTGAAATAAATGGATTACATGGCGGCCTTTTCCTGTTTCATATGTTAGGTTATGCACTCTCTATTTTTGGTAATTCCACGCGGGTGGAAACCCAAACAAAACACGCATTAAGAGGCTCTAATGTCTGGGTCTCAGTCTCGCGGCCCATGTTACCCCTACCTACGGCCCATGAGTGAAGAAATATTTTTTAAAATGATTATTCAAAAAACTATTTAATGTGAAGGCAATAGGCAGAGTGTTACAGGCATAGCCCTGAGGAATGTAGCCTCATGGGCAGTGTATTCTGTGGGGAGAATGGACTGCCATACCCATTTATGTGTCTGTGAGAGTGAGGGAGGGAGAAAAAGGAGAGCCGAAAAGTACGGGAGCTGGAAGCATGTAAATATAATAATAACCACTGCAGCCAAGAAGAGTGCCTGACGAGCCCAGCTGTAAGTAAGCTATTAAGACTCGACTGTACACTGTGTTCGTGTTTTCCTCCGAAACAATAAGTTCCGTTGGAGCAGCCTTTCAACGCCTCTCTCTGTCTCTCGCAAGCAAAGTTGACCCAGACAGCAAAGTAGAGCTAGTTTTCGGCTACAAGCCCGACACTAACCCGACGTATTAGGCAGAGGTCCCTTTACTACTGTCGGAGTCGCTGACCTGTTTTAAAAAAGCGCGAAATAGTTTTCTATATGAGCTTGCTGCAAAAGTGCAGCCTTACCTAATGTCCACCTACTGTTACTCATTTATATTAAGATTTAAAAATCTAGTTAGGGCCCGAGCACTGAGAGTGTGAAGGCCCTATTGTATCTGCTCCGTTTCTTCTTCTTATTATTATTATTCAGGCAAAACAAGGGCCTTTTTGAGGGCTTTAACATGCTCAAAAACTCATGAAATTTTGCACACATGCCAGGTCTGGTGAAAATTTTTGTATTTTAATGGTTTTACATATGAGCACTGGGAAATGGCTCTAGAGCGCCACCTATGCCTTGTTAAATGCAGCCCTACGACCAAATCGTTTGAGCTACATGTATGAAATCTGGCACACATGTGTATCATGCCAAGACGAACAAAAAAGTCAGTGGGCCCATTGACGCAAACCCAACTACACACCTGGGCCATGTTAAATTGCAGAGCTTTTGAGTTTTCGCAATACGGTGATGCGGTGGCGCCACGGCGAATTTCGATGACTCGTCATGAAAATCTTATTGCCTCTCATTCTGTCATACATTGTCCGATCTGGACCAAAGAGCACAAATATGATAAGGCTCCAACCCTGAACAGATTTCAATTGCCACATTTGACATCAGGGAGAGCGCCACCTAGTGGGAACAGGAAATGTCATGTTTTACACTTTGGGGTACAGTATTGTGATGGGTGACATCTGCAGCCTCAAATTTCTCCAGGAAAGCCTTAAGGAGTTGGTCTTGGTTACAGTGAAAACTGTGACTTTTCGCGAAAGGGTGTGACCCCAGCAGCATGGCGAACTTTGATGTCTCGCCATGAAGAAACAAATTAGTATAACTCAATGAAATCCAGTCTGATCAGAACCAGACTTTACAGGCATGATGTCAGACCCACCCTGAACAGATTGATGTGCCCATTGTCAGGAATACGCAGAGCGCCACCTAGTGGCAACAGGAAATGTCATGTCTTTCACTTTGTTGTACTGATTTTTACAGGTTCATTGTGGCCACCTCAAAAGCGGTGAATATTAACATGAGTCCCTCATGATGCTTCAGTGCAAAAATTGTGACTTTAAACTGAACGGCGCACCCTGGTGGCAACGCAGTTCACCATGAAAGATGAAGTGGCTTTTGAGGGGATTGGAAAGTTTAAAAAGTCTTGAAATTTGGCGCACACCTCCAATGTGATGAAGGCTTTTTTGTTATGTGATCATTTTCATTCTATAGCGCAAAATGGCTCCACAGCGCCCCCTACAAAATTTCATAACATCAGCCCCTGCTCTGTGTTTTATCTATGAGTCTGAAACCTGGTAAGCTTATAGGAGATAACAAGATGTACAAAAAAGTCTCTTGGAGCAATATCCCAAATCCAACAGGAAGTCAGCCATTTTAAAATTAATGTGTAATTTTGGCGACATGTTCCCCTCTTTTCAGGCACCGTACTTTGACGAACTCCTCCAAGGGATTTCATCAGATTGGCACGATCTCCAGTGGGTTGAATCTAAAGACCTTTGTGATGTTAAATTGCGAAGCTTTTTACGTTCAGGGAAACGGGGTGGTCATGGCGCCACGTGGAGTTTCAATCACTCGCCAAAAAGCAGTAATCTGCTGTCACTCAAAAACACAATGTCCAATCTCTCCCAAAGGTCGCAGGTATGACGAGACTCGAGCTCGGTAATGTTTGTTATGGCATTTGTCAGTAATGGTTAGAGCGCCACCTAGTGGGAGGACTATAATCATAATTGAATGAGATGAAATGTTAGCTGGTGGTTAAATGCATGAATTCCATCAATGTGACATCAGATCGGACGTGCTGGTTTCAGGTGTTGAGTTCGACGCGCGGGGGGTGCGAGGGCCCTCATAACGCTGCTTGCAGCTTTAATTGGTATTGGTATGGCGAGTAGCCTTCAGTAAAAGTAATAAAACTCACAGAAATAGTTCATTCATGTAGTAGTAAAAAGAATGATAATTTATTAAGTAATCCAAAGTATTTAGAATACGTTGCTCTCATTGAGTAACGTATTCTGAATACGTTACAAAATACATTTTGAGGCATGTATTCTGTAATCTGTAGTGGAATACATTTTAACCTTCCCAACACTGAGCAGTAACTCAGTAAATCAGTCTAAATTGTTCAAACTTAAAACAGGAGCTGAATCTTTTGATATGTGTATATTCATTCAGCTTGTTTAGGTGTCGCAGTCTGATCAGAGTATTTTGAAGTTCTTAGATTTCTCACAGAAGTTGTATTCTTTTGTGTGACAGACATAATGAGACACACCACTTGCCTTAGCCCTACCAGTAATGCCAATCATCTAGCAGATATTAGAAACACCAACACAACCTATGCAGCCTTTTAGGCACAACAATAACCACTTCACTCCTTTGGAGCTGACACGTCCATCCAAAAAAGATGAGACATCACTAAAAATTCAAATCCGTGGATGAAACAAGTACGAGATGATGAAATGTAGGGAAAAAAGTGAAGAGGACATACGGCGCCAGTTCAGCTGGGTAGAGCAGGCAACCCGTATGCTGTAATGCTAATGCAGTGGCCTGAATGTACCCAAAGTATCAGGGAAAAAAGGTTAGAGAGAAATAAAGCCATAACTGTACCTGCTTTGTCTCTGTGTGGCAGGGCGCAATCTGCAATAGCGCCAAATCATCCTCACTGTGCACCGATACACCACGGGAAAAGTACCTATCAATAGGTCTGCACACATTAACTGTAACACGTCCTGGTACAGGCTGTCCATACGTGTACCTGTTTAAAAAGAAAATAAGTAAACATTATGAGTCATTTGCTCTCCAAACTCCAGATTTTCAACAACACATAATTTGTCCTGAAAGAACTTTTTCTTACTTTGCACACACTTCAGCTTCAATGTCTTCCTGCCCAATACTCACTTCTTCAGATATATTTACTGTCACATCAAATTTGGGTAAAACTGGGGAAAAATATGAATGTCAGCATTTCCACTCCATCACAACAAAGAATTTAAAAATAAATAAGACTGACTTACCATACTTCTCCACTTTGAAGTTGTGGGATATTTTCGTCTCACCCATTGACACAATGATCTGGTACGGTCCCTCACGGGCCTCAGTGTCCAAGGAGTAAGAAAGCTGCAGTATTCTGCTATTGGATGTTTCATTTAGCCACTGTCCAATCCTGTTACTATTTGGATCCTGTTAAATGAAATGACAGTGACAGCTACTACACAGGTGTAAATACAGTACCAACTAGATTCTTTATTTTCTTTTTCAACAACATTAGAGCTAAAACTGGACAATATAAATTTAGAGGGACGTAAAAATGACCTGTCTTCATTTGTAGCCAGCTTTGTCCCCTTCTAGATGTGAAGCACTTGTTTATAAATGTTTAAAAAATTAAGTAATATAAAGAAACCTAAGCTGTAATGACAGGGAAGCTGTGGCTGTGTTTGTGGAGTAATTAAATCAAAATTATTATTTTGATTTAATCCCTGTCATTTTATTTTTACATGTGGGGCAGTGACAGAACAGGCCCCTGCACGGTGTGTGTTACATATATGCAACCCAGTTTGTCCAATTTTTAAACCTTGCACTGTCAGTAACTTGGAGTAATACTGCAGAAGCAGTGTGTATGCAAGCAGTGAGCAGGGAACCTTCAAGTCTGTCTGACTGCATGTGTTCAGTGTTGTGTTGATGCATTTACAAGAGAAGTAAAAGCCTTTTCTGGAGACGCCCTCTTACCTGAAGTTCAATGACATCATACTGAAAGAAAAGGGAAGAAAGACAGGTGGAGTTAAGAAACTGTTCTCCAAATTCCAAACAGCATTATTAATAATACTGTTCAAAAACTCACCAGCTGATTGGCAGGTCGCATTTTATTATCCATCGTAACGACTCTGAAATTCACTTTGAGAAAAATTGAGAGGTTACCTCTGTTTCTCTCTTTATACTTTAAAACAAAGTCACTGCTACTTATCAAACACAGATCTGATTGATTACCCTACACAGCAAGCCAAGACAGATCTCAGATAATGGACTGACATGTATGAGACATATATATATAATTTATTGAAATTTAACTGATATTGCTAATTTATATTTTAATTAATGTCACTTAATTTAATTTATTATTTAATTATGTGTTTAATACATTTTGGCACCCGAGACCGTTGTGAAAAGGAGGATGTTTTTTCTATTTTTCAGGTTTTATTCGTAACCAGTATTATCACCATTATCATCATTTATCATTATCATGTCATCAAAGAATTTAATGAATCGGTTGATGTTATATTATAGTTTGTATTTAATCACATATAGTAATGGCATAATAATCTTTCATTGCAGGTTTAACTGTATTCATGTTATTCATAGTGTTCATTAGAGAGTTGTTAACTGGGGGGCTGAAGTTATGGGTAAGTGAGAAAGTTAAGCTAATGTTAAGATGATTTCATATCTGTTTACACTAGAGCCCACCACATATAATAAAATCACAGCCTGGAGGCCTGTAGGCCCAGCACTATGAGGTTAACTGAGGATAACACCCAAGACACATAAGGGGGGGGCCTGCACACATACACTCACAGTTTCTCAACTTGTTTTGCTCAAAAGTGCTACGTGACTTGTCCGGTGTACTTGGCTGTTTAGCAATAACAGTTTAGATAACGGGGAACATCTGGAGGAGAGGAGTGAAAGGCCGTTAGGGTCCGGCGGAAGAGAGTGTTCTTAGATTCCGAGAATTGATACTTAGATTTCCAGTAAATCCAACTGTTTGACGCATATTATTCGTCATTAACTGTTATATATACCACTCCTTATTTTTGTTCGGGGGAGACTGCCTTGAAAAGTGTAACGATACGCTTCTTCCCCACATATATATGTGTTTAATAAAATCACTATTTTTGACATCTACTGGGACTCTGCAGTCGTTTGTCTTTTCCTCAAAATACGAACCGCGACACCGTCCATATTCTTCCCTCATGATTTTTTTGTACTTTGAATTCCAAAGCCATGTTTAAACATATTTATTTTATTGTGAACTATTAAAAATAAAACCATTAAACTTTCACATAAAAAGAATTTGACTCTGAAATAAACTAAGTGGCATTACTCAGACATGATTTATTTTGTGCTATCTGTCCCCGATTACAAAGTTAAGCTGAATTACTGTCTAATTCTCCATCACAGCAACAAGTCTCAAAATGGAAAATATAATATGGCCTTTGGGGGAAGTTGTGCACTCTGAGTATTCTGCATGTTTTATTTCTCATCACTGTGAAATAACTGCATACCATTCGTTGTCAGTAGCTGTCTTTTGCAATGTGAAGTTCTTCATTAGTGTGAGCTCAAATATGAAACTTGTGGGATTTTTTTCCCCTTTTATATTTTTTTAAAATACCATATTTTTCAGACCATAAGGCGTACTGGATTATAGGGCGCATTAAACGCCTTATAATCATTGCTATGTAACTTTGCACTGTCCACTTTCTGCTGTAACAAAACCAATTTCTGATGTGTGGGACTAATAAAGGTTATCTTATCTTATAATAATGACTAACCTGGTATTGTGGATGGATTATCTCAGTTGTTCTCCTGACTGAAGTTTGGGCCATTTAAAGCATCTTTCCATGCGATTGCATTTGTCAAAAACCATCGGGAACTTTTATCGAGTGGAAAAAAGTTAGCGTTCATCCTCCAGCTTCACTGGCCCTGTCTCAATATACTTGTGCGTACTTGCGTTCTCGTGTACTCGTGATACGTCATCAGTACTGTTCCAATTCAAAGTACGCATCAAGCCGAGAACGCAAAAAAGTCCCGGATGTGTTCTCGCTCTGCCTGTTTTATCGAGCATGCATCGGTGGTGACTTGTGTGGACTTGGTACAGCTAAATATCCCAGAATGCATTTCGTCCAAAACTCAAACGGGGCAATGCCGGATGAGCGGGGCTAAAAGCTTTTAAATATTACTCTTTCTGGGTCACAAAATAACTTAAAAAAAGTTATTTTCAAGCGAGAATGTAGCTGTGTAATCTTCAAATATCTGCTCGATTTACCAAGATATCATATATTTCCAAACGTGCTCCGACGTTTTCAGAGACGTCTGTGACCCACCAGCTCCATAGAAGACAGCGAGGTCGAGGATCACTAGAGCCGGCGAGAACAGCGGACTCTGGCACATTGTTTTCAAACACCCCCCCCCCCGCGGTCTTTTCGCTACTCAGGTTAAACAAACCCCAAACCCCAGCAGCTGTCTATTGTATTGAGTGTCCACTAAAATAAAAATAAAAGCGTTCTAACATCTCATCTGCTTGTTTTTATTAAGACATACATGTACACTATTTTTATTAATAGAGATTTTGCTACTGAGCTTAAACATGATATATAAGTCACTTAGATCACTTCTAAATGTTAATGTTTGGTTTATTTCAGTGTTTTATTTGTTCCTGAGTAAACCGGTTTGGCTGTGATTAAAGTTAAGCTTCATAACATATTACTCACAGTTAAATTAAGAGGGGACGGCAGTAAAAACTCCGGACCTGTGACATCATCATGTACGCTGGTGTTCCAATTATCCAAATCGCGAGTCCGTGCTCGCGTTTTCGGCAAGTCCGTACTCCCGTGAGGTCTCGGCAAGTCCGGTCTCGCCGAGAACGCGAGTATGTACTTGCGTACCTAGAATTGAAAAAGGGCCACTGTGTTTATGTTATGCTAACATAGCTGTGTCGCTAGCAATAACGTAGCACATCATTATATACCAGCTGCCCAACTTCAGTAACCCTACTAACATCACTGCTGTTTAGTTTTCTATCTTCATTTATGTTGGAAGTGATAGCAGAGCTGTACATTTTTTTTTATCCAGAAATCTCTCAGTCAGAACATGCTATATCATGTTTAGGTAGCTAGCAAAACCAGCGAGCTAACTTCTTGCTAACTTCTAACTCTGTTAAATTTAATAAATTCTGTTTTCATGGCTGACTGGATGTTAAACTTAATTGTTACACCTGGTAAAGCAGCAACACTCATCATTTTATTTAAGAGGAAAGAATTTAGACATTTTTTAACTCTCAGCGATGCCGCAGTGTTCGTTTGACTTTAGGACCTGAAGCAGACGGCGTTTAGGACCCAGATTACTCCGAGTCCGTGAGGCTCCTGACTACGGCAGCCGTAATGCTCCGACAATCCATCAAGCGGTGCGGCTTCATACCTTACCAAAGTCGTACTAAAACATTTTTTGACAGATTTTTGAGCGCATTTGTACCACATAATATCTGTTCGAGGTCAGTAAACACAACCAGAATTCATACATAAGGCGCACTGTCAATTTTTGAGAAAAATAAAGGATTTTAAGTGCGCCTTATAGTGCGGAAAATACAGTAGTTATGTTCAAAGATGGAGTCGGATTTCAAAGTTCGAACAAAAATCTCGGTCGATGGACCGTATTAAATATTATATTAAATATCTTGAAAAACATTTGCTATATGAAGAAAACATTTCACATCAATCACTGTATGTGTGTCCACATTTTGGACCATAAAACTTTTTATACAAATTGGAGATGGTGGAGCAGCTGGCTCATGATGATTTGATAGGGAATGAACTACATGTTGTATATAACATAACAACACATTGTTACCTTTTTGTCCAGGAAGGTAGATGGGTTTATCTGTTTGGATGAATGTGAAGGGATCATACGCTTGGATCATCACTTTTCTGACTTGTTTGGAGTAAAATGTGTCTCCTCGTACCTCCACCTGAAAATCTTGCACCTCCTTTTGTACCAAAGGAGCCTGAAATAGTGGGATATTGTAGATAGTCATTAAAGCCAATAATGCTTACAATAAAAACTAACAAACACACTTTGTGTGTGAAAGTGCTGGTTGTGGACCTTAAACTGAACACAGGTTTGAAATTCTTCATTTGACGTATGCGTGAATAAGGTCGTGTTCTTCTCTTGGGACATCAAAGTGACAGTCATGACCAGAGTCCCACTGGGCTGTCGGAGAGTTGCACAGAATTTGGCCTCAGCTCCAGCTTCAATAACTGCAGGAATGGCCACCAGGTACTGGCTGCATACAGCATCACACATACAGCAGTTACTGCAGTGAACAACTCGCATAGACAAAAAACGCTGAAGACAAACTCACGGTTCAGCCACTGCTTGATCCACATGCATCCAGCTCAGGAGGACACACAGAGTGCAGCTCAGGATCCAGAGACGGTCCATGACTGGTTGTGATAATTCTCAGTGTCAGCTTCGGCTAAATATTGGTCGTCCCCACCCACATACACTGTTACAGCCACGTGTTTGAAACGCACTCATGTACTCTGATCTCCACAAAGTCAATAACTTACACATTTACAAAATCCCAATCCTGCTTTCACCACTGAACACTAAACTATACACGACACTAAAGCTTGTCATTCAGTGTAAAACATTACAGTAACATATACTGCTCCGAGGTGATGTTTCTAAATCAGCTCCAAGTTTAATTTGGCTGTTACAAAAAGTTATTTCTGTTTCGAATGTGCCTGTTTTACTATCGTGGCTCAAGAGTTGGGAGTTCGCCTTGTAAGTCTCGGTCATTGTGTCCTTGGGCAAGACACTTCACCCGTTGCCTACTGGTGGTGGTCAGAGGGCCCGGTGGCGCCAGTGTCCGGCAGCCTCGCCTCTGTCCGTGCGCCCCAGGGTGGTTGTGGCTACAATGTAGCTTGCCATCACCAGTGTGTGAATGTGTGTGTGAATGGGTGGATGACTAGATGTGTAAATGCTTTGGGGTCCTTAGGGACTAGTAAAGCGCTATACAAATACAGGCCATTTACCATTTAATAATGTGCATTTTCTTACTGTCAGTGGTGGGCTATCCCACTGTAGTGTGTAACCACTGATATTCTCTAAAATCACTGGGAGTTACAGTAAGTGTAGCCACCAACACTGACCTTTACCCAGCGTGGGATGTCTGACTGCCATGTTTGTGACGTTATTTCTCGGGAAAGACTAAACAAACGTTTGTGTAGTGATAACAGGCTCATACTCAACTGATGGATTCATCAGTGATGTCACAGACTGCTATATTTGCTTAAAAGACGAATATAACAATGTTTCTGTCCGAATTAAAAATGAAACATGTTAAACAGCTATTTGTTGCACTTTGGTAAACACCACAGATCAAACTTCAGCCCACTGAAATAACTGCAGTGACAGTCACACTGCTGCTGTGGATGGATATCTGGTCTGGTTTTTAAACTGAGATGTAAAACTGCTGAGAATGAGTCATTATCCCTGACCCTCTGGACCCAGCAGTATTACCCCATGTGATTCCATTTGTCCTGTTTGATTTGCCTTTATGGGAAAAGGATTTTTGTTTGTTCTGTCTTACTAATGTGCTGCAGTGGGGCATGTTTAAACACACATACAGATGTGTTCATCCTTATTAACAAATCCAGAAAATAACAGAAAAAACAGTTAACAGCACTGAACCCATGAAGGACTGAAGTCTACTGATATACTGAATATCTGCTGCTGTTATGATATTATTAGATATTTATTATGATACATGTATTTATGATATGAGCTCACTCATGGTTAATGTGCTGGAACATGTGGCCAAGGACCCTAAACAGCATGTTCATTTATGTCAATATTTAAAAGTCTTGAATCCTGACAAACTTCATAGATCTGGGTCAAAAATTCAGTGCTCTGCCAGGCCTCTACTGCAACAGTCTTCAGTTCCTTTATATATATATATTTATTGAGATTTTTTGATATAAGAAAAAACAAACAAAAAAACAACAGACAACACAACAGCAAGGGCTAAAACACACAAATAAGACAAAAGTTTATACACTGCAACGACAAAAATACTGCTTCAACACTGGCAATAAACAAAAATAAAGCGCTAAGGTGGAAGGCTAAGTTATTGGTAATCGATCAAATAGGACTTTGTTTTAATACATGGTCTAAAAATGGTTGCCACACATCAAAGAAATTACTAAGTTTGTCCGCTAATATATACCTAATTCTCTCCATATGTAGTAGAGCAGTCAGTTCTGTGAGCCAGAATTTGAATTGAGGTACAATATCCGTCTTCCAGAGAGTCAAAATATTTTTTTTAGCAATTACCATTCCGAACAAAACTGTGGTTTGTGCAGCAGAGCTGAGGTGTAAAAGGGAAGAGGAAGATCCAAACAATGCAATTATTGGGTCCGGCTCTAATGTGCAATTATAGATATCAGAAAAACAGTTAAAAATATTCAACCAATAGTTATACAATTTGGGACAAGTCCAAAACAAATGAGTAAGAGAGCCTTCTCCAAGTTTACAACGATCACATATTGGACTAATAGAAGGAAAAATCCTGTGCAGTTTAGTTTTTGAATAATGAAGTCTGTGAAGCACTTTAAATTGAATTAACTGATGCCTTGCATTTATAGAGCAAGAATGGATCCTACACAGACTCCTCTCCCACACCTCATCTCCAATCAGCAAACCAAGCTCCTCCTCCCATGCCATCTTCAAAAAGTCAGATTTAAGATTTAAATACTCAGAAAAGGCTTTCACAAAACCAGAAACCAACTTTTTAGAATCCGGGGAACTCAGGAGTGTAAAAATTGACCCCTCTTCCGGAAGAGATGGAAAATTAACAATACTCTGACGAACATAGTTTCTTATCTGTAAATAATGAAAAAAATGTGACGCAGGGAGAGAGAACTTGTTCTGCAACTGACTAAATGATGCAAACTGCCTGTCAATATATAAATCTTTGAGAGTAATAATACCTTTCTGTGTCCAGATATCAAAAGAGGCGTCTAAACATGAGGGTGGAAATGCATGATTACCATATATTGGAGTGTGGATCGAAGTGTCTGGTAGAGCACAACCTTTTTTGATCTGACTAAAGATTTTAACGCAGTTCGAAACTATAAAATTATTGACCTTGGTTCGCAGATTAGAGGATGAAAAAAGAAGAGCAGGGAGGGAACTATTCTCAACCCCACCACTCTCTATGACCACCCAAGGTGGGGTATCGGCAGACTTAATTTTTTTGTACCCTTCCTGCCAGTAAGCAAGAGTTCTAGCATTTGCAGCCCAATAATAAAACTGAAACAGTGGCAGAGCAAATCCACCCTTAAGTTTTGACTTACATAGATGAACTTTTGATATCCTGTGAGTTTTAAAGCCCCAGACAAATGGTAATACTACTGAGTCGATCACTTTAAAAAATTGCTTATTCAGAAAAATAGGTAAGTTTAAAAATAAATATAAAAATTTAGGAAGGGAAACCATTTTAATTACGTTAATGCGACCTACCATGGAGATAGGGAGAGCCCTCCATTTCTCAACATCTATTTTCAATTTTTCTACTTGTTCAAGATAATTCAACTTAAAGATCAATTTAGGATCCTTAGGCAAAGTGACACCCAAGTATTTCAATCTGTCTGTAAATTTAAAAGTAAAACTTTTAAAAAATCAACATCCAAATTTGCAGTTAAAGCCACAAACTCACTCTTTTGCCAATTAATTGTATAACCTGAGATTTCCCCAAATGACCTCACCACATCTAAGAGTGCAGGAACAGATCGCTCAGGATTTGACAAAAACAAAACAACATCATCCGCATATAAGGAGATGTAGTGCTTGATATTCCCCAATCTGACAGGGTCAATAGAGGGCTCATTCCTAATGGCTATTGCAAGAGGTTCAATAGAAATTGCAAAGAGCAAAGGGCTCAAAGGGCAGCCTTGTCATGTCCCGCGGTGTAAAAAAAAGGCGCTGATCTATCTTGGTTAGTAAGAATGGAAGAACAGTCTTCAGTTCCTGCTTGTTCTTGGGGTATTTTCCCTTCAGTTTTCTCTTCAGCAAGTGAAATGCATGCTCAATCGGATTCAGGTCAGGTGATTGAGTGGCCATTGCAAAACAGTCCACTTCTTTCCCTTCAAAAACTCTTTGGTTGCTTTTGCAGTATGCTTTGGGTCGTTGTCCATCTGCACTGTGAAGCGTCGTCCAATGAGTTTTGAAGCATTTGTCTGAATATGAGCAGATAATATTGCCCGAAACACTTCAGAATTCATTGTGCTGCTTTTGTCAGCAGTCACATCATCAATAAATACAAGAGAACCAGTTCCACTGGCAGCCATACATGCCCACGCCATGACACTTCCACCACAATGCTTCACTGATGAGGTGGTATGCTTAGGATCATGAGCAGTTCCTTTCCTTCTCCATACTCTTCTCTTCCCATCACTCTGGTACAAGTTGATCTTGGTCTCGTCTGTCCATAGGATGTTGTTCCAGAACTGTGACGGCTTTTGTAGTTGTCATTTGGCAAACTCTAATCTGGCCTGCCTGTTTTTGGGGCTCACCAAAGGTTAAAACTTTTTTTCAAAATAATGATTTTCAATTTCAGCACTGTATGTTCTTCCCTTTTATACATTTGTATAGTACATGCATACAGTGATATCAAAACATATTATGGTTCAAAAATTTGAAATCACTCAAATATTATGTAAAGTATTTTTTTCTATCCAATAGTGTAAGTTTACAAAGATGTAAAAAAAAGTCATGAGTATATGTAATTTTGTCTTTCCATGACTTTGTACTTGAAATTGTTTTTGCTAAGAAATAAACAATGATTCAATATCAAATTCTGACATTATTTTAATATTAACAGAGGGTGCAAAAGTGATGTAAATTTAATATCAGATTTCGATGTTGATTCAATGGAATTGCCTGATATTGATTTAACATTGTTTCAATGAATATTTGCCATCTGGGATAAGATGGACCCATGTGACACAAGGAAGGAAAAAGCAACAGTGGCCAGGCCATGATTTGCTAGTACACCGGAAATTACTTTATAAGACCTAGCTTGCCTCTTACCTTACCCCGAACAAGCATCCCAGCTACATCAAGGATACAAGGATATTTCCTGGCAAAAATCAGCGGCCTGAACCTCCCTGGGGACTCAATGCTATTCCCCATAGACATTGATCTGGTTACAATGTAGGTGTAGTGACTATCAGAGATATAAGTGTTTAAAAAAAGGGTTACAAAGATACAACAATCCTAATCCAGCTTTTGGAGATCAACCTAACCAGGAATGACTTTGAATTTAATAATGAATTCCATCTACAAATCAGTGGGGCAGCATTGGGCAAAACATTTGCGCCCTCATATGCCAATATTTTTATGGCTGATTGGAAGGAAACGGCATTAGCAAAATCCCCCCTGAAACTGTTATACTATTACAGATATCTGGATGACATCTGAGGTGTCTAGACACATGATAAGGAAGACTTTGTGAAATTCATTGATCTGCTCAATAATCATCACTCATCCATTAAAGTAAAATAGACAATGTACAAAAATTCTGTCAACTTCTTAGACATCATTACTTTCATAGGACCTCAGTTTTGAACGACAAACAAACTGGACCTTGAGGTATATTTTAAAGACACAGACACAAATGCATTACTGTGGAAGATCAGCTTTTACCGCTACATACATACAAGAAGTAATTCGGTCACAATTGCTTCCTTTCCATAGGATTTGCAGCCAGTCCCAATTACTTAGAAGAAGCCACACGGACCTTGTTTCTAGTGTTAAGAAAAAGGGGTTATTGCCGTTCGTTCCTGAGAAACACTTACAAAATGTTCCAGAACCCCAAAAGCAAGGAGGATGAAAAAGAACATATGTTTATCCCACTTGGCGTCTGTCAGACAGGAAGTTAAGGATCCAGCTGCAGAGGGAGCTGCTCAGTCCTAGATCCTGCAGTTTCCTGTCCAGCTTTGAGGGAACGATGGTATTGAATGCTGAGCTGTAATCTACAAACAGCATTCTCACATACGTGTCTCTCTTCTCCAGGTGTGAGAGGGCGGTATGTAGTGTCAGGGCTATGGCATCATCAGTGGACCTGTTGTGGCGGTATGCGAACTGTAGAGGGTCCAGTGAGTCGGGTAGTGCAGAGCAGATGAAGTCCCTGACCAGCTTCTCGAAGCATTTGCTCACAATGGGGGTCAGGGCTACAGGTCGCCAGTCGTTCAGTGATGAGATGTGGAGGATTTGGGTACAGGGACGATGGTGGCCATTTTGAAGCAGGCTGGGACTACAGACAGAGAGAGGGAAAGGTTGAAGATGTGTGTAAACACTCCAGCCAGCTGAGCCGCGCATGACTTGAGGACGCGGCCGGGAATCCCGTCCGGACCAGTAGCTTTGCGTGCGTTCACCCTCCTGAAGCACTTCCGCACATCCTCCTCAGACACAGTGTGCGCACTAACGTCATCCGCGGTGCGCACACTGTCCGGTCTCGTGGTGTTTGCTGTGTCGAATCTAGCGTAGAATACGTTTAGATCCTCACACAGAGAGGCCGTGGTCTGCGGTGTGCTGGTTTTCCCTCTAAAGTCTGCGATTGTGTTTAGTCCCTGCCACAGACTCCGAGGGTTGTCAAACTGTTGCTCCACCCTGTCCCTGTACTCACGTTTGGCTGCTTTGATCGTCTTCCGGAGTTGGTAGTGTGCGTGTTTGTAGTCCGATGTGTTCGCGGAGGCAAAAGCGGTGCTCCATGCCGCCAGTGCCGTGCGAACATCTCCATTAATCCAGGGTTTTTGATTTGGGAAGGATTTAACTGTTCTGGATGGGACGACACCTTCCACGCATTTTCTGATAAATCCGCAGACTGAGTCTGTGTACTCATCGATGTCATTAGCAGCCACGTGAAACATTTCCCAGTCCGCGTGATCAAAACAGCGTAGACTCTGACTTGTCCGACCAACGGTGCACCGCCCTCAGGGTTGGAGCTTCCTGTTTCAGCTTCTGCCTGTAGGCGGGCAGGAGCAGGATGGAGCGATGATCTGATTGGCCGAATGGGGCGCGGGGGAGGGCTTTGTACGCATCCCGGAAGGAGGTGTAGCAGTGGTCAAATAGCCGGTCTCCACGAGTGTTGAAATGGATGTGTTGGTGGAGTTTTGGTGAAACTTTCCTCTGGGTGTGCGGTTTCCTCACTGCTGATCACGCTGTACAGTTCCCTGAGTGCTCGGTCAATGTCGGCTTGTGGGGGAATGTAAACAGCCGTAATAATCACTGCTGTGAATTCCCTCGGTAGCCAGAATGGCTGGCACTTAATCATCAGGTACTCCAGGTCCGGTGAGCAGAAGGATTTGACCGGGTGCGCATTCGCATAATCACACCAGCTTTTGTTGGTCATGAAACATACACCACCACCTCTGCTTTTCCTTGTAAGATCCTGTGACCTGTCCGCACGGTGCACAGAGAACCCCGGTAGTTGTATTGCGGAGTCCGGTACCTTGTCCGATAACCAGGTTTCTGTGAGGCATCTCTCGCTGGAATGAGATCCGTGCCCGAAGCTCGCACAGCTTGTTCTCCAGAGACTGCACATTAGCCAGTAATAAACTGGGTAGCGGTGGTCTGTTAGTGCGCCGTCTCAATTGAACCAGAACGCCAGATCTTCTCCCTCTGCGTCGGCGTTTGCGGCCTCCAGGGCCAGAGAACAAAGTTGTCTCAGGTGAGATGAATGGGGGGTCTGCAAACGGAGGGTCCGTGTTGCAAAACTTGAACTCCGGAAAGTGATGAGAAAGTCCATCTTTTATGTCCAGTAAGGTTTGTCGGTCGTACACAAGGAGACATGTGCTACTCGTGAAAAAATAAAGGAAAAGTAAAATTAAACACAAAAACCAACTGTTGCTTGGGGGAGCTCGCGCCGAGGCTGCCATACTCTGCGCCATCTTAAGGAAACACAAAATTGATCCTGAAGGTTGACCCGAAGGAAATTTGGTTAAGGCTGCCGTCCTTTGCCAGTGCCATCTTACCCTCCGACCATACATACATTAGACAAACATCACATGGGGAAGACAGGTCAGAGAGGTATGACAATGGAAAATGCACAACATGAGGAAAAACGAAGAGAAAAAAAGAACTCCCCCCAGACTGAGCTCCAACAAGGAGATCAGTTTGAGAACAGAAAAAAACAAATCAGCACATGAATCATCACGTCTCACAACGTAAAAGACATAAGCTTCGAAGGCGTGGAGTATGGGGGGTGAGAGCAGGTCTGTGGGATTTGTGGGATTTTGAACAGCTGTAGCCACTTCTTGATAAGAATTTAGCATTTCCCATTATACATCACTTATTGATTCCCTTTTCAATTCTCACTGGCTCCACTTTGAGAGTCTCCGCCATCTCTAAGCAGCATATCAAAGACATTAAAATCATCCAAGTGAATTACATGCCACATGCTCAAATGTTTGTGCATGTTGGAGGCGTGTCCCCTCTTTGTTGTGATCAATGCTGGGCCATTACTCAAAAAATCATTATTACACGAAACACTTTTCTTAAAAGTAATGCAGTACTTCATTACTACCAGGAGAAAGACATTGGTTATACTACTGGTTAATGTTATTCTGTAAAATAACATAATCATAATCACCATTTAACAATACAAAGCTACAGCCCCACACACCAACACAGATCCCTGATGAGGACATGATTGTTCTCTTAGTTTTAGGTATGAACACAAATCAAAAATGAAAAATGGTACAAAGAGACTTTTTGGATTCTACTGTAGAAACATGAAGAGTTAGAAACAGCTGCAGCCTGACTGCTCACTTTATCACGGTGCTTGTCTGGGGTCAACATTCACTCAGCTTTAACATCATTCTGGGCTCCTGGCTAGCTTAGTGTTAGCATGCTGTCTGTGCATGTGCTTGTGAAGAGCCAAAGTTGTGTTAACAGCATAACACAGGTGTTTCTCTCCTGCAGCAGACTCCACTTTATCATCACGCTCTCAGTAATGTCCATATCCACGCTGCAGACTGCACCACTATTTTAATCCTCTGACACATGAACAGAAATCAGATGATCGTAATGAGAGTGTAAGACAGAAGATTTCTTACAGCTGTTTGACAAACATACTCATCTATCAGAGCTGCAGAGTCTGTCCACCTGTTTGTCATTTATATAAAAGCAAAAAGAGCACAAAGGAAACAACACAGTGACAGTGGGAGGATTGTGTGATTACTGTCATATAGACGCTCAGTGCAGGCTTCTGTCTAATAATCATCTCAGCATTTTACAATAAAAGAGAATCTTTATTGTCAGCGTACATGTACAATGACATGATTATTGTAGATAAAACAGCAAAGTTGAGATCATTTGATGTCAGTTTAATGATTCAAATGTCCGTTAATGGTGGTGATTTTATAAAGAGCTGATATTTACATCATTTACTGCTCTGGGTACATTTCTCTGTATGTACTGTGTTTTCTCCATGTTTACACAAACAGAGAGAGATACTGTGAATGTGTTTCAGGCACACTGACAGATATGAATGATAAATGTCCTCATGAGGAGACGAGGACCTGGAGGAGGCAGCAGCTCTGAGAGCTGAAAGAACAACAGCAGCTTAGTGAATGAAACAGCAGCTGGAGCAGATCGTGTCAGAGCGTTGTCATAAACAGGACGAGCTGTTAATGTCATAGAATTGTTAGCTGATGAAGAAGGCTTATGGTTATTTAATACAAACGTTCAAACTGAACTAAACAGTCACAGATTCATGTAGTGACTGTGTGCTCAACGTTACAAGACTATTAATAATGATACATTTGTTCCAACAAGCTCTCTGAAACTGATCTTTGTATTTTTCCATGTAACACAGTGAAGTATGAAACATGCACAGTTTAATAAAACTGTAAAATGATAAAAATGTTTTACAAACTCAGACTAATTTGTTAACACAGCCTGTCAGGAACAGCCATTTACTTGTAGTGCTGTGTATAAATGTACATGTACCATTAGATGCTATTTGAATGACGTCATTGTGTACTTTTACAGTTTCATGTACAGTTAGCATTTATGGTTGGCTGTTGTATCCTGTACACTGTTAAAGGTGTCCAGTCTTTGGGGAGGACACAGCTGTGATGTTGCTCCACTGTCACAAACACACAAGTACATGAAGTACACAAGCGAAAGAGTCGCTGCTTTGTTGGATTCCACAGACACACTCTGTATGTTAAAGGCTCACAAACACACACGCATTATGTTTCTTTCTTTTATTTCCGTGGACGTCACTTGCCAGCTGTCACTGAACGTCTCCCAAGAGCACGTTTTGCTTTTTTAATGTTTTGCCCACTTGCACCATTTTGTTTTTGCCTAAACCTGCACAAAGACAGAAATGTGGCATAAGGCCAGTCTCAGGGGTGCATTCACAGCAGTATTTGAAATAATCCCGTCAGATAACACTTGTGAGAACAATAATTATATAATTTTCAGTTGTAACACACAAACTGAACCGTCACACTCATGTTTCACGTTTTTACTAAAACAGTTCACTACTTCCATGTCTAGTTGGTTGTAATGGAGGCGGAGTCAGTTGGATCCGCTCTCCCTGTGCAGCGAATACTCCTGAACCAGTGGAAACAGATTCTGTCATGAATACCTACCTTGGCATAACATCACCCATGGTTTTTCCACACCCACCACAGTAAATGCATCATGTTGTCAGCTTTACTGTATCTTAGCCAGAGAAACTGGTCAGGCCCTCTCTTCCAAATGTTCACACTTTCCCCTCTTACTGTCAGTGGGCTCTGGCTCAGAGTCCATCGTATGTGGCTCATTATCTGAGTGTGATCAGCTGCAATCACCACCATACACACATGTGAGCAGAAAAAGTATCTTTATTCAAATGCAGGTTGAAACCTCAGGACCAGCCACACCTTCTTCAAACTGTGAGACGAAGAATAAAAGTTAGTAAAAGTTCAAAGTTGGTCCTTTTCATTGATGCTGTGAACATGAATGTGTGTGAAAGGTGTACTTGTGTGTTATTACAGCTTCTTACCTGCAGCTCACGACACAAACATGTATTGGGTCTCAGCCTGGTCACCTGACAGAAACATGGTAGAAAAACATGAAAGTGTCATTTCTCTGTGTCCCACTGATGGAAACATCAGCTTGTATGAACTGTTCAGTCTGATGAATCCTCTGAAGTGAAGCTGTTGGAGTAAAGCTTAGCTAGACTTGGACCTGGTTGGTAGTAGTCATAGATCTTGACCACGGCTGGCTTCAGGTTGTCCACTGGGAGCTCCTGGATGATCTCTAAGCTGTGGTTGATGGGTGTGTCCTTTGATAACTGGACGAGACAGAAACAATCGCAGACACAGTTTGTACCAAAGATCATCATCTGGTGTTCCCCACGGTGACTTTCACTTACCTCCTCTAAGTACACCAGAACATGATCCTCCTTTTGTTCAACACGACTCACCAGGGAGCCACGTTTGAGCTGTGAGGAGATGACATCATTTTTATTATTATCATCACAATTATCACATGAGACACACTCGTTGGTAGAATCTGTCTAATTACTCACACTCTTCAAAGACTCGGGGTCTGGGGAAAATCCAGAGAGCATTTTGATGTCCAGGATCACCATGTTTGTAGTTTTCTCCTTTCCACTGTACCTGTGTTTGAACAGTGTGATTATACTGACCTGATTGCACACTTGCTTTTCATCTACCAGCAGTTCCTCCACACTGGTAAAGAGCACTCCTCTAACCTGTCACATACTTACAGCGATTGTGTTTGCACAGTGAATTTGGGTCTAGCAGATTCACTGGTGGTGTTGACCTCTAGCTGGACTTTCACACTGAGAGTGGTGACATCAGCAGGTGTTGGGATGTTGTAGGTGGCAGAAATCTGGGAAACACACTTGGGTCACGTGTGGAACAGAACTAATCACACCTCAATGCACCCTGCTGTCACTGTTCTACACCATGACACATATTTGCACACATACCTTTCCTTTTATATTCATACTATTGGTGCAACAATACTCGTATCGATATTGAACCGTTCGATACAGTGCTTTCGGTTCGGTACGCATATGTATCGAACAATACAAAATTTTAAATTTATTTTATCAACTTTTCTTCTGACGATGCTGTCTGTGTTGAGAGCTCAGTGGATCTGCGTTCCACTACTCCCCCTAGGCTGCACTGCCGAGCGCAGATCCACTGAGCGCAGCGCAAGCTAGCGAGACAGAAGCTAAGCTCGTTGCAACATGGCAACTGCCTCAACGCTAGCCGAAATTGAACCTCCCCCACCCTCATTCAGATCTGGCGTTTAGAACTATTTTGGTTTTCATGTGAAGCATGACCCCGATGGTAAGCGCGTCATGGACAAAAGTAAAACAGTATGTCGGATGTGCCACGCAATGCTCAGTTACATTGGTGGGAACTTGTGCGTTAGCGCAGTTAGCTTGTGTAACCCTCTTAAGGTTATCCACTGCTGTTCAAGCCACTGTTTTAATGTTTAATGTATGCAGTACTAATTCTATCCAACAGAGGGCAGTGATGGCGCTATAGTTGTCCTGCACTGCGTTATGCGGCAAGAAGACGAGCTGCAGCGGAGCAGATAGCCAGCAAGCTAGAAGAAGAACGCACCGAGCGCATTGAGTACCAAAGAGAATAAGAACTTTTTTCTAAGTGTTAAGGTTCTTACAGTTACAGACTTATTAGGATTTGCTTACCATGCATCCCTTTTTCCAGTTGTTTTTTTACTTTGTTGGGACATAGTGCGAGAGACAGTTGCTGGATACTTGATCGGCGATTGGAAGGCGAATCCAGTGGGGCTTTTTCCAGAGACGCATCGCTCCAACCAGAAGGACGGCGAACGAGGATTTTACTCATCTTTGCAGATAAGCACTGGGCTTATCCACACACACACACACACCACCCGGGTAGATTGACAAAGTTTTTCTCAGAGCTCTGAATTTATTTTATTATTATTTTTTACTTCAACACCATATTTTACTTTTTTCCTTTCCTCACCAAACCAGAGTGGTTGGTGGAGGTAGAACTGTGATAAGAGACATAAATGGACTAATATTAATATGGAAACTGA
Source organism: Pelmatolapia mariae (assembly GCF_036321145.2). Lineage (NCBI taxonomy): Eukaryota > Metazoa > Chordata > Actinopteri > Cichliformes > Cichlidae > Pelmatolapia > Pelmatolapia mariae. The sequence continues at coordinate 4,734,185 of NC_086229.1, read as the reverse complement.
ACTGACTGACTGAAGGGGGGATTATATTGGGTTTTGTCTCAGAAGTGTTGTTAACATTCTGCATATTATTGAAGTTGCTGATGAGACTGTTATGTGTTGTGTTGTAATAAATGCCATAGAGTGTTCTCTATAAGACAGCATAAGGAGGTGTTATAGTTTTCTTGTTCCTCTTCTCCTCATTGAAAGTACCTAGAATATCCATGTCCCTAAGTTAATCAATTAAGGGATCGATTACACTTGTTAACGTGTTGACGCCGTCCAGCCCCACGCACGGGAGGATCCGCGGTAACTCATTAACAGAGATTTGCGGTGTTATGGCGTTAATGTCATTTCAACGAGATTAACCCTGACAGCACTAGTGGGAACACAACGAATATGACTGCACATTTACGCCGACATCATCCTAGTGGAAAGACAAGTGGAAGCAGAAGAAAACAACAAGCACGCATGCTACAAACTTTACCCGCATCATTTAGCTAGCCGTTAGCACATGATTCTCCTTATGGGGACCTGATATGTTTAATATGCTGCTGAGAATATAGCCCAGAAGAAGCGTATAGTATAGCTTTTATTTTGGAAAGAACCATTTCTCTGTAATAAACTCTCTTTTCCAAAGATGAGTGATTTCTCGATCAGATAGATTTATTTTAAAAGATTATTTTGTTGTTTCAGCAACATTACATTTAAAAACTGTACTTTTCAGTTAAAATATATATTTATAATTTTAATAAATGACAAATTAAAAAGGCATGAACATTTTTTTGTATCGAAAAAATATCGAACCGTGACACCAAAGTATCGAACCGAACCGTGAATTTTGTGTATCGTTGCACCCCTAATTCATACATGTCTATATTTATCTTAATATGAGTATCTCTGTTATATCTACACTCATTTTATACGAGTGCTTGATGTTTGTTGTATATTTGCTGCAATGACAACTCAATTTCCCTCTGGTACAAATAGTTTCCCTGATTCTGATACAGACAGAAAGTTCATTTATTTTTGCTCAGTTCTCTAATTTAGTTGAAAATAGCATTGTACTCTCTACAGTTATTACTGCCAGGTCTAATGTCTTTATTGTGTATGAAAATAATGTGCAAGATGAGCTTTATTACATGTGAAAATGCTAATACTCTCTAAAGTTTTATAAGTAAAAAGAAAAAGAAGAAAGCCTTTCTCTGACATCAACCAGGAGCTTGTCACATGATGCTGTCACTGACCTGCACTGAAGCACATGCAGTGCCCTTCACCTCCAGGCTGTATTTTCCTGACACGTCCTGCAGCGCCTCCTCCTGGTAGAGCAGTTTGTTGCTCTGATTTACATCAAATGTCAGCTGACTGCTGGGAGCCTGAACTGTCACTGTGCTCCAACCTTCAGGACTGAACACCAGAGTGGAGTAGAGAGCCAGAGCCTGAAGAGCCACCACCGTGTCCTACAGGATGGATTCATTGTGGTTAACTCACACAGCATATGTCTCCATATTACATGGGCTTAAGTGGAATAGACATTAAGTTAAAACTGCCCGTGTCACTTTGAAACCCTCTCACAAAAGAGATCCTTAATCTCAAGTTTTCAAATTTTCACTTCCTGGTTAAATAAACGTTAAACAGGTTAAAATATCTTTAACTGAGAATCATCAAAGTATAGAAATTACAGGTATAAACTTGCAGGTGATCTGTTATTTACAAGCTGTTACGTGTAGTTGGTGTACAGAGGTCTGAGGTAACATTGCTATTCTGTTAAAACAATGAATTTTTAGACAAAACTTAAATGTCATATTCTAACTAAAGAATAAAAACATCCCTGCCTGGCTCAAACAAATCTGTTTTAGCATCTGGTCCCCACATGCTTCAAAAGATCCACCATCATCCCGGTGCCCAAGAACAGCAAACCCTCATCCCTGAACGATTACCGGCCAGTTGCGCTGACCTCGGTAGTAATGAAGGTGTTTGAGAGGCTGCTGAAGAACATCATCTCCTCCTCCATCCCAGACACCACAGATCCGCTCCAGTTCGCCTACCGACCCAACAGATCCACTGAGGACGCCATCGCCCACGTCCTGCACACCACCCTCAGCCACGTGGACAAGAAACAGGGTAACTATGTGAGAATGCCCTTTGTTGATTACAGTTCAGCGTTTAACACAATAGTGCCCTGCAGACTGTTCACAAAGCTGAGGGATCTGGGACTCAACAGCCGTCTGTGTGCGTGGGTGTTGGACTTCCTCACTGGCAGAACTCAGGTGGTGAGGGTGGGTAGGTGTGTCTCCGACAGCATCACCATCAACACAGGAGCACCACAGGGATGTGTCCTCTCGCCACTGCTCTACTCCCTCTACACTTCAGACTGTGTGGCCACCCACAGCTCCAACACCATTGTGAAGTTTGCGGACGACACAGTGGTGTTGGGCGCCATCTCCAACAACGATGAGGCGGCCTACATGGACGAAGTGAAGAATCTGGCATCATGGTGCCAGGACAACCACCTCCAGCTGAACGTCGGCAAGACCAAGGAGCTGGTGGTGGACTTCAGAAGGAGTCAGCACAGAGACTACAAGCCCATTATCATTAATGGAGCTCCAGTGGAGAGGGTGCAGTCCTTTAAGTATCTTGGTGTCCGCATCTCCTCAGACCTGACATGGGCTGCCGACATTCAGGTCCAGACCAAAAAGGCTAGGCAGCGCCTGTATCACCTACGACAACTGAGGAAGTTCAGGGTCTCTCCAAAGATCCTCAGGATCTTCTATACAGGCGCTGTGGAGAGCATCCTCACACAGAACATGACATCGTGGTTTGGGAACAGCTGTGTTAAGGACCAAAAAGCTCTCCAGAGAGTGATCCGTACAGCAGAACGCTGCTGCAGGATTGCTCTCCCCCCGCTTCAGGACACCTTACACCAGGAGATGCCGGACTAGAGCAGCGCAGATACTGAAGGACCCGTCCCATCCTGGCAACAAACTGTTCCAACTTCTACAATCTGGTAGAAGGTTCCGCATCATCCGGGCAAGGACAGAGAGACTCAAGAGGAGCTTCTATCCCCAAGCCATCCGGGCCCTAAACACACCCGCCCTCTCACATCATCTATAATTGACTGAGACAGGACTCTCTTCCAGACACTCTAAACCCAGGCACAATGTACATTTCAAATCCCTTTAACTTTAAATATGTTTATATTGTCTATTCTGTAAAATAGTCAGATGTCTATTCTTATTAATGTACAGAATTCACCTGCTTGCTGCTACTACTGCACATTCACCCCAATGTATATACTATATATATATATATATATAATGTTCTTCCTCTACTCCCCCCCCCCTTTTTTTGCACATGTCGAGGAGCGTGTCAGGATACATTTCACTGTGTGTTATACTTGTATAACTATGCATGTGACAAATAAAGAACCTTGAACCTTGAACCTTTTACATATCTGATAGAAAAATGAAAGCTTCAGTATTATTTCTTCTGTCACTGATTTTGTCCAAGACTGTATATGAACTCAAAGATGAGCTTCATGCTGTTCGGGTGGTGTAGTACCTGAGTGGAGGAGAAGCCTCCGTAATAGTTCTGCTGCCCAGTCAGCCACCTGATAATACCAGAGGCATATCCCAGATCCTCAGCAGTCGGGGAGGCGCTGAGTTTGGCCAACAGCACATAAGAGCTGATCTCCACTGACAGGGAGGCTGATGTTTCTGCTGCTGTCTGAGACCAGTAGAGGAAACCTCCTACAAACACACACAATAACAGTCACAGTTATGCTAATAAAGCCTGAATGATGTCCTGCTGAAGGATGACTCACCTTCCCTCACTGCAACTGTGTCTAAGTGCTGCAGAAGGTGAGCTCGGGTCTCCACGTCTCCTGCCAGAGTGAACACATAGGCCAGCAGAGCTGTAGTGTAGGTGTTGCTCAGGTCACTGAGAGACTCCTTGAGACAAGCCAGGCTCTTGTTCATCACAGGATCCTTTAAAAGATCAAAACAAAGAACTTCAATGGAAAAACAGAAATCTTCTTTCATTAAACCCAGTATGAGAAGAATAGGAGGCAGTATTCCTGATTTAGTCACTCAAAACATCAGCGTGATAATAGAAAGTGGCAGATGTGGGAAAACACAGCAATTAGAGGAAAGTACAGATCAAGCAAAGAGTGGAGCAATCTTCTAGTAGTATTTACAATATAAAGAAGATATTGAAAAAATACTGCACAGGTTGGGTGGTGATACAAGTTCTTGCTGGTGAGAGTTCAGGTATGTGGATGACACCTGGGTGAAAATCAATTCTCAGGATGTTCCACAATTCACGGATCACATTAACTTGGGGGACCGACACATCAAATTCACCAGGGAGGATATGAAAAGTGTCAGGTTACCCTAAGACTGTGAGATTTCCATCAGTAATGGGGGACATTTAAAAGCTGATGTGTACCGTAAACCTACGCTCTAGCTGATACAGGAGAGAAGGACAACTGCTGCCTAAGTGAAAACCTGTAGTGATCCCGTACGTGTCAGAAGTATCAGAACAGCTGAGGCGCATTTTTTTCTAAACACTGTGTCTCTGTGGCTTTTAAACCCCAAAACACGCTGCGCCAAAAATTGGTCCACCCTGACACAAACAGAGTAACATAGTGTACGCTGTTAAGTTCCAGGAGGATTGCCAGGATCTATACATCGGGGAAATCAACCAACCTTTTGCTAAGAGGATAGCACAACACAGAAGAGCTACCTCGTCAGGCCAGGACTCTGCAGTCTATTCACACATACAGGCCAGTGGACACTCTTTCAAGGATGAGGATGTACACATCCTGGACAGGGAGGAATGCTGGTTTGAGTGTGGGGTCAAGGAGGCCATTTATGTAAAAAAGGAAAGACCCTCTCTGAATCGAGGAGGGGGCCAGTGCTGTTATTGCAGCCATTCCCCAACTCTCTGTGAATGGTACTCATGGCCATTGATCAGTGGTCTTTGATCAGTGGGTTTTGGTCAGTGGTTGTTGATCAATGGTCATGAGAATTTGCATAATTATGATTAAGGAACTGACCTCCCAGCCCATTGTTCCCTCAGTGGGCTGGTTTCAGTCATTATGCAAATGTACTGTTTATAAGATTTGGGGAAACCTGCAGTCAGCTGAGACTGAAGAAGTCACTTGGATGAGTGACGAAACGTTTCTCCCACTGAAAACGTCCAGATGAACAGAATCAACTTTTTGGGGTATATGTAATATATATATTAGATTGTATATTATATTGTTGGTTTATACACTTTTGTGTATGTATGTATATATGCATACCAGCTCGGACATCGCCCAGATCAACTATTGGAACAAGAAGGCATTGGTGGGCAAGAGATGAAAATAGGGCGTTGTTGGAATGCTACTATACAAGTAACCCTGGCGGAAGGGGTTACATGAATAGGATGAGGGACCTATGGAATCTTCAATACCCACCATCCACATTGACGGCGAAACAACTAATAGCTCAGTGTTCCAACATTCGAAAGAAGGGTATTGCTCTCACAGCTAGAGATTGACAAGGTACAACACAAATGCTACGGCAAGGGGGAGCCAGGACGACAGGTCAGGGGGGAGATGTCATCACCTCCACCCGAGATTTGTACTCGGGTACCCAAGTGCTATAGTGCGAGAGGAACTGACCTGAAAGATAAGATCTTGGCAAAATTTGAAACCTGGATCCCCCGTAGCTGGTTACCAAGATGTGAAGATCTGCTAGATGATGTAAATGCGATACATACATCCACGATTATCAAGACTAACAAGAAGATCTAAACTACAGCAGCAGTGATCAGAGAGATGCTTGGCTACAGGTTGAACAGCCACAAGGAGAAGGAGACTAGAAAGCTAAGATCAAGGAGGGAGGTTAGCCAACTATCGGAGCTGCAGAAAGGTGTGACAAAGACGGTGCCCAAGAAGAAGTATAGCAAGCTGTCCATGGAAACTGCCAAGCAACGACTAACAGCCTTGGCCAGCACCTTGCCATACACTAGTATGGCTCACACCTACTGGTGGAAGAAGCTGACTGCACTCCATGAGCGTCTGGCAGCACAAATGAACCAGCTGTTAGTTGACGAGAAACACCCAGAATGGCTAACTGTAGGGTGGACAGTCCTGAAGGGATCGGTCCCATCGGTCCCATCCAACTACTGACCAATAACCTGCCTCAGTACCACATGGAAGCTCCTGTCAGGAATCATAGTGGCTAAGATGAACAGACACATGTTCCTGTGCCCCACTCATTGGCAAGAATACCAGAGGTGCAAAACACCAGCTACTTGTAACAATCAGCTGAGACTGCCTGGATTGATTACAAGAGGGTCTATGACTCGATGCCCACAGCTGAATCCTGGAATGCCTAGACCTGTACAAGATCAACAGGACTCTAAGAGCCTTCATCAAAAACTCAGTGGGGATGTGGCGTACAACACTAGAGGCCAACTTCAAGCCCATAGCACAATCACCATCTGCCAAGGAGATGCTCTGTCCCTACGAATACTGACTACGGAATGGAGCAGTTGTCAGCCATCTCCTGTACATGGATGACATCAAGCTGTATGTCAAGAGTGAACGAGACATCGATTCACTGATCCACACCACCAGGATATACAGCAACTATATTGGAATGTCATTTGGACTGGAGAAATGTAGTCGGATGATAACAAAGAGTCAGAACTGAGGGAATCGAACTACCAGAAGGCAATATTGCAGACATAGAGGACAGCTACAAGTACTTGGGGATCCAACAGGCAAATAGGAACAACAAAGAGGCTGCTGGGAAAGCTGCTACCACCAAGTACCTGCAGAGGGTCAGGCAAATCCTGAGGAGTCAGCTGAATGTTAGGACAGGATCCGGCCTATCAAAACCTACGCCCTGCCTGTCATCAGGTACCCTGCTGGGATAATAAGCTGGCAAAAGTAGGAGATAGAAGCCACTGACATCAAGACAAGAAAGTTCCTGACCATGCATGGAGGGTTTCACCCCAAGTCCCGCATGCTAAATGGAAGGAAGGAGGCCGGGGACTGGTGAGTGTCAGCACCACAGTCCAGGATGAGACAACGAACATCCACGAATACATCACGAAGATGGCCCTAACTGACCGCATGCTCAGTGAATACCTCAGGCAGCAGAAACTCAAGAAAGAGGAGGAAGGCGAGGAACCATCATGGAAGGACAGGCCCCTGCACAGTATGTACCACCGGCAGATAGAAGAAGTAGATGATATCCAGAAATCCTACCAGTGGCTGGACAAAGCTGGACTGAAAGACAGCACAGAGGCACTAATCATAGCAGCACAGGAACAACCTCTGAGCACAAGATCCATAGAGGCTGGGGTCTATCACACCAGGCAAGACCCCAGGTGCAGGCTGTGTAAAGATGCCCCTGAGACAATCCAGCACATACCAGCAGGGTGCAAGATGCTAGCAGGCAAGGCATACATGGAAAGCCATAACCAAGTGGCCGGCATAGTATACAGAAGAATCTGTGCTGAGTATGGACCCAAGGTCAAAATGGGAGACGGCCCCTAGGGTGGTGGAGAATGACTGAGCTAAGATCCTGTGGGACTTCCAGATACAGACGGACAAAATGGTGGTGGCTAATCAACCAGACATAGTAGTGGTAGACAAACAGAAGAAGACAGCCGCCATGATTGATGTAGCGGTTCCGAACGACAACAACATCAGGAAGAAGGAACAGGAGAAGCTCGAGAAATACTAAGGGCTCAGAGAAGAGCTCAGGAAGATGTGGAGGGTGACGGTAATGGTAACTTGATGCATGCTCCATATAAGAGTGCCAATAGAAATAGCAAAGGTGAACTGTGTCATCTGGTGATGTTGGATGGTAGTGAGACCTGCTTACGTGTAGGGACTGCTGGTTGAACCTAACTCCATGGCTCAGCAGGACAAACTCTACTCCTTTTTTTTAAAATACCTTGATATTCTTTGAGTCTACTCACATGTTGGGATGTATTCATTTCCAAGAAGGCAGCTGTAACGTACGCACTGAGAGTCACTTCATCAGATACACCACCCTGTCAACAGAATACATCATAGACACTTATCATCAATGCACCAACATTCAGGGATATGAAGTCATGAAAATGATTTTTAGCTGCATGTGGTTTTAGTATCATGAATGTCTTGATGTATGTTCAAACATCCAGCTAAAGAGATGAACAGGAAGTTGATTTTGTTCATTTGGACATTGTATTTCCAATGAGATGGATGTTTCTTCACCTCGGGTTTCCCCAACCTTATAAACAGTTTGTGTAGTCATCTACTAATCGGAAGGCTGGTGGTTTGATTCCCAGCTGCTCCAGCCTGCATGCCAAATATTTGTGGGCAAGATACTAATCCCAAGTTGGTCTCTGGTGCATACTTTGTATTTTGTATAAATATGTGTGTGAATGCTACATAGAAGGCAGTGCTGGTGTGAATGGAGCAAGATGTATGGAAATTATTTCTTAAATAAAATAATAGAATGTACTGGTGTGAGCTATTACAGTATTTAATACAGTGTTTTCCATGTATGCATGACATATTAATAATATTTGTTAAAGTGCGTCCACACTGGAGGCTGTTTCCACAGTCTAACAGCAAAGAACTGCAGGTTACCTTCATTCCATTGTGGAAGAGTTTCCCAGACTTTTCAAAACAGCCATTTTCTTGTTGTTTATGTTGCAGCCAGGACTTAGACTCTTCGATCTTTCTGGGATCAATATAGACGAAAGACTGAGCTTTGGCAAAACTTCTTACCACAAACGCAGTCAGCCTGACAAAAAGAAAACAACACTTACACGTCTTACAACGATGGAAATGTTTGGCTGTGAGGTCACATTAAGAGAAAGAAATACTGATCATTTTGAAAATAAAGTCGAAATTTTAAAATTAAATTTGAAAATGTATTTTGAATAAAAAGCAGAAATGTGGATATTACAGTTGTTTCAGGACAAACTGCCACGGTTGCTTTACCCTCTGAATTAGTGAAATCGTACTTCAGACTCAGTTTTAGTAACAAGGAAGGAACTGATGTCACTTGTAGCAATAAAAACCGTGTGGCAGTAAGTATAAGTACACTGAAAAGCATAAAGTGGTGCAGAAATCTGCATGTGGTTAGATTTGTATAAAAGGAAATAGCTGCTAATGTACAGATGCAAGGATACCGATGGTTACATGCTCGTGGAATAAAGAGGATCTATGCTGTAACACAGGACGACTTATCTATTTCACTACATCTACACAAAGCATTTTATACAGGGTATAGCAGTCGTTTGAAACAAAACTGTAATCATTTCAACTGTTTTCTTAGATTTGAATTTGACTTTTTTCACAAAACAGTATTAAGACTTTATTATTGAAATAGTATTTAGACTTTTTTTAAAGCAGAATTACAACTTTAATCATTAAAATTTGACTTTATTCTAATAATGATCAATAACATTTTTTATGTGGCTCTAATGCTCCTTCCTACCTACTAAATTACACAGTATTAACCAAAAGTTATTGGTAATGTTATCTTAGTCAAAGGATTAAATGTAGAATTATTTTAAGTCTTAGAGGCAGACATGTTTATGTTATTAATGGTAGTCAAACTTCAAGAAACGTCTTCTGTTTGGTGGGATATTTAAAAACTAGTGTAACCTCTCTGGTTTATGACATGTTTGATCAGTGATGTTCTCACCAAGTGTTTCCTGGTCCTGTTCCAAATGTGGTGTAAGCACCATCAGCACTTTTGTAGTTGAGCTGTCTTTGGTATCCTGTAACAACAGAGACACAACGATCGAGACATTGTTGCTATGGTGATGATTGGACTCCATTTGTTTATGGATCTGCATGTGTACATCAAGATTTGGGAAATTCTATGACTCTTGCTGACAGATGAGGAAAATGACACATTTGACCAAAAACTGTGGCTAATGTTCTGCCTCATGTCGGCTTGTTTCTTGAACCGTGTGTGTTGAAGTGATTCAAATGATTTCCTTCTTAGAGGAAACAATGAAAACTTGCCACTGGTGAGGTAGTTAGTAGCTTTTTCCATGATGGCTGTGGTGAGCTGCTGTGTGCCTTTCAGGTAGTGGAGGATGTAGATGTTGGGGGCCAGGAGAGCCATGTTCTGCTCCCCACATCCATACGGCATCTGCAGCAATCCATCCAGGTTCTTCAGAGCCCGGCCGAGGATGTCACCTGATCAAAAACACTGATTCACTAAAACTAACAAAACTAGCGTGAAACAACTTTGTATTATTGGGCAAAGATAACCTGAATAATTTCAATATGCAATTTTAAACAATGATTTCATTTGCTGAGCGAAAAAACATCCAAACTGAAAATCGTAGATTGACTGTGATTAACCAAATATTTCTGGGAAGCCTGAGTTTCATTTCACCAACCAGACCCAGATTTGATTAAGGCCAGACCAGCTGGATCAAGAAATCACTCAAGTACAATCTGTTTGACAAAGGGAAGCAGGCTAAAAGAAACACGTCATTGCCATGACCTAAAGAAATTCAAAAATATGCGAGAAGTCTTGAGATCTATCAGTTTGGACAGGGTTAAAAACAATTTTTACAGCTTTGGAGCGCCAGTGCACCATGTTGGAACTTATTATCCACAAACTGAGAAAACTAGAAAAGATGTGGCCGAAATTACTCCATTAGCACATCGACGACTCACTGAAAAAGTCCAACGAATCCCAGCAACACCCAGAACTGAAGGCCTTGCCTTCCTCTGTAAAGGTCAGAGTTTACGATTCAACAATACAAAGGAGACGGGGCAAAAACAGCATTCATGGACAAAACCACTGCTGACCAAAAAGAACACAAAAGCTTATCTCACATTTGCCAAAAAAACATCTCCATGCTCCACAACATATTTGGGAGAATATTATATGGACTGAAGAGAAAAAGTCTTGAGTTTTGTTGCATCATTTCATAGAAAGAACATCATACCAACAGTGGTGGTAGCAGTGTGATGCTCTGGGGCTGTGTGGCGTAGGGGTGTCTGTGGCTCAGCTGCAGGGGAGGGGTGGGGCATTGGGTTCAGGTGGTTAGCGACGGAGGAGTCTGGTTAAGGCAGCTGGTGCCCAGTGTTAAATCATGCCTCTGCTGTTTCAGTAGCACGCCACGACCTGGAGGGAAGAACTCTCTACCAGGAGAATGTTCAGCTATCAGTTTGTGCCTTGAATCTCAAACTTGGGCAATTAACCTTCTGGGATCCAGGATATAATTGGCCGTTTTGACTACTTTTGATTTTACCTCTATATTTCACCTTTAAAAACTGTTTATCTTGCCTTGTTTTGTATCTTTACTTTGAGCACAACTTCAAATATCTGAAATTGTTATGAGTTATTTTTTCATTTTGGCATACTATATTAGCACAATTGATCTAAATTCAGACAAAAATGTCAAAATCCCAGTAGAAAAAAAGTTATATTTTTTACTGTAAAACCCACAAACATGTTTAACAAATTATTTTCATAACTTGAAATGCAAATATGAGTTGTACATTTCTAAAAATTATACACAAGTTTTGTAAACAACAAAGTTATATGGTACTATTTACTTAAAAATACAGAAAAGGCCTCAGGCGTTTTTTATATAACCATTTAAGTCTATTTACAGAACAATCAGGTGTGCTGCATCAAATAAGCAGGCACACAAATTATTTGTGCCAGTCCAAAAAACTAGTTTGTATTCAGTATAAGACAGAGGAGAACACCACAGGCTTAAACCCTGCAGGTCTGACAGCAGGAGGTGCATCAGTCCTGTTTTCCATGTGGGAACAGCGTTTACACTGGAATCTGCCTTTGGTGGCTTTTTTGGAGCAAATGTGACATTCAGCAGTCTAACTGACACACAATATAAAACAATAACACACTAACTATAGCCTCCAAACACGCTAAACGTCACTAATGTCTCATATATGAAAACTCGCTCTCTCTTTCTTTCGCTCGCCCGCTTTCCGTCACTACTAAAACTTCCCCTTCTCCCTAAACAACCAAGTGCCACATGTTGCCATATCATTTTTTGATTGGCTGACATGCGTTTGCAGTGTTTTGTGTTGTTTCACTTTAAATTTGTTTAAAAGAAAAAGCTGAAAATTTAAATAGTTATAAGTTGAAATGTAAATAGTTTTTTGTATTATATGATTTATTTATTACATTTTATGTGGAGCGAATAAATAA